>NC_140964.1:113948105-113968105 GCF_056783735.1 Eptatretus burgeri
GTGTCTGTGTCTCTGTGTCTGTGTCTCTGTGTCTGTGTCTCTGTGTCTGTGTCTCTGTGTCTGTGTCTCTGTGTCTGTGTCTCTGTGTCTGTGTCTCTGTGTCTGTGTCTCTGTGTCTGTGTCTGTGTGTCTCTGTGTCTGTGTCTGTGTCTCTGTGTCTGTGTCTCTGTGTCTGTGTCTCTGTGTCTGTGTCTCTGTGTCTGTGTCTGTGTCTCTGTGTCTCTGTGTCTGTGTCTCTGTGTCTGTGTCTGTGTCTCTGTGTCTGTGTCTCTGTGTCTGTGTCTCTGTGTCTGTGTCTCTGTGTCTGTGTCTCTGTGTCTGTGTCTGTGTCTCTGTGTCTGTGTCTCTGTGTCTGTGTCTCTGTGTCTGTGTCTCTGTGTCTGTGTCTGTGTCTGTGTCTCTGTGTCTGTGTCTGTGTGTCTGTGTCTCTGTGTCTGTGTCTCTGTGTCTGTGTCTCTGTGTCTGTGTCTCTGTGTCTGTGTCTCTGTGTCTGTGTCTCTGTGTCTGTGTCTCTGTGTCTGTGTCTCTGTGTCTGTGTCTCTGTGTCTGTGTCTCTGTGTCTGTGTCTCTGTGTCTGTGTCTCTGTGTCTGTGTCTCTGTGTCTGTGTCTCTGTGTCTGTGTCTCTGTGTCTCTGTGTCTGTGTCTCTGTGTCTGTGTCTCTGTGTCTGTGTCTCTGTGTCTGTGTCTCTGTGTCTGTGTCTCTGTGTCTGTGTCTCTGTGTCTGTGTCTCTGTGTCTGTGTCTCTGTGTCTGTGTCTGTGTCTCTGTGTCTGTGTCTCTGTGTCTGTGTCTCTGTGTCTCTGTGTCTGTGTCTCTGTCTCTGTGTCTGTGTCTCTGTGTCTGTGTCTCTGTGTGTGTGTCTCTGTGTGTGTGTCTCTGTGTCTGTGTCTCTGTGTGTGTGTCTCTGTGTCTGTGTCTCTGTGTCTGTGTCTCTGTGTCTGTGTCTCTGTGTCTGTGTCTCTGTGTCTGTGTCTCTGTGTCTGTGTCTCTGTGTCTGTGTCTCTGTGTCTGTGTCTCTGTGTCTGTGTCTCTGTGTCTCTGTGTCTGTGTCTCTGTGTCTGTGTCTCTGTGTCTGTGTCTCTGTGTCTGTGTCTCTGTGTCTGTGTCTCTGTGTCTGTGTCTCTGTGTCTGTGTCTCTGTGTCTCTGTGTCTGTGTCTCTGTGTCTGTGTCTCTGTGTCTGTGTCTCTGTGTCTCTGTGTCTGTGTCTCTGTGTCTGTGTCTCTGTGTCTGTGTCTCTGTGTCTGTGTCTCTGTGTCTGTGTCTCTGTGTCTGTGTCTCTGTGTCTGTGTCTCTGTGTCTGTGTCTCTGTGTCTGTGTCTCTGTGTCTGTGTCTCTGTGTCTGTGTCTCTGTGTCTGTGTCTCTGTGTCTGTGTGTCCCTGTGTCTGTGTGTCTGTGTGTCTGTGTGTGTCTGTGTGTCTCTGTTTCTCGCTGTGTCCGTGTGTCTCTGTGTCTGTGTCTCTGTGTCTGTGTCTCTGTGTCTGTGTCTCTGTGTCTGTGTCTCTGTGTCTGTGTCTCTGTGTCTGTGTCTCTGTGTCTGTGTCTCTGTGTCTGTGTCTCTGTGTCTGTGTCTCTGTGTCTGTGTCTCTGTGTCTCTGTGTCTGTGTCTCTGTGTCTGTGTCTCTGTGTCTGTGTCTCTGTGTCTGTGTCTCTGTGTCTGTGTCTCTGTGTCTGTGTCTCTGTGTCTGTGTCTCTGTGTCTGTGTCTCTGTGTCTGTGTCTCTGTGTCTGTGTCTCTGTGTCTGTGTCTCTGTGTCTGTGTCTCTGTGTCTGTGTCTCTGTGTCTGTGTCTCTGTGTCTGTGTCTCTGTGTCTCTGTGTCTGTGTCTCTGTGTCTCTGTCTGTGTCTCTGTCTGTGTCTCTGTCTGTGTCTGTGTCTGTGTCTCTGTGTCTGTGTCTCTGTGTCTGTGTCTCTGTGTCTGTGTCTCTGTGTCTGTGTCTCTGTGTCTGTGTCTGTGTCTCTGTGTCTGTGTCTCTGTGTCTGTGTCTCTGTGTCTGTGTCTCTGTGTCTGTGTCTCTGTCTCTGTGTCTGTGTGTCTCTGTGTCTGTGTGTCTCTGTGTCTCTCTGTCTCTCTCTGTGTCTGTGTGTCTCTGTGTCTCTGTGTCTCTGTGTGTCTGACTCTCTGTGTCTGTGTGTGTCTGTGTGTAATCTGTGTGTGTGTCTCTCTCTGTCTGTGTGTCTCTGTGTCTCTGTGTCTCTGTGTCTCTGTGTCTCTGTGTCTGTGTCTCTGTGTCTGTGTCTCTGTGTCTGTGTCTCTGTGTCTGTGTCTCTGTGTCTGTGTCTCTGTGTCTGTGTCTCTGTGTCTCTGTGTCTGTGTCTGTGTGTCTGTGTCTGTGTCTCTGTGTCTGTGTCTCTGTGTCTGTGTCTCTGTGTCTGTGTCTCTGTGTCTGTGTCTCTGTGTCTGTGTCTCTGTGTCTGTGTCTCTGTGTCTGTGTCTCTGTGTCTGTGTCTCTGTGTCTGTGTCTCTGTGTCTCTGTGTCTGTGTCTGTGTCTGTGTCTCTGTGTCTGTGTCTCTGTGTCTGTGTCTCTGTGTCTGTGTCTCTGTGTCTGTGTCTCTGTGTCTGTGTCTCTGTGTCTCTGTCTGTGTCTCTGTCTGTGTCTCTGTGTCTGTGTCTCTGTGTCTGTGTCTCTGTGTCTGTGTCTCTGTGTCTGTGTCTCTGTGTCTGTGTCTCTGTGTCTGTGTCTCTGTGTCTGTGTCTCTGTGTCTGTGTCTCTGTGTCTGTGTCTCTGTGTCTGTGTCTCTGTGTCTGTGTCTCTGTGTCTCTGTGTCTCTCTGTCTCTGTGTCTGTGTGTCTCCGTGTCTCTCTGTCTCTGTGTCTGTGTGTCTCTGTGTCTCTGTGTCTCTGTGTCTGTGTGTCTGTGTCTGTGTCTCTGTCTCTGTGTCTGTGTCTGTGTCTGTGTCTGTGTCTCTGTGTCTGTGTCTGTGTCTCTGTGTCTGTGTCTCTGTGTCTGTGTCTCTGTGTCTGTGTCTCTGTGTCTGTGTCTCTGTGTCTGTGTCTCTGTGTCTGTGTCTCTGTGTCTGTGTGTCTGTGTCTGTGTCTCTGTGTCTGTGTCTCTGTGTCTGTGTCTCTGTGTCTGTGTCTCTGTGTCTGTGTCTCTGTGTCTGTGTCTCTGTGTCTGTGTCTCTGTGTCTGTGTCTCTGTGTCTGTGTCTCTGTGTCTGTGTCTCTGTGTCTGTGTCTCTGTGTCTGTGTCCCTGTGTGTCTGTGTCTCTGTGTGCCTGTGCCTCTGTGTCTGTGCCTCTGTGTCTGTGTCTCTGTGTCTGTGTCTCTGTGTCTGTGTCTCTGTGTCTGTGTCTCTGTGTCTGTGTCTCTGTGTCTGTGTCTCTGTGTCTGTGTCTCTGTGTCTGTGTCTCTGTGTCTGTGTCTCTGTGTCTGTGTCTGTGTCTCTGTGTCTGTGTCTCTGTGTCTGTGTCTCTGTGTCTGTGTCTCTGTGTCTGTGTCTCTGTGTCTGTGTCTCTGTGTCTGTGTCTCTGTGTCTGTGTCTCTGTGTCTGTGTCTCTGTCTCTGTGTCTCTGTGTCTGTGTCTCTGTGTCTCTGTGTCTCTGTGTCTGTGTGTCTCTGTGTCTGTGTGTCTCTGTGTCTCTCTGTCTCTGTGTCTCTCTGTGTCTGTGTGTCTCTGTGTCTGTGTCTCTGTGTCTGTGTCTCTGTGTCTGTGTCTCTGTGTCTCTGTGCCTGGGTCTCTGTGTCTGTGTCTCTGTGTCTGTGTCTCTGTGTCTGTGTCTCTGTGTCTGTGTCTCTGTGTCTGTGTCTCTGTGTCTGTGTCTCTGTGTCTGTGTCTCTGTGTCTGTGTCTCTGTGTCTGTGTCTCTGTGTCTGTGTCTCTGTGTCTGTGTCTCTGTGTCTGTGTGTCTGTGTCTGTGTCTGTGTCTCTGTGTCTGTGTCTCTGTGTCTGTGTCTCTGTGTCTGTGTCTCTGTGTCTGTGTCTCTGTGTCTGTGTCTCTGTGTGTCTGTGTCTCTGTCTGTGTCTCTGTGTGTCTGTGTCTCTGTGTCTGTGTCTCTGTGTCTGTGTCTCTGTGTCTGTGTCTCTGTGTCTGTGTCTCTGTGTCTGTGTCTCTGTGTCTGTGTCTCTGTGTCTGTGTCTCTGTGTCTGTGTCTCTGTGTGTCTGTGTCTCTGTGTGTCTGTGTCTCTGTGTGTCTGTGTCTCTGTGTCTCTGTGTGTCTGTGTCTCTGTGTGTCTGTGTCTCTGTGTCTGTGTCTCTGTGTCTGTGTCTCTGTGTCTGCGTCTCTGTGTCTGTGTCTCTGTGTCTGTGTCTCTGTGTCTGTGTCTCTGTGTCTGTGTCTCTGTGTCTGTGTCTCTGTGTCTGTGTCTCTGTGTCTGTGTCTCTGTGTCTGTGTCTCTGTGTCTGTGTCTCTGTGTCTGTGTCTCTGTGTCTGTGTCTCTGTGTCTGTGTCTCTGTGTCTGTGTCTCTGTGTCTGTGTCTCTGTGTCTGTGTCTCTGTGTCTGTGTCTCTGTGTCTGTGTCTCTGTGTCTGTGTCTCTGTGTCTGTGTCTCTGTGTCTGTGTCTCTGTGTCTGTGTCTCTGTGTCTGTGTCTCTGTGTCTGTGTCTCTGTGTCTCTGTGTCTGTGTCTCTGTGTCTGTGTCTCTGTGTCTGTGTCTCTGTGTCTGTGTCTCTGTGTCTGTGTCTCTGTGTCTGTGTCTCTGTGTCTGTGTCTCTGTGTCTGTGTCTCTGTGTCTGTGTCTCTGTGTCTGTGTCTCTGTGTCTCTGTGTCTGTGTCTCTGTGTCTCTGTCTGTGTCTCTGTCTGTGTCTCTGTCTGTGTCTCTGTGTCTGTGTCTCTGTGTCTGTGTCTCTGTGTCTGTGTCTCTGTGTCTGTGTCTCTGTGTCTGTGTCTCTGTGTCTGTGTCTCTGTGTCTCTGTGTCTGTGTCTCTGTGTCTGTGTCTCTGTGTCTGTGTCTCTGTGTCTGTGTGTCTGTGTCTGTCTCTGTGTCTGTGTCTCTGTGTCTGTGTCTCTGTGTCTGTGTCTCTGTGTCTGTGTCTCTGTGTCTGTGTCTCTGTGTCTGTGTCTCTGTGTCTGTGTCTCTGTGTCTGTGTCTCTGTGTGTCTGTGTCTCTGTCTGTGTCTCTGTGTGTCTGTGTCTCTGTGTCTGTGTCTCTGTGTCTGTGTCTCTGTGTCTGTGTCTCTGTGTCTGTGTCTCTGTGTCTGTGTCTCTGTGTCTGTGTCTCTGTGTCTGTGTCTCTGTGTCTCTGTGTCTGTGTCTCTGTGTGTCTGTGTCTCTGTGTGTCTGTGTCTCTGTGTCTCTGTGTGTCTGTGTCTCTGTGTGTCTGTGTCTCTGTGTCTGTGTCTCTGTGTCTGTGTCTCTGTGTCTGTGTCTGTGTCTCTGTGTCTGTGTCTCTGTGTCTGTGTCTCTGTGTCTGTGTCTCTGTGTCTGTGTCTCTGTGTCTGTGTCTCTGTGTCTGTGTCTCTGTGTCTCTGTGTCTGTGTCTCTGTGTGTCTGTGTCTCTGTGTGTCTGTGTCTCTGTGTCTCTGTGTGTCTGTGTCTCTGTGTGTCTGTGTCTCTGTGTCTGTGTCTCTGTGTCTGTGTCTCTGTGTCTGTGTCTGTGTCTCTGTGTCTGTGTCTCTGTGTCTCTGTGTCTCTGTGTCTCTGTGTCTCTGTGTCTCTGTGTCTGTGTCTCTGTCTCTGTGTCTCTGTGTCTGTGTGTCTGTGTCTGTGTCTCTGTGTCTGTGTGTGGCTGTGTCTGTGTCTCTGTGTCTCTGTGACTGTGTCTCTGTGTCTGTGTCTCTGTGTGTCTGTGTCTCTGTGTGTCTGTGTCTCTGTGTCTCTGTGTGTCTGTGTCTGTGTCTCTGTGTGTCTGTGTCTCTGTGTCTGTGTCTCTGTGTCTCTGAGTCTCTGTGTCTCTGAGTCTCTGTGTCTCTCTGACTCTGTGTCTGTGTCTCTGTGTCTGTGTCTCTGTGTCTGTGTCTGTGTGTCTGTGTCTCTGTCTGTGTGTCTCTGTCTCTGTGTGTCTGTCTCTGTCTGTCTCTGTCTCTGTGTGTCTGTGTCTGTGTCTGTGTCTCTGTGTGTGTGTGTCTCTGTGTCTGTGTCTCTGTGTCTCTGTGTCTGTGTGTCTGTGTCTGTGTCTCTGTGTCTCTGTGTCTCTGTGTCTGTGTCTCTGTGTCTGTGTCTCTGTGTCTGTGTGTCTGTGTCTCTGTGTCTGTGTCTCTGTGTCTGTGTCTCTGTGTCTCTGTGTCTCTGTGTCTGTGTCTCTGTGTCTGTGTCTCTGTGTCTGTGTCTCTGTGTCTCTGTCTCTGTGTCTCTGTCTCTCCGTGTCTGTCTCTCCGTGTCTGTCTCTCCGTGTCTGTCTCTCCGTGTCTGTCTCTCCGTGTCTGTCTCTCCGTGTCTGTCTCTCCGTGTCTGTCTCTCCGTGTCTGTCTCTCCGTGTCTGTGCGTCTGTGTCTCTGTGTGTCTGTGTCTCTGTGTCTGTGTCTGTGTCTCTGTGTCTGTGTCTCTGTCTCTGTGTCTGTGTGTCTCTGTGTCTGTGTCTCTGTGTCTGTGTCTGTGTCTCTGTGTCTGTGTCTCTGTGTCTGTGTGTCTCTGTGTCTGTGTCTCTGTGTCTGTGTCTCTGTGTCTGTGTCTCTGTGTCTGTGTCTCTGTGTCTGTGTCTCTGTGTCTGTGTCTCTGTGTCTGTGTCTCTGTGTCTCTGTGTCTCTGTGTCTGTGTCTCTGTGTGTCTGTGTCTCTGTGTCTGTGTCTC
Source organism: Eptatretus burgeri (assembly GCF_056783735.1). Taxonomy (NCBI): domain Eukaryota; kingdom Metazoa; phylum Chordata; class Myxini; order Myxiniformes; family Myxinidae; genus Eptatretus; species Eptatretus burgeri. The sequence continues at coordinate 113,954,774 of NC_140964.1, forward strand.
TGTGTCTGTGTCTCTGTGTCTGTGTCTCTGTGTCTGTGTCTCTGTGTCTGTGTCTCTGTGTCTCTGTGTCTCTGTGTGTCTGTGTCTCTGTCTGTGTCTGTGTCTGTGTCTGTGTCTCTGTGTCTGTGTCTCTGTGTCTGTGTCTCTGTCTCTGTGTCTGTGTCTCTGTGTCTGTGTCTCTGTGTCTGTGTCTGTGTCTCTGTGTCTGTGTCTCTGTCTCTGTGTCTGTGTGTCTCTGCGTCTCTGTGTCTGTGTCTCTGTGTCTGTGTCTCTGGGTCTCTGTGCCTCTGTGTCTCTGTGCCTCTGTGTCTGTGTCTCTGTGTCTCTGTGTCTGTGCCTCTGTGCCTGTGTCTCTGTGTCTGTGCCTCTGTGTCTGTGTCCCTGTGTCTGTGTCTCTGTGTCTGTGTCCCTGTGTCTGTGCCTCTGTGTCTGTCTCTCTGTGTCTGTGTCTGTGTCCCTGTGTCTGTGTCTCTGTGTCTCTGTGTCTGTGTGTCTCTGTGTCTGTGTGTCTGTGTGTCTCTCTGTGTCTCTATGTCTCTCTCTGTGTCTGTGTCTCTGTGTCTCTGTGTCTCTGTGTCTGTGTCTCTGTGTCTGTGTCTGTGTCTCTGTGTCTGTGTCTCTGTGTCTGTGTCTCTGTCTGTGTCTCTGTGTCTCTGTGTGTCTGTGTCTCTGTCTGTGTCTCTGTGTCTGTGTCTCTGTGTCTGTGTCTCTGTCTCTGTGTCTCTGTGTCTGTGTCTCTGTGTCTGTGTCTCTGTGTCTGTGTCTGTGTCTGTGTCTCTGTGTCTGTGTCTCTGTGTCTGTGTCTCTGTGTCTGTGTCTCTGTGTCTGTGTCTCTGTGTCTGTGTCTCTGTGTCTGTCTGTGTCTCTGTGTCTGTCTGTGTCTGTCTGTGTCTCTGTGTCTGTCTGTGTCTCTGTGTCTGTGTCTCTGTGTCTGTGTCTCTGTGTCTGTGTCTCTGTGTCTGTGTCTCTGTGTCTGTGTCTCTGTGTCTGTGTCTCTGTGTCTGTGTCTCTGTGTCTGTGTCTCTGTGTCTGTGTCTCTGTGTCTGTGTCTCTGTGTCTGTCTCTGTCTCTGTGTCTCTGTGTCTGTGTCTCTGTGTCTGTGTCTGTGTCTCTGTGTCTCTGTGTCTGTGTCTCTGTGTCTGTGTCTCTGTGTCTGTGTCTCTGTGTCTGTGTCTCTGTGTCTGTGTCTCTGTGTCTGTGTCTCTGTGTCTGTGTCTCTGTGTCTCTGTGTCTGTGTCTCTGTGTCTGTGTGTCTCTGTGTCTCTCTGTGTGTCTCTGTGTCTCTCTGTGTGTGTGTGTCTCTGTGTCTGTGTCTCTGTGTCTGTGTCTCTGTGTCTGTGTCTCTGTGTCTGTGTCTCTGTGTCTCTGTGTCTGTGTCTCTGTCTGTGTCTCTGTGTCTCTGTGTGTCTGTGTCTCTGTCTGTGTCTCTGTGTCTGTGTCTCTGTGTCTGTGTCTCTGTCTCTGTGTCTCTGTGTCTGTGTCTCTGTCTCTGTGTCTCTGTGTCTGTGTCTCTGTGTCTGTGTCTCTGTGTCTGTGTCTCTGTGTCTCTGTGTCTCTGTGTCTGTGTCTCTGTCTCTGTGTGTCTGTGTCTCTGTCTGTGTCTCTGTGTCTGTGTCTCTGTGTCTGTGTCTCTGTGTCTGTGTCTCTGTGTCTGTGTCTCTGTGTCTGTGTCTCTGTGTCTGTGTCTCTGTGTCTGTGTCTCTGTGTCTGTGTCTCTGTGTCTCTGTGTCTCTGTGTCTGTGTCTCTGTGTGTCTGTGTCTCTGTGTCTGTGTCTCTGTGTCTGTGTCTCTGTGTCTGTGTCTCTGTGTCTCTGTGTCTCTGTCTGTGTCTGTGTCTGTGTCTGTGTCTCTGTGTCTGTGTCTCTGTGTCTGTGTCTGTGTCTCTGTGTCTGTGTCTCTGTGTCTCTGTGTCTCTGTGTCTGTGTCTCTGCCTCTGTGTGTCTGTGTCTCTGTGTCTGTGTCTCTGTGTCTCTGTGTCTGTGTCTCTGTGTCTGTGTCTGTGTCTCTGTGTCTGTGTCTCTGTGTCTGTGTCTCTGTGTCTCTGTGTCTCTGTGTCTCTGTGTCTCTGTGTGTCTGTGTCTCTGTGTCTGTGTCTCTGTGTCTGTGTCTCTGTGTCTGTGTCTCTGTGTCTGTGTCCCTGTGTCTCTGTGTCTCTGTGTGTCTGTGTCTCTGTCTGTGTCTGTGTCTCTGTCTGTGTCTGTGTCTCTGTGTCTGTGTCTCTGTGTCTGTGTCTCTGTGTCTGGGTCTCTGTCTCTGTGTCTGTGTCTCTGTGTCTGTGTCTCTGTGTCTGTGTCTGTGTCTCTGTGTCTGTGTCCCTGTCTCTGTGCCTCTGTCTCTGTGTCTGTGTGTCTCTGTGTCTGTGTGTCTCTGTGTCTGTGTGTCTCTGTGTCTGTGTCTCTGTGTCTGTGTCTCTGTGTCTCTGTGTCTGTGTCTCTGTGTCTGTGTCTCTGTGTCTGTGTCTCTGTGTCTGTGTCTCTGTGTCTGTGTCTCTGTGTCTGTGTCTCTGTGTCTGTGTCTCTGTGTCTGTGTCTCTGTGTCTGTGTCTCTGTGTCTGTGTCTCTGTGTCTGTGTCTCTGTGTCTGTGTCTCTGTGTCTGTGTCTCTGTGTCTGTGTCTCTGTGTCTGTGTCTCTGTGTCTGTGTCTCTGTGTCTGTGTCTCTGTGTCTGTGTCTCTGTGTCTGTGTCTCTGTGTCTGTGTCTCTGTGTCTGTGTCTCTGTGTCTGTGTCTCTGTGTCTGTGTCTCTGTGTCTGTGTCTCTGTGTCTGTGTCTCTGTGTCTGTGTCTCTGTGTCTCTGTGTCTGTGTCTCTGTGTCTGTGTCTCTGTGTCTGTGTCTCTGTGTCTGTGTCTCTGTGTCTCTGTGTCTGGGTCTCTGTGTCTGTGTCTCTGTGTCTGTGTCTCTGTGTCTGTGTCTCTGTGTCTGTGTCTCTGTGTCTGTGTCTCTGTGTCTGTGTCTCTGTGTCTCTGTGTCTGTGTCTCTGTGTCTGTGTGTCTCTGTGTCTCTCTGTGTGTCTCTGTGTCTCTCTGTGTCTGTGTGTCTCTGTGACTGTGTCTCTGTGACTGTGTCTCTGTGTCTGTGTCTCTGTGTCTGTGTCTGTGTCTCTGTGTCTGTGTCTCTGTGTCTGTGTCTCTGTCTGTGTCTCTGTGTCTCTGTGTGTCTGTGTCTCTGTCTGTGTCTCTGTGTCTGTGTCTCTGTGTCTGTGTCTCTGTCTCTGTGTCTCTGTGTCTGTGTCTCTGTGTCTGTGTCTCTGTGTCTGTGTCTCTGTGTCTCTGTGTCTGTGTCTCTGTGTCTGTGTCTCTGTGTCTGTGTCTCTGTGTCTCTGTGTCTGTGTCTCTGTGTCTGTGTCTCTGTGTCTCTGTGTCTGTGTCTCTGTGTCTGTGTCTCTGTGTCTGTGTCTCTGTGTCTGTGTCTCTGTGTCTGTGTCTCTGTGTCTGTGTCTCTGTGTCTGTGTGTCTGTGTCTGTGTCTCTGTGTCTGTGTCTCTGTGTCTGTGTCTCTGTGTCTGTGTCTCTGTGTCTGTGTCTCTGTGTCTTTGTCTCTGTGTCTGTGTCTCTGTGTCTGTGTGTGTCTCTCTGTGTGTGTGTGTCTCTGTGTCTGTGTCTCTGTGTCTGTGTCTCTGTGTCTGTGTCTCTGTGGCTGTGTCTCTGTGTCTGTGTCTCTGTGTCTGTGTCTCTGTGTCTGTGTCTCTGTGTCTCTGTGTCTGTGTCTCTGTGTCTGTGTCTCTGTGTGTCTCTCTGTGTCTGTGCCTCTGTGTCTAAGTGTCTCTGTGTGTCTCTCTGTGTCTGTGTCTCTGTGTCTGTGTCTCTGTGTCTGTGTCTCTGTGTCGGTGTCTCTGTGTCTGTGTCTCTGTGTCTGTGTCTCTGTCTGTGTCTCTGTCTGTGTCTCTGTCTGTGTCTCTGTCTGTGTCTCTGTCTGTGTCTCTGTCTGTCTCTGTATCGATGTCTGTCTCTGTCTCTGTCTCTGTCTCTATGTGTGTGTGTGTCTCTCTGTGTGTGTGTGTGTGTGTGTGTGTGTGTGTGTGTCTCTGTGTGTCTCTCTGTGTGTGTGTGTCTCTCTGTGTGTGTGTGTGTCTCTCTGTGTGTGTGTCTCTCTGTGTGTGTGTGCCTCTCTGTGTGTGTGTGTCTCTCTGTGTGTGTGTGTCTCTCTGTGTGTGTGTGTCTCTGTGTGTGTGTGTGTCTCTGTGTGTGTCTGTGTCTCTGTCTGTGTCTCTGTCTCTGTGTGTGTGTGTGTCTCTCTGTGTGTGTGTGTCTCTCTGTGTGTGTGTGTCTCTCTGTGTGTGTGTGTCTCTCTGTGTGTGTGTGTGTGTGTGTGTCTCTCTGTGTGTGTGTGTGTCTCTCTGTGTGTGTGTCTCTCTGTGTGTGTGTGTGTGTGTGTGTGTCTGTGTCTCTCTGTGTGTGTGTGTGTGTCTGTGTCTCTCTGTGTGTGTGTGTGTCTCTCTGTGTGTGTGTGTGTCTCTCTGTGTGTGTGTGTGTGTCTACACGTGTCTCTGTGTGTGTGTGTGTGTCTACACGTGTCCCTCTGTGTGTGTGTGTGTGTCTACACGTGTCCCTCTGTGTGTGTGTGTGTGTCTCTCTGTGTGTGTGTGTGTGTCTCTCTGTGTGTGTGTGTGTGTCTCTCTGTGTGTGTGTGTGTGTGTCTCTCTGTGTGTGTGTGTGTGTGTCTCTCTGTGTGGGTGTGTGTGTGTCTCTGAGTCTCTGTGTGTGTGTGTGTGTGTCTCTGTGGCTGTGTGTGTGTGTGTGTGTGTCTCTTTGTCTCTGTGTGTGTGTGTGTGTCTCTGTGTGTGTGTGTGTGTGTGTCTCTCTGTGTGTGTGTGTGTGTCTCTGTGTGTGTGTGTGTCTCTCTGTGTGTGTGTGTGTCTCTCTGTGTGTGTGTGTGTCTCTCTGTGTGTGTGTGTGTCTCTGTGTGTGTGTGTCTCTCTGTGTGTGTGTGTCTCTCTGTGTGTGTGTGTCTCTCTGTGTGTGTGCGTCTCTCTGTGTGTGTGCGTCTCTCTGTGTGTGCGTGTCTCTCTGTGTGTGTGTGCCTCTGTGTGTGTGTGTGTCTCTCTGTGTGTGTGTGTGTCTGTGTGTGTGTGTGTCTCTGTGTGTGTGTGTGTCTCTGTGTGTGTGTGTGTCTCTGTGTGTGTGTGTGTCTCTCTGTGTGTGTGTGTCTCTCTGTGTGTGTGTGTCTCTCTGTGTGTGTGTGAGAGTCTGTGTGTGTGTGTCTCTCTGTGTGTGTGTGTCTCTCTGTGTGTGTGTGTCTCTCTGTGTGTGTGTGTCTCTGTGTGTGTGTCTCTCTGTGTGTGTGTTTGTCTCTCTGTGTGTGTTTGTCTCTCTGTGTGTTTGTCTCTCTGTGTGTGTGTCTCTCTGTGTGTGTGTCTCTCTGTGTGTGTGTGTCTCTGTGTGTGTGTGTGTGTGTGTCTCTGTGTGTGTGTGTGTCTCTGTGTGTGTGTCTCTCTGTGTGTGTGTCTCTCTGTGTGTGTGTCTCTCTGTGTGTGTGTCTCTCTGTGTGTGTGTGTCTCTGTGTGTGTGTGTCTCTGTGTGTGTGTGTCTCTGTGTGTGTGTGTCTCTGTGTGTCTGTGTCTCTGTGTGTCTGTGTCTCTGTGTGTCTGTGTCTCTGTGTGTCTGTGTCTCTGTGTCTCTGTGTGTCTGTGTGTCTGTGTGTCTGTGTGTCTGTGTGTCTGTGTCTCTGTCTCTATACATATGTATATGTATATGTATATGTATATGTATGTATATAGGGTTGCGTCAGGAAGGGCATCCGGCGTAAAAACCTATGCCAAATCATTATGCGGACAACAAAATGAATTTCCATACCGGATCGGTCGAGGCCCGGGTTACCAACGACCGGAACCGGTGGTCAGCAGGGTACCAGTGGAAATTGTGCTACTGCTGGGCGAAGGAGGAGAAGGAGACGGGGAAGGCGAGTCCGGAGGCAGTGGGAGAGGGGGAAGGGTAGAAGTGTGGAGGTGAGAGTTGGAACTCTGAATGTTGGGACGATGACTGGCAAAGGGCGAGAGTTGGCTGATATGATGGAGAGAAGAAAAGTGGACATACTGTGTGTACAAGAGACCAAGTGGATGGGGAGTAAGGCGAGGAGCATTGGAGGTGGTTTCAAAATGTTCTACCATGGTTTGGATGGGAGGAGAAATGGTGTCGGGATAATCCTGAAGGAAGATTATGTCAAGAGGGTATTGGAGGTGAGGAGAGTGTCTGACCGAGTGATGAGTGTGAAGTTGGAAATTGAAGGGGTGATGATGAATGTCATCAGTGCATATGCCCCACATATGGGGTGTGAGATGGAGTATAAAGAAGATTTCTGGAGTGAGTTAGATGAAGTGGTGGAGAGTGTATCCAATGATGAAAGAGTGGTGATTGGAGCAGATTTCAATGGGCATGTTGGGGAAGGGAATAAAGAGGATGAGGAGGTGATGGGGAGGTACGGTCTCAACAAGAGAAATGTGGAAGGCCAAATGGTGGTAAAGTTTGCAAAAAGAAGGGAAATGGCAGTGGTAAATACGTATTTCAAGAAGAAGGAGGAACACAGGGTGACAAGAGTGGAAGAAAGTGCACACAGGTGGATTACATCTTAAGCAGGAGATGCAACCTGAAAGAGATTAGAGACTGTAAGGTTGTGGAAGGAGAGAGTGTAGCTCGACAGCATCGATTGGTGGTCTGTAGGATGATTTTGGAGGTGAGGTTGAGGAAGAGAGTGAGGGCTGAACCAAGGACCAGATGGTGGAAGCTGAAGGAGGAAGACTGTTGCGTGGAATTTTGGGAGGATATTAGAGGGACAGGGCAGGTTGGACAGTTTGGAGACAAAGTGAGAGAGGCGAGATTGAGATGGTTTGGACATGTGCACAGGAGGGAAGCGGAGTATTTCGGGAGAAGGATGCTGAGGATGGAGCCGCCAGGCAGGAGGAGAAGAGGAAGGCCAAATAAGAGGTTCATGGATGCGGTTAGGGCGGACATGCGGGCGGTTGGAGTGTCAATGGAAGATGTGGAGGATAGAGCAAAATGGAGACGGTTGATCCGCGATGGCGACCCCTAACGGGAGCAGCTGAAAGAAGAAGAAGATATCTACACACAGCTCTGGGAAAAAAAATGAGACCACTCCAAAAAATTTTTAAATCAGCATCTGTACATTTATGTACATTCCATTCCAGTACCTGTTAAATTCCAACACAGGCACACCTCATTCTACTTCGTGAGGTACAGATTAGGTGATCACCTGAACCGAATCTTATTTAACAAGGAAAAGTATGCAAACCACTGCTGTGGTCATCACTATCCTCTTGCAGTCGTACCAGCTGGACGGCAAAAACAGTGCCAGTGGTACCACAAAACTAATTGGAATCAAAAAAATAACTATATACATATGTATATGTATATAGTGTTACAGTTGTGGAAATATATAGCCTGGTGGAAATATATAGTCTGGTTGTGGAAATTCACAGATCACCATTCAGGTTCCCCGAAGATCAGTTATGTCGATAAGTGTGTGTCCAGGTTAGATTTCCCCACCGGTGTATAACGGGAATTATTCGTGTGCCAGGCTGTGAACCTTCGAGGTCGTGTTATTCTTTTCTTTCTTTATTTTAAACAATCATCTCCTCACCGCCTTCTCCACAACCGCCAACATCTCCTCAACACCAATCTCCACAAACAACAACTCTCTCAACAAACAAACGAACTTCTCACCAGCATCTCCATGGCACAGCCATCTTTTCACCAACAACATCCCCAACAAACATCTCCACAAACAAACACGATGGCATCCTCGACAGCGGCAAAGTGATTTCAAACACGACCGCATTGTGAAAGTGATCTTAACCACGTCCGCGTGTGACGGCAGAATCGGATCAGAACGGCGAACGGGGCAGAGCCAGCCGGGGGTGAAGGTTCAAAGGTGAAAGAAGGGAGGGCGCTGATTTTGGGCGATGAAGCCCAGAGCGACCCCTCCCCTTGGGGCTATAAAAAGGCACGTTTAAACGCCGAGAGCATTGTTGGTCGGTGGACGCAGTCGAATTGGAGTCTGGAGAAGTTGCCAGCCGGAGAGAAGTCGCCAGCCAGAGAGAAGTCGCCAGCCAGAGAGAAGTCGCCAGCCAGAGAGAAGTCGCCAGCCAGAGAGAAGTCGCCAGCCAGAGAGAAGTCGCCAGCAAGCTACGTGACTGTTCAAGCGATCAGGCCCCGAGTCGGTCGAGCTACGCTGAGGAGTGAGCGGGCTCTTAAAGAGCATCAACTCTAAAAGAGCAAGGCCCGTTCGCTCCTCTGAAGCGTCGTCTGCCAGGCCCGATCGACCAGGCCACGCTGCTCAGCCCTGGACCAACCAAGCCGCCGTTACAATAGCTGCCGCGTTGACGACGAGACATACGGAGGGTCGCCGACCAAAAGACCCATAGAGTCGCCTCAATGACGACAAAGGTGACCTGCCCGGCCTCACGGAGCTCCTTCGGTCATCCCAGCTCTGAGGAACATTAAACGCTTACGAGCCAAGTTCTTTCTTACTTTCTGGGGTTTTTGCATGGAAGTCTGTGGTGCCTTGTCTCCCAAGTAGAACTGATCAAGTGCATGTACATAATAAATAGATATCGGCTGGAGGTTTTTACTCGTGTCTTGTCCCCAACCCCCATTCATTGCATTGCTTACGTGTGCAAATAAATGTTCCCCATTTTTGAATGTCACCGGCTCGTTGCGTCCCTTCCTCCATCGACTGCCATAATTGCGTTCGGAATAATTAGCTGGCTGATTAATAGCCGATAAAACGTACATCTTGTCCGATGGGACTTGGCGATTTAAAACCGCTCGGCAATCGCAAACGGAATGAGCTGCTGAAAGCGGCTCGTTTTCGTGCAGGCTCCGTTGAGGTGTAACTCCCCGGCATTTCTGTCTGTGCGAATAATTAGGTACATCGACAATTCTGCGATCGAACCTGTTGCGTGTGGACAGAAGAGTTGGCTGGTCTATGGTGTGGTTAACAACACCTGTAGCTGGGTTTCGGCGTTGATCCGAAAGCTGCAACTGGATTGCTCGTTCGGTGGGCGCGCGTGGCCGCAATTGAGCTAAAGGCAGTCGCCCCTACGCCGGAAATCTACAACACTGGTGTCAGAAGTGGGATTCAAATTCATCCTTCTCCAAACTAAATTAACGGAACCGGATCAAGGTGTGCGAGGCGACCCTCCGGTTCCATTAAATTCTGAGCGTTGAATTTTTTTTATTACCGATAAGCAAAATGGCAGCTCAAGACGAGCAGGCGCAGGGTGGTTTAGAGTACGAGTTAATAGAATCTATGGCTCAGGACGAAATCACCGTGCAGGACACTCCCATTATGCAGGTTGACTATTCCCCGCAAATAAATGCAGAGTCCAAAATGGGCGCAGTGGCAGGGGCGGCGGACGCACGCCCCCCACATGCAAATCCGCCCATGGATCGGACGATGGAGATGAAAACAAACTTGCGTGGAACGAAAGAAAGTGCATGCGAAGCGAGCAACAAAATGGAAGCGATGAAGGAAAACATAAATGAAAATGCGTGCAAGATGAACGGCAATTTGGATGCGATGAAGGGCGACATGGATGCGAACATGCAGGCATTCAGGAGCGATATGCAAACACTGCGGGGCGAAACGCAGAGCATGGCGCTGAATCTCCAGGCAGGGCAAGAGGCGCTAAAGAAGGAATTGCAGGAAGCAAATATATAATTTGAGGTTATGGCATGTGCAGAAATGAAATAAAGCTATAAACGCTGCCGTCTCCAGGTGTTTATAAGCATCGCAATGTACCCAGCGGTCGGTAGCTATGATAAACACACATCTGATAATTTGAGTGAGGAAAGTGGAAAAAAAAAACTATCGTTAAGAAATCGTTGCGGCCTGTTCCAAGTCGAGGCATGACTGAGCAGGCTAAACAACATTGCAGCTTCAGACCCCAGCGAGGTAACCCAGGAAACGCCTTAAGACCCCATATTGAACAAGGTGGCCAATGATGCACCTGGTAAAGGATATAATTAAATAAGGCCGTTAATTATCTTCCAAAGGGGTGTTTTAATTAGCCCAAACACCCACTTTTCACTCATGCACTTCCTTGGAGTTCCCTTTGTGCACATTCAAAGTTTCAGGCTGATAGGTTTCATCATTTTGGAGTTATGGAGGAAACACACACCGACACACACACACACACACACACACACACACACACACACACACACACACACACACACACACACACACACACACACACACACACACACACACACACACACACACACACACATACACACACACACACACACGTGTTGACATCTATTTAATAGTAGAGATTTAACAGTATAAATTGAAAATACTGAGTGGCTCACCCGGTTTTTGGGGTTTTTGCGGAAGATGTACTTCTGCTGGTCAGCCACACCCTCTATGCAAAATGCAATGGCCCAGATGATCCACCCCAAATAGTCCCGTACACCAAGGGGCAGTTCACCATCGTTTGTGTTTAACAGTAGTGTTGGTAGCATTGTTATCATTATCCACATGGCTGCAGGAACAAGATACAATGGGTGAGTTACTTAGGGCAGGGATATTCACATACATCTCATTACTTTTAAACACCTGTGGTCATGTGCTGTGAAAATGAGTAAAATTTACTGTTTTTATATGAGGATCACTTATCAGGGTATTATGACAATTCCTCTATAATGCATCATGAAGTACCCACTGTGGCCACCTCAGCTATAATAGGATTGTGAACTCTTGTAATATATTATACAAGTAAAATGGTGTTATAAATTTCGACCTTTACCCTGCAATGTCCAGTAGATGAAGAATACGAATGACTTGTTTCGTATCTTTTCGAATCTTCGGTCTTCGCCATCAATGATGATTCGTCGGAGCAAAAACGCACCAAGTCTGCAGCACGACACCACATTTCAGCACCTACTCCATCGTGCACGTTGTTCTATGTGGCATTGCGTGAACGAGCACACCAAGCATGAGCACCAGTTCCATATTGCATGTTGGATGCTACGCATCGCTTCACACTGCGATGACCACCACAATGACACCACACATTCACTGCACACCACAGATGAGTGTACCACCACTCCATACTGTCAGGACCTTACATTTGATGATAAAAGGTAGATGTGGATTTTAAGTTGATGGAAGTAATGAGGTTAGTAAGTACATACCATGAGAAAAGTACATTTATGGATGAAGGGAAGGAAGTGAGGATACAGCATGGGAATATAACTGGTGAAAGAGCCTTCTCTCTAAGTGTAGGTGACTTTGGTACTTACCGCACACCCCATATGGTAACCAGAACATTCTGAACACATCTGCGCATGTCTGACATACCTCCCCAGTACCAAGTCAGATGTGACAGTAACACCATTGTTATAATCCCTGCCAACCACAGAAGAGCACAACTGCAATCAAAGCAAATCAGAAACACCGGATCGGTCTGAATTATAATTAGAAAGGTACCGAGAAGCATGAGGGTAGATTGGAGAGGACTGGTAGGTAGATGAGGTACAAATGGCTGATACATATGTAGTGCTTGTGACGTCTGTGCTGTCAATATTCACTCCCACCACCAATGAGAATTGCATGATGGAGCACATATCACCAGCAGGTTGAACAGTTTACGTGTTGTACCTCAATGATAGACCGGATCTGCATCCGGATCTTTACCAAAATCGAAGCAATTCGTCCTTGTCACACACCCAAACTGCCCACCAAGTTTTGTGATAACCCGTCCATTACTTTTTGAGATATCCTGTTCAGTCAGACAGACTGATAAGGGTGGAAACATAACCTCCATTCACCTTCAGTGTTGGAGGTAATCAAAACTTGTCTGTACCGGTTGGTACCAACTAATGCCGACAGACGGGATGCTTGTTTAACATCCATCTGAGTTCTGGCACACACCTTGATGAATCACCCTACCTGTCAAACATCAGGATAACAATTTATAGTTTGGTCTGGATTTGAACTCTGGCTAGACAGCTTCAAGATGAGTGTGCACAACTCCAGGTCTAGACCATCCTGCCAGCCCCCATCCCCATTAATACTCCGTAAGCCAACCAACCTCTTTCTAGGTTTCTAATTTTTCCTTCCTCAGAGTTTGCTTCTGCAAATCCAACTCATCCACCCCGTGTGTCTTCTCCTAACCCTTCATTCTTCCCCACATCCCTTATTTGTCCAAGTCTCCCTCTATTTTGTCCCTCACTGTTGCGTGTTTCTCCCTCTCTTTCCGCTGTTCCTTTGGTTCTGTTCTGTCCTGATTCGTTCTATGTTCTAGCTCCTCCATGAGCCTCGACTTCGTATACAGCAAATACATCGATGGTATGAAAGTCACAATAAACCAGTGGAGAACATTATCGATGAAGACAGAAATCAACAGAGCAGGAAGTCAATGAAGTGATAAGAACAGGAAATGGTCACCAACAGAAAACGAAATGACACAGTGGAAGTATTTGTATTGACTCGCACTTAAGATCACAGTCCCATTATGCAACTTTTCAATGAGGAGGAGCCCTCAACGAATTGCTGAAGAACTACAGAACTGATGGAGGGACAAGTGACCGAAGCAAGCCCTCACAAGGAGATGATACTACAAGCTTCTTCGAGGACGGATGCTGATGAGGACCCAGTGCTAACACTGGAGCAGCAAATAATAGTAAGCAAGATAGATTTTGAAGATCTCTTGACCTTGGCTCTGCACCAGAAACCCAGCCAGTACCAGAGGGTAATACAGGTAGGGTGGTATGCTGAACCCTGAAGGAAGGGAAAGATCAGGTAACTAACAAAAACATTGAAAGTTAGCAGAGGGAAATGAGAAGGGCACGAGGGAAAGCAGAGGAACTAAAGAGTTCATCGAACATATGACCCCACCAGTCTTGAGAAACAAGGACGTGGACGGAGTCGACGAGTGCCAAATTTGGTTGGACAAGATGATGTAAAATGCTTTCATATTTTGTCCAAGTACTTCTAAATTGAAGGGTTTTGAAAGTGCTAAAAGGCGATTTGTGTTCTCCAGTGTTCAAGTGCATAAATTAATTAAAATAAAATATAAAGATTTTCAAAGTTGGAGAAAAAATTTCATTCCGTGAGTTTTCCGCCGTTAACGCAGCGTCTTTTACACCACCTTATAAAACACGTTACATTAGTTCTCCGTGCCTGTTTGTGTCCTTTATGACATCCTTAAAAACAGTAAGTTTCCTGTTTGGAATGATTTTGAATTTTGCTTGATTGACAGATCTCGCTCCTCAATGCATGTGTGTGCGACAGGATCGAATTCAGTCAAACAACAGATTCGCTTTCCGATTCATGTTCTGATTTGTGTCCAAAATATAACATTCAATGGACATC
>NC_140964.1:113973105-114088105 GCF_056783735.1 Eptatretus burgeri
GATTAAAAAATTAAAGAAGAGAGGACTAGAGAGTGAAAGAGATGAAAGAGAAGAAAAAGCAAGAATTAAAAAATGAAAAAGAGAATTATGCAAAATAAAAATGAGAAAAGTGTGAAAGGAACAAAGAACAAAGATGTCAGGAAGAATCCAGACAGATAGATTTCAGCAGTTACTCCTGAGACTCAAACACAGCAACATGTACAAGCTACCAGATATCCATCAGCGGGGAAGCACAGTCCACACAGCATCAGGATATGGTACAAACAGCATGAAATGGAAGACCAAGAAGGAACCCGAAGAAGCAAAGAGCAAAGATGGAGTCATGAGGATGTCAAGTTTAGTTCGAGTACAAAGTGGACTTGTTGGGATTTGCCTTTTGAGATGCATTGTTGTTTAGAACTTGGATTCAATTAGATTTAGGAATCCTGCTTGTCCTCTTCTTCTGGTGGAGTGAAAGTGTTTGCGAGACTGGACGGACGCCTCGAGTTTTCTCCTGAAGGGAGGGTTGCCATCTTCTCGTATTCCAAGGCTCACAAATCCCTTCACTTTTCACCATCACGTGTGAAATACCAATCTTTAGAACCTCCACCACCAACACACCACCTCAAATTATTCTGATTCTGATATACCATACTCTGTTTCAGAGCAAGCAGTTTCTTGGTTCTGGTTATACTACGTTGTTTGCCATTGTCTTCCCAGCAGTAGTCGTTGGGGAAGGAATTTGTAATTTGTTCAGGGTGCTGTCGATAGCTCACCTACTCTTCGCAAAGGGCACTGTGGGAGTCTTTAACATCCATCAAATAATGCCAGCAGACAGGACTCCCGTTTAATGTACATCCAAGGGACGGAACACACAACGATGAATCACCCTGCCTGTGAAATACTGGGATGACAGTTTATAGCTGGGCTGGGATTCTAACCCAGGCAAGACAGCATCGCGTACCTCCAAGGCCATCCTCCACGTGCGTGCGCACTCACAACCTTTGAATTATTTATTTACTTGTATACACTACTCTCACCGCTGCTGACATAGCATCTAGAATTCTTCATGACCCAACACACGGAAAGCAAAAAGTCGGGTTAAGACATTGATTCACATCTGTCTGCAAAAGTAGTTTATGATCGAATAACTATTTCATTCCAAATGAATGTTATATTTGGAACAAAAATGGGAAAACAAACCTGAAGTTTTGCAGTACTTTGGCTCTGAATTTCACCCAATCCCATGTGCAGAGGAGTGAGATAAAAAAAAATTTTTTACTGTCTGTCTGTCTGTCTGTCTGTGTGGCAGTCAAACAAATTTCAAAATCAATCCAAACAAGAAACCTATATTTTATGGACGTTATAAAGGACACAAACACCAGACATAAATAACTAATGCAACGTGTTAAATTAGGGGATGTAAAAGACACTGCATCAATCGTGGTAAAAAAAAAAATCCGGATTTGTTTTTATTTGGTTTCTACGACTTGTAAAAACTTGATTTTATTACAATTGAGTTATATACTTGAACACTGTAGAACACAAAATCGCCTTTTTGCACTTTCAAAACCCTTCCGTTAAGCAGTACTTGGACAAAATGTTGACGCATTTTTCGCCATCACGACCAATCAACTTCGCCACTCGTGAGAGTTCCAAAGACCAACCATGTCCTTGTTTCTGAATAAGGTACAGGGTCATGTGTTCTATGAACTCTCGTTTATATTCGTTTTACTTTCCTTCACCCTTTATTTAATTAATCACCCTGTACAATGACGTTTGTTTTAACACAATTTTGTCCAATGTCCAACACTATCTCAACATTACTCCAGGAGTTAATATACTGCCAATAGACCAATTTGAACAGATGATGGAAATCCTCTTGCGATCGTCAAAATCTGTGCCAACATCAGTACGCTAGTTGGTGTGCTGAGTGCCATGCCAAACCGAGTTGTGTGGTCCCGTGCAGAAATGTGTCCCTTCTCACCAGTCATATCAAAGAACTTCCCAGTGTGAAGAATAGAAGAAACCATCCACATGAACCAATGGATTATGACAGTCAGCCCGATGCACAGGAGCAGAGAGATGTGTGGTGTCGGCATGCTGGGTCACCGTAGGCTACGAGGAGCAGAAGCAAAGAAAAAAAGAGACACTGGAGAAGAAAGAAAGCTGGATAGAGCTCTCATTAGATGATCTCTCTGTGCGGTAAGAAGCGTGAAGAGCAAGGAAAAAAAAAAAAAGAGAAGCAAGAAGTTCCCACCATTTCTCAATCAATAATGCCCCTGGCTAGAGAGGCATAAGCACTACAGGTAAATCTGGCTGAGCCACCTGACAGCCACTCCTTCCTCTCACCCACTCAACACACACCTTTAAACCTTACACCCATTCCTCAGTCTTAATCCAATGTGCAGGTTTATCAGGAACAGTTCACCTTGCATATCACCAGAAACTATTCCTTAAATCCTTTGGGAATAGAGAAGGCCAAGAATTACCATAATAAACTGCTTGGGTTTTCCTTCTATTGGCATTATGACATACAGGTAAATTTACAAGTAAATGTAAAACACAAAATGCTGTTGTTTCGAGCTATGACATCAGCCTATGACTTAATAAAGGATCAAATTCATGTTGCTGTTTCATAAATCCAGTGTTGCAGCTCAGGATTACATTTGAATGGTTTAAAATGTATATTAAAAATAATATTAATTAAAGAACATGTCAGGATGGAATCCCCAAAAAAACAACCATACAAGAGAGGAAAGAATGACAAGGAATGGCAAGGTTGGAATGACATCACAATACAGCAACACAATCCTTCTACAAATCATCATCACGACATCCTTTGATAATTTTGTTATCGGTGGCAATAGTAACAATTGCACGAAGATGTCTATGTTAGAGGTAGTTGTCCATTTGTAGAGTGGGTTGGTGTAATTGTGTATTTTATTTGTCAGAATGAGATCAAAATATTTTCCAAATATTTTTTTTCTGACTTGCTTAACTCTATTTTTCCCAATTTGGATGCCAATGACGTCATCCTCGAGTAAATTATTTCAATGGGCGTTTACATGGGGAAACCCCGACTCCCACCCTCTCGAAGATGCATCTCGTACAAGTCTCTTCCCTAGTTTCCTTAATGTCCCATCCAAAATTCCCATCCCTTTTGTCTTCACTCAGACATTCTGCGACCCTGTTGTCCTTCACTTTTGGAGTCATCTATTTATTTTGTGTGCCAGCATGGTAGAATTTTTCTTTACCCTCTCTTCTTTCTCTGCTCCTACCCTTCTATTATATCCCCATACTCCTATATCCTCCAATCTTCCTCCGCTTCTCTCCCAAACTCCACTCAGCTCCACCACTCCTCCTACCATCATACATTCTCTTATTTTCCTCAATTTACTCCCTACCTGTATATACACAATAAACAGATACCTCCATTCCTACCTTCTTCCATTCTGTTCCTTTACTCAATGTTGGACTTTCCAATTTCCTCCCTCCCTGTGTATGTGTAATAAAAAGATGCCTTATAAAGGGGTCACATGATCACATCTATTTACATGAGGAAGAGGTGTTAGCTGCCCATAATAAACTCCAAATACAACAAATAGCAAGGAAAATAAAAACCGATGATGAGGCTAACAATAGAAGAAATCAAAATCAACAGTTTGAAAACACCCTGAAAAGGTTGAGCTGAGAGCTGGGGAAACAGAAATAAACCGACAACTCCCCCGAAAAAGGGGACGTAGAAAAATTTTGGAAAAGTATATTTGAAGACGAAAAAGAACACAACAAGGAAGCAGATTGGATACGACACTTGGAAAATAAATAGCAAGATCTGGAGGAAATGCACCAACTGACAATTGACGAAAAAACAAAATTAGAAAACATCTCAAAAAAGCACCGAACCTCAAATGCCCATGACGCCCGGATGGGATTCCCAACTTCTGGCTAAAGCAACTACATGCTCTCCACCCTCACTACTCGAGCATTAACGAGCTCATCCAAGGGAAACGGTCAATGGACGAATGTCTTACAGAAGGCAAAACTCTTCCGATTCCTTAATCTGTAGAAACCCATCTACCCAACAAATATAGACCAGCAACATGCCCAACAACAACATGCAAACTTTTCACAGGTAGAATGACTGATGCAGTTTACGACCACCTCACTCACAGAGCTTTCGAGGAAGAACAGAAAGGATGTAAAAGGAGATGCTACGGAACAACAGACCATTTATCGTTAAATAAAACCATCCTTGAAAACTGCAAGCTCTGACAAACCAACTTATCCACAGCCTGGATAGATTACAAAAAAGCCTTTGATAGTGTCCCACATTCATGGATTATAAAATGCATGCAAGTATACAAAATTGACCCCCAAATAATCACACTGATTGAGAAAGCAATGACGCCCTGGAACACAACTCTCATACTACCTGAGGTGGAAGGAAAGATTGAAATCCCAGGAGTAAAGATTTGACGTGGTATCTTACAGGTGATAGTGTTTCTCCCCCCCCCCCCCCTTGCTTTGTCTGGTTCTGGACCCACAAAGTCACCTCATCAATGGAAGAGAACACAGATACAACATCATATGCAACAGAAAAACGACTAAAGAAACAAGAAAGGTAACACACCTCCTGTACATGGATGATCTACAACTCTTCACACCAAATAAATTGGCAAATTAACTGAAACGAGTAAAGCAGGACTCGGAGGACATCCGAATGGAGTTTGGTCTTGACAAATGTGACAAGTGCACATTTGCACAAGGAAAAATAAAAAGAACAGACAACATCTCAATCGATGAAAGTACAACAATACAGGAACCAGAAAACGAAGCATCCTACAAATACTTGGGAATAGAAGGAGGCCCGCATATACAACACAAAACAAATTGTTTTGTTTTAAACAATGTGTAAAATAATCAGCAAAGAGTACCCATGCAGAATAAGACTAATTCTGAAATCATCCCTCTCCCCAAAAAACAAAACCAAATCTACAAACCAAGTTGCAGTGCCGGTATTCCAATATGGCTGTGCAATTATAAAATGGCCACAATTAGAGATCAACAATCTGGACACTAAAACAAGGAAACTTCTAACTATTCACAAGATATTTTATAAAACAAGTTCGAATTGCGAACATACCCCGTGGGAGTTCATTCGTACAACTCTCAGCTGAGCGATAGCACGGACGACAGATGGTTTTGAAATTTGGTAAGATTTTCATCGCATCAGAAAAATAAACCAGAACACCTCACAAGATTGAGGTTTAATATATAGCAATTTTAAGAAAATGGGCCGAAAGGGCCGTTTCTCGGCCCAAAGTGCCGGAATCACACATTGGGCCGAGTTAATGCCTGTGCAGATTTGTTTAGTTTGTGCGTGTCAATTTTCATTGAATTCTGTTCACGATAAATGGAGATATCGACTTTCAAATGAACTGTACACAAGAAAAGCGAGAATGCGAGCGGCGCTTTGACCCCATGAGGTAAAATACAAATGCATTTTATAAACACCGTGTGGTTGTACTTACAGAGGCGAGAGGAAGTAGGTGGTTTGATGGAGCTTAACCAAGTACACGGAACATTGTGTGTAGGACTAGCGGAGTATGTGAAAACCTCAACAAACTATCAGATGAGATTTGTACACAAGCAAGAAAATACGAAACCAGAAAAGTGATCATTAATCCATTTAGCAACAAATTTCCAAAGGCAGGTGCAAATTATGGATACTACACAGGAAAACAAAAGAGAAACAAAAACATTCCCAATGATCACAAAGAAAAAAAAAAAAAGGAAAACGACAAAAATAAATATCAGCAGATATACTCTGACAAATGGGAGAATGACAAAGAGCAGGAAGATTTTAAAAAACAGCTTGACAGGACAGAGATTGATACGGAAGGCTCAGTGAAGGTCAAATTTATTGGGATGAAGAACGAATTATCATTACTGCCCAAGACCAAGGACATGACACGAATGCTTTGAAGAAAATGGCGGGATCGAGTCAATTGGACAAATGCAGGTTTTGGTGGAAGGAACAGAAAGTATAAGCCACCCCCTTTCAGGGTGTAAAAAAACTCATGGCGGAAAAAACGGAGCACAGAAAGACATGACGTCTTCAGAGTAATCCACTGGCACATCGGCAAACATTTCAACATCCTGGTCCCGGAACAATCATGGAAACACAAACCAGAGCCAATCCTCGAAAATTGGCAAGTAATGCTCACATGTGACAAGATGACCCTGTCACGTGTGGACATTGCAAACAAAACAGTGTCCGGACATGGTGCTCAAACACAAAAAAAAAATAGAAAAAAGCGGCATTGTTGATCAACGTCTCGGTTCCAAATGACTTCAGACAAAATGCCACAGAAATTAAGAAAGTGACCAAATACTAGGATCTAATAAATGAGGTCAAGAGGATATGGAAATTGAAGAAAGCTGAAATTGGACCAGTGATAGCTGGAGCCAAAGGAATGATGAAGAAATCCCTTACTGCGCACTTAAAAATAATTCCTGGGAATATCACCACACACGAGCTCCACACAAATGAAAGTGGAGGCTGTCAGAGGTTCGGTGAAAATTTTGAAAAGAGCCCTTGGAACAAGGCTATGAGAACGAAACTTTACAGTTTGGTTCATGAATCACGATCCATTGCCAAAAAAATAGAAGGTGGAGAATTTGAGTTCCGGGAGAACTCCCTCCCAACTCCTGAAACCCACAAATGGAGATTACAACCAACCGAGATACTGCATGATTTGCTTGAACAATAGTATGCATACTGTATATGGAAAGGTGACTTTAAAATACTCTTTTTCATAACCAGGTATGACCTCCTGTGAACCTCAGTGAAAGCATCAGCGGACAGTTCTGAGTCACAAATTACACATTTTGTCATAACTTGCAATCAATCCATGAGGCCTTGCTTTGCAGGAGAGTCCCTCACTCTGTGCATGCACAAATGGTGTGCAACAGGTTGTGGTGGTGTATTGTGGTTGTATTTTTTTGATTTTGAAAAATAATTTTTTGTTATGGTACGAGTATAATACCCAAGAGACAATGTTGCTTCCTTCTGTTGGAATCATTGTAATTGCTTCAGCCATTATTGTGCGAGGCTGAATGACATTTGTCAACAATTTGGTGGATGAACAATTCAACGATTTTGCGATCTCTTGCTCTGGTACTTTAGCAATGTATCGTAGTGTCTTTTTTTCTGGCCTTGCACATGCAAGGCGAAAAGCAGGATTAAGCAATCGTTCACGTCTGTCTGCAAACGTCAGTTTACAATCAAGGAACAACTTGATTTCAATTGAATGCCATATTTTGAACATAAATCAGAAAACAAACCTGTAGTTCACCAGTTTGGCTCTGAATTCATCCCAATTGCGCATGGATAGAGAGGAGTAGGATAAGTTATTTTTTTTTAAACTCTGTTTGCATATCAAACGAAATTGGAAACAAGAAAAAGAACAATCAGAGATTGCAGAACCTCACAAGGACTTGTTTTGTGTGGTGTTTGTGTATTTTTGTGTTGTGTAATTTGTGTGGTGTTTGTGTACTGGTGTGTTCTGAAATTAAGAGCAGACATAACTAGAATTGCCACCTTATAACTGCTGGCAGTGATGACTGGATACCAAGATGTCCCGCTTTGATGCAACCCTGCATTAAATTGAACACTTGACCCTGACTCTGACCCATGACGTTTTTCATTATTATTCAATTGAATTTAGAATGTGATTAAAATACATTCAATTCAAATCAAATGGAAGACCAAATAGGTACAGTTCTGCATTGGAGTAATTAGAAGAAACCCAAACAAGCAAAAAGCAATGATGAAGTAATCAGGAGGAACCTATAACATCATTAAAAAAAAAAATCATTCAGTCCGCATGAGGGGTACTTGTGATGGGCCAAGTTTCGAGTTTTTCCTTGGTGGGATTTCAGAGATACAGAGGTCCAAATTTTTCCATTTTTCCAACATGGCTGCTGTTGTGGAATTTTCTGATTTGTCCTATTAACCGACCTGGTGTAAATCCTGTTACTCAATCTGTAAGAGACAAATTTATTCACTGTCCACAACAAAAAGTACATTTGATCAGAGAACATTTATTTTGTGGTACCACGGAGTCCAAAGCACTGAGATGTAAACATCCCAATGATTTGCATTAAGCTAAGGTTACATTTTCTGACATTTATATGCTTTCCTGGGAGTGGAGAGGGCTGGGAGAACAAAGGGAGAGAGAGAACATGGTGACTTTCAGCTGGCCTTGGTGAGAATCAGACAAAATACTAAAAAGCAGACAACCAAAAGGAGTACAGGATAAGACCGTAGGTTATAGGTCTTTCAAAGAAATGAATAAAAGGAATTGTGTATATAAAAGGCAGTGAGTACATGGGTCTGATAAGCAGTAGGCAAAAGAACTCAAACTGCAATACGTGCCAACCGGATGAAAGAGAATGACATAATCATGGCAAAAGTTGCAGTGTTATCAACCAGGTCACTTTGTTTCAGAGTAAGACATCCCCACCCCCCCCCCCCCAATCAACACCCAGACAAAAGGGACACACAATTGACAGCCAATTCGACTATAGCACAAGTGTTATATTTATAAAGCACCAGCAACAATTATAATTGAGAGTACATGAATAATAAAATAAAAAAATTCCACACTGCCACACCACATGACGGATGATGTCATAATTATCATGAAAACATTCTTCAGGGGTAGTCACACCTATGGTGAAAATTTCGTCTTAATCCGACAAGCGGTTGCAAAGAAAAACACGAAAGTTCTGTGCAGACAAACAAACAGACAAAGAAACAGAACCAAATGCAATACCCTCTCCTTTGGAAACACTGCTTTTTAGGACATCATAAAGGACACAAACAACAGGCATGAATAACTTATATAACGTGTTAAATAAGGTGGTGTACAAGAAACTAGCATATAGGGCTGTAAACTTCCACATGTGTTTTTCTACATCTTTCAAAATCTCTTTTTTTTTAAATTTCAATTGAATTATATAATTGAACACTGGAGAACACAAATCGCCTTTTTTGCACTTTCAAAACCCTTCGTTTAGCAGTACTTGGACAATATATTTCAACCTTTTACTTCATCATGACCAATCTAATTTTCCATTCGTACACCCTGCCCAAGTCCTCGTTTCTCAAAAAAGCAGGGTAATGTGTTCTTTGAACTCTAGTTCTTGTTAGTTATGAAAATATTCAATTAAAAATATGCGACTTTTAAAAGCATATGATGTCATTTTATAGTCGCTTTTCAGCATATAATTTTGTATACGTTTGATGGGATGGAAATCTTTTTCCCGTGCCATCCCGGCATATGGAGTGCGACTGTACTCAATGATTATTTCGATCTTCTGTGCATTACCAGTTGTAGAACAGGTAAAATTGTGAAGACATAATTTCTTAAATTTCCTCTCGTGTTGAAAATATAGCATTTGCCAACACCTTACTGTATATTGAAGTTGATAAATTATTTTTGGTCCATCGTACAAACACATCCAGAAAAATTCCCGTCCAGACATAAATACTGCCAGGATACGTTCGGAGCCAACCTGTCCATAGGCAAACTCTCATCTGGATACATCCGGAGATAAACTCCCTTCCAGACATGTCGAGCCAAGGAGAGAGGAGAGGAGAGGAGAGGAGAGGAGAGGAGAGGAGAGGAGAGGAGAGGAGAGGAGAGGAGAGGAGAGGAGAGGAGAGGAGAGGAGAGAGAAGTGGAGAGGAGAGGAGAGGAGAGGAGAGGAGAGGAGAGGAGAGGAGAGGAGAGGAGAGGAGAGGAGAGGAGAGGAGAGGAGAGAGGAGAGGAGAGGAGAGGAGAGGAGAGGAGAGGAGAGGAGAGGAGAGGAGAGGAGAGGAGAGGAGAGGAGAGGAGAGGAGAGGAGAGGAGAGGAGAGGAGAGGAGAGGAGAGGAGAGGAGAGGAGAGGAGAGGAGAGGAGAGGAGAGGAGAGGAGAGGAGAGGAGAGGAGAGGAGAGGAGAGGAGAGGAGAGGAGAGGAGAGGAGAGAGGAGAGGAGAGGAGAGGAGAGGAGAGGAGAGGAGAGGAGAGGAGAGGAGAGAGAGGAGAGAGAGAAGGGGAGAGTGAGAGAGGTGTGGGAGAAGAGTGCTGCACTGTATTTGGAGAGGGTAGAACAAGGACAGGACAAAAAGAGGGGAAGAGGTAGGAGAGTTCACAGCGATAATGTTATGCTCTATGAACAAAACACACACACACACACACACACACACACACACACACACACACACACACACACACACACACACACACACACACACACACACACACACACACACACACGGCCGATATCAGCAATTTTTCAGGCATTAGCAGGTTGGAGTCGGTGTGATTAACAACTACAGTGCAGACTATATACAACCCAAAAACCTTGAGTAGCTTTCACTGAAAAACGTTACATTGATATCCACGTTTCAAGGATATGCTTACAAACATTAATCTGTATAAGCAGCTGCGTGTGACGGGTGAAAAAAAAAACTCAACGGGAAACACAATCAAGTCACTTCCTGAGCCAAGGAGAAGGCAGGCTCCGTAGGTACAGAGCTTGGACCCCACACTGGGTTGTGGATGACTCACCGTATGGATAGTCAGGGTCCTTGCTGTGTGTCTCACCTCAACGGCAAGACCAAGCAATATTTGCAGAGCAAGGTTCACGAGTATTGGCGATGTCACATCCCCAGGCAGGCACCATTCACGATGGCTTCAACTAGTTACCTCGCCAGGTTTAGACTTGTTGTCCAACTTTCTCTTTCGTGGCTTTCATTCATCTGCTCATTTCATCTCCTCAAGAAGGGGGTCGCGCTGTGATCATGGGATGGATGCCCAATCACCCCAAATGTGGGTACTCCCCTTCATCCAATCTCTCAGTGGAAGTTCGACAAAATCGTATACACTGCACAGCTCGTCTGCTTTCCAACACTCCGAAATAGACAAAACCAAGGTTAAACTTTGAACGCAGTGGGTACAATGATTACAATTTAACAGTTTGTACGCACCATAAATTGCCTTACTTAACACCATTAACAGCTATGAAACAGAGATTTGTTTAACACCCTCATTGTATGAACATTCAGTCCATCATCAACAAAATCCTTTCCCTGCAACACCAAGCGCAGCATTACACCCAATTGTTTATGTTCCCTTTTGGCTGCCCCAGGATTCTTACATCATTGCATCTCCCATCAACTTAAAGTTTTCTCTGAATATTTGATGAGGCAAGCACAAAATAGCTTATATATGTATTAAAAAAAAATTCCTTTAAACACAAACACAATCTGTCATTTGCCACATTAATTTTTCCCTCGCCAAAAGTACACTTAATTATTCACAAGGTCCTACAGCATGTTAATTAAGTTTCAAATATTATCTAGTCATATTCAGAAATCTCATGAGCTTAGTTTCAAATAAGTGTTATTCCATCACGCATCTTATACATTTGCTATTTGAAAATCAACAGATATTACGATTGATCTGTAAATGCAATTACTAGAAAAGCAATATTAATCCAAGTACAATGAGACCAATTTTCATCATTATCACATTAGTTATTTATCTCGATTTCACATCGTTTCCAGAACACATCATCAAAGTCATCCTTTTGTCTTATACATGAGAGGAACATGAAACGTATGTAGACCATAGTCTTCGTAACAATCTTCTTTCTGCACATATCAAGCAAATAAATCACACATATTAAATAATCAATTGTAACACAAGCAATACAAGTTTCAGGAAAAGGTATTGCAGACTATTCATACCTTGCTCCCAATCTTATCAGCCAGATTGGCAATGTATTCTCAGTTATTCTCAATTCGATTCATCATTCAACTGTGAAATCTGTATTTTGCACAGTCTCTCAATTTCCACTTCTTCTGCATAATCCAGGTAGTTGTCGTCGATTTCAGGAAACCCCTCACAAGGACTTTGAGATTCCACTTCATTTTCAGGATCCTCTTGTGTACCGGATCAATCATTTTCTCGGCATTCTTTGCAGAGTACCATCACCATACTCGTCACTTTCTTCAAACACATTGAAACCAAAGTATTAACACAAGCAATTACAAATATAATAGCAAGTACAATTATCAAGACAACAAATAATACCAATGCAAGATGATTCTTTCTCCCCAACTGACAATAAGAACAATTCCAGAGTTATTCATATCCTGTCAGAATATCTGCAATCCCATTGGTTTTGCCTTCGATGTTTAATTCGCAAGTTTAATTCTCCTAAAGTCAAGCTCTATGTCATCAATCTCTGATCTTTATCCTAACTCTTATAAAAAGTTAACAGATTGTGATCTGTGAAAACAATTACTGTAAAAGTAATTAAATCCAAGCATAGCCCAAACCATTGCAAAGCTCGTACTGTGGGTGATATATACCTTCCTTACACTTTTGCCATCCCTTGTTGTGTTGTTTACCTTTCGGTGATATTAATCTCCATCAATTGTTTCCATTATTGCTCTTACTGCAGAACCGAACTCAGACTCACAACATGACCTGGGAATACAATCTGTGCTTTAGCACATCCTGATTTTCCACGATTGATGGTTAGTTTAATATCAGTCAGTACTCCTTCAGTAAATCACTTTATTTCTAAGCTTGACTTGATGAATCTAGTCAAAGCACTTATCCATCCTACAGACTGGACATGAGTCCGTTCTTGACACTGCATTTAATCTGTTTTAAATTTGTGCAACAATCAATATTGCTATCTGCCATAGTGTCAGCACATCGGGCCGGGTGAACTCCATTCCCAAGCATACATTCACCCCCGCCCTGTTTATTATAATTATTATTTTTAACCTAATAGGATTCCCCCTGAACAGGAAATGCTCCACGACCATAGCATCTTTGATCTCTACATATTGACACACTAAGTCTGTTCTGCCATGTACCTCCATCCACAAAAAGAAGTCATTATTTAAATCTGAGACTTGACCTCGCCGTTTGGATCACAAACTTCCCAATATCTGATTTAACTATAATTAACACCTCCGTGTTGGTCAGCCTCGGATCCAAGTTGCCCACAGCATGGTCAAGCTTTCTTACTACACACCTCACCCTGACCGTGCATCAACTTCACTAATAATCAAACAGGTGAGGCTAAAACCACTCCTGCTGATCGCTTCCCATCATGATATTTTTGTATATGACAGTCTTCTTTGTTTACGTCTATCTGGAGTTTGAACAACACAATCAATGTCACTGACTTTTATTTCACTGAGATAATGTCCAAAATACCTTGTCTGTAATGGTTAGAAGCCTGGAAACTGAAACTTTTTATCAAGACTAAACTCTCTGTAATGGGCATTTTTTTTTTGACATCAGTCTTTTGCATCTACATCGATGTGACTGGTGTGTGCAAGTGCAAAATGCTTGTGTTAGCACACCCTCTACAGCCCATACATGTGATAGCTTCTCATTTGTGGTAATGTGACAACTGGATGCAAGTGCATGGGAATTATTTTCTTCATAAATATGTATGCAAGCATAAGCACAAACAACTTGTGTTGGTCCCTTTAGCCATGGGAGTGCCCCTGTACCTATGAAAGAAATTAAAGTAATTGTAGTTGACATTCTTAATGATCAATCTGTGATCATTGTAGTTACAGAACGGTCATTTAGGAATCCTCAGGGTTCCCGTCGCTGCAAGCCCTCTTGCAGTGTGAGGAGTATACCCATGTTGCTTTGCCTTCGCACTTGACTGCTGTGTGTACTTACTGTTGTTGTTGTGTCCTTCACCTATCTGAAGTCTGTATCTGTATGAGTAAAATCTCCAGGATGGAAGCTGTGGCAATCTTTTGTTGCTGCTTCTGGTAAAGTCTCCTTCACCTGTGAATGAAACGCTTTCACAATGTTGGTTAGTGCAACACAAACGTAATCATTGTATTACGATTAAAGGTGCAGAGGATGGGAGAGCGTCCTGTTCGCCCACCTCCTTTGTCAGTGAAGATATTAGGAAATAGTCAACATACTGGATAAGCACTGATCCTCCTTCATGCATAAGTAATATGTGTACATGATGAGGAGGATTTGAGGCACGTATATTCAAACGCTCCACGTACTCTTGAGGTTTAAAGTTGCTTAAAAGCAGAGCGAGCACAAACACAGACGAACACTTTAAAACGGGACAAGACGGCAAGATGAGGAAAAAGAACACTTCAATTGCGGGATGCAAAACATTCAGTTGGACATGCTGCCTGATCTCTGACTGGACTCAAAATCAAATGGTTTAATTACCTCGGCTCGGTTTCTCAAATGCCCCATTGCGTACCAGAGGTACGATGTCCTGTGATGACGGCTGTCACGGCACACGTCATCATACGCTGATGTCCCTATTCTCCAAACGGGTTAACAGGGGATGCTAACTACTCAACTCAATGCATTTAATTACATAATAACCCCGATAGGGAAGGCACTATTCTTAACGTTCATAATGGAGATAACTATTCTAAAAGTCGACGTGCTGCGTGTTTCAATTTCAGCATGCGGTTTATGAAACCGCAACAATATTAATCATAATACAGAAATAGAAAAGAATGGTTAGAAAGAACGAGACAAAACAAAAATTATGAAATCAATTAATGGAATTAGGAATTGTACTTGTATTTCTCTCACTGATTAGTAGCTGGTACTGGCCTAATTTTAAGTAAAATGCCTCCATATTTTGTGGTAATACAAACAAAAGATAAACCAAAATTATGCCTAGTGCAGAAGGCATTGGAGAAAAGAATGTTAAGTAAGTCAGTGTAAAAATTATATTATTGAAAATCACACAACAAGGTCACAAGCAGCATTGAATAACACCTATTTTATTTGTGGAAACTGAGCCTCTGCATGGCTTCCGATTAATTGGACAGGTGCGTGCTTTTTGGGTAATGTAGTACCTCATGTACATATACTTATTCATTCCCCATTTCAAATTTTGCAACGAAGTAAGCGGGTTATTTTAACACCGACTTGGCCTTTATGATCATCTTTCCTCAGTACGGAAGTGCTAAGGTAGCTGAAAAAATAAATAAATATAATCATGGCAGCTGCTTGCAATTGAAACTTTGGATAGTTTAACAGATATCAATATTGAAATGAATGCCCTGCGAACAGTAGCTATGCAAAATCGAATCGCTTTGTATTTAGTACTTGCTCTGCAAGTGGGGGGGAGGGGGGATGAGCCTGTGCTCTTATTGGGTCTGAATGTTGCACTTGTCTCCCAGACAAATTATAACACATTGTAAGTTTGAAAAAAAGGAGTGGGGGGGAAGAAACTAGCTTTCATAATTATTATACAATGATGGAATATTTTCTTGGCTAAAAGGGGATCTTTGGAGGATGGTGGACAAAATTGTTGCATTGGATTTTTTAAATTTATTGGACTGATGTTATTTGCTTTTATCATAGAACTTTTGAATGTGTTACTACATTGCCCTCATTGATTGCCTCATTCTTTGAGAGGAAAACTACACCTGTAATGGTTTCTCAACAAAAGTCTCCTTGCAAGGATCCTGTTATTGAAGAGTGTAATAACTTGTGCAAAATTGTGATTGAGAATGCATAGGCCAATGTCATGAGTAGATTCTGTGACTGGACAAGTTATCCTTAATGCACTTATTAGCCTTGTTCCCTGAATCCTCAGCCCGGGTGTGTTGAAAATGGTGAGATCACCCATGCTGGGTCGATCCCCACTGCAATGGCCTCAAGGGCCTACCTTTATACCATTACTACGTTGGCCTAAATCAGGCCCAGCCGTGCAACCACCTGAAGCTTCCTGCTCTGCTGGAGAGGGATTGTGACATGAAGGGCTGGGTTCAATGATTTGTGTTTTGGGAACTGATGCCCAAAAAACAGAAGTGCTCATGCAGGGGCTATGTATTTTCAGTTATGCAATGCAAATTGAAAAAAAAAATGGGGAGGGGGGAAATGTCAAAGATTTCCTCTTTAAGCATTTGTAATTGGTGTTTCCAACCCAAAAGTGTGAACGAATAAAGATATTGTTCATCACTCATAAAATAATACTTGAATTTCGGGAAAATGCTGCAGTTGAGAGGAGTGCATTGTAAACATGATTATATCTATGTATTCTGTTCCATTTGCTTTCTGAAAAACATACATCTGCCTTCAGTTTATATTGATTTGTCATTTTTTGATTAAAACTATGTAACAACCTGGAAATGTTGCACAAGTTCCAGGAAGACTTAAGTACATCAATGATTACACATAACTTTAGACATTTCTCATTTAATTCACAAATTTAATGAATAGAATACATGGCTCTTTGTGTAGAAGCATTGCATAAAAACTGGGGAGGTTCTATGAGCAGAGCCAGTAAATGTAATCTTGTTCTTTATCGACGCTGAGAACATGCAGAAGTAACAATTCACTCCCTCGATCTGTGTATCTATCTGTCTGTACCTCCAAACCCTGTGGAACCTTGAAAGGGGCTGTTTTGCTCTTTTCTGCTTCGTTGTACTTGAGCCTTGTCTACATTGTTTAGACTATTTCACTCCTTTACCAGTAGCAGAAAGCAGTTATTTTGATTTTGAACTATGGGAATAGTTACTCTTTCGGAGATGAAAAGCTATTTATCTTTTATCCTGCTTGTTCAATCATTTCCCCCATTTGATATACAAGACTTGAGTTAAAGGTTTTTCCCTTGTTGATTTTTTTCTCTCCCGTATGTGCGCACGTACAAAATTAAACATTCTCCTTTGTATGCTGAACCTGAGTGTAAATTGAGCTGTGCCTGGATGGGTTTGAAGGTAGAGGAGTAACAGCTGAAATGGGAATCCTACCCATGTTCCTCCTGATGACTTAATCTGTTTTTTTTTTGCTTTTTCAGGTTCCTTCTCACGACTCCACTGCAGGACTGTACCCATTTGGTCTTCCATTTGATTTGAATTATGATCTCATTCTAAATTGAACTGCACAAAAATGAAAAACGTCATGGGTGAGGGTCAAGTGTCAAATCAAAGAAGGAACGTCTTGGTACCTGGTCATCACTGCCAGCAGTTATAAAGTGGCAGTTCTAATTATGTCTCATTAATTACGTAACACACCAGTGCACAAACGCCACATAAAAAGAAATCCTATGAGTCAGGCAGCCTTTTAACAACTTGCAAACTATGTGTCTGAGATGGTCATCGATGATCTGGATGTCATCAAAATTACTGAGCTACGTGACATGTATAATCGATATTCTCGCTGCAAATGGAATTGAGGCTTCAAAGTATCGCACTGAAAAAGTGAAAAACAAATTGGTGAAATACTTTGGTGACAAACTTGTTTTCTGGAAACCTCATCAGAGAACAGAAACAGAGATAGTACACACAAATGCCATTACTACTGGTCAGGCTTGTTGAAGCTGTTGCTGATGAAGAATACTAGACATCAGTTCCATCTGTGGCAAAGTATGAAATAGACAATACCAGGTCAACACACCCATACTGCTTCATGCTAATCATGCAGCAGCTAATGGAAATAATTGCACAGTAATCAAGTCCCCAGATACAGATGTTACAGTCCTGGCCTTTGCTTTTAATCACAAAAATCCATGCCAACATAATCTTCTGTCCTTGAAAGAAACGACAGACTGATTGCACAGAAATTTGGCATGCATTTGGTGAAAGTGTATGCGAGGGACAACCGAGATTACACGCCTTCACGGGTGTGACACTACGAGTACTTTTCTCAACAAAAGGGGGGAGGGGGGGACAAGCATTTCAGCGAGTAACTTTCCCAGACGTGTATGAAATCACTTGGTACATCTTTCCAAATTACTGCTGAGAAGTTTCAAGTATGTGAGCTTTTTGTCTGCTCCCTCTACAGACAGTGACAATGACAACAATCAAGTTAGGTACAAACTCTTTTGTAGCAAGAATGCCCATACATGTCAACTACCACCAACAAAATGTGCTCTCAAATACCATATTACAGGACATGTATTTGGAGCAGGACGTCACTTGAAGCGAATGCTATAATACCAAGTCCTCACAGTCATGGTTGCGATGTTAGCAACAGACAGCTTACAATCCATTGGATGGACAAGCAGCCTGCCCAAGGCTCTTTTAAAACTCATCAACTGCAACTGTAACAAGGACCGATGTGTGGGTGTGAGGTGCACATAACCGCAAAAATGGGATGCCATGTTCAGATGCATGCAACTGCAAGTACAATGGTTCCATCCAATCAGATACCAGTAACAATGAAACATGTACATGCCCAACCGCTAATTTCACATGTGAGAATTCATTTTTATAATTGACACGAATTAACGATAATACAGATCAAGTAAATCTTGTGAATAGACAAGTTCACAAATTCTTGTTACAAATAAGTAGGAAAATACATACACAGTATTACTCATAAACTAACTCGATATGAAATAAACTTTGTACTGAATGAAGAATACCCAGTTTTTTGGGAGGCATTTGGGAATTATACCACTCCGTTGGCACTTTTAAGTGACATTTGTGGTCAACAGGGGCCATACACGTGAGAGACCGAGTGGTTGTATCTTCATATCTGAAAATTATGGAGTACGGTGAACCATCTTATGAAATTTGATATTTTTATACCATTTTGGACCCTTTGTGTCAATGTTAGTCCAAAGCCGAAAAACTTTCGAAAATTTTGCACCCCCCTATACACAAAAAGCTGTTATCAAACTTCCTGGCCAGGTTTTGAGAATGACAAGTGAATTTATTATTCAAAATGGTCCAGGATCCCATTGAAACCATCAAACTAAAATTGTGTGTACGTGTATGTGTGCGGGGGGTGTAGGGGGGGAATGTGTGAAGATACAGCACACTTGAAAACTGAAAACTTTCTGGATTTGGCTCATGGAAGTCACTTACAAATTAAAGTGAGAGGGCACTCGGAAAATCCAAATGTTGCAATGAATTTATCAAAATCAATGGAAATGCACCCATTACACTGATCTGCTGTATTGCACACCATTGCTTCCCAATTCCATATCTAGGCGATACACATCACCGGGCGCTGAAGGAAGGGAGTACTCAATTTTTACTCCGTTTGTTTGGGTGATATCTCAGTCATCCTTTGAGCGAGGAAGCTGAAATTTGGGGACAAAAGTGAAAATGTGCTTTGGCAAAAACAGTACATTTAATTTTTTTGATTAATCAAAAAATTAATTTTCATCGATTTATTAATTCCTTTTTTTGTATTCCTTGTCAAGGCTCGTATGAGAGCGAACACAATGCACAACAAAGGGGGGCATGAGACAAGAGGGGCGGGAGTCAGAAGGACAAAACAGTGGGGAACAGAGACATTAGATCTGTGGAAGGGAGAGGAATGGGGCGGGGTATATGGGGAATACAAGATGGACATTACAGGGACTTTCAGGAAGGAAAGCAGGGAATTTGAAGGAGGTGGGCTTGGGGTGGATTAACGGGGGTAGAAAAGATCAAGGATTTGGATGGGGGATAAGAGGTGGTGTGAACAGCTGTTTTGAATACCTGGAGGGAAGAATGGGATTGAATAGAGTGAGGGAGTTTATTCCAAAGGCGGGAAAAAAGGAATGAAAGAGTGAATGTGAGCAGTGATTCGTGATTTTGGTAGTTTTACCAGAAGGGGGTTGTTGGCGGACCTTGAGCGCCCTGCGGAAATGTGGTGGGGACAAATTGCAGATAGAACGGGGGGGGGCAAGACTGGAGAGGAGACGGTAGAAGACAGAAAGACCACCAACCTGCCTACGGTGAGAGAGTGAGAGGCCCAAGGACTCAGCCTCATCCTGGGAGATATTTCTTTATTTTCTTTCTCATCTGGGCAATATATCTCAAGCACCTTTTGAGTGAGGAAGCTGACATTTGGACATGATAGACAAGTGATTTGGGTGTGTAAATATATATATATATATATATATATATATATATATATATATATATATACATATACATACATATATATACACACCCACATTTCTCACCTGTGAATGGAGGGAATAGCCAATCAGCCAAACCCAGGTGGCAAGGATTATATAAATGATTAACACCTCTCACACTCCTCCAGCCGAAGCTGCTGCATAAAGAAACCCAAGAAAGCAGTCACAAGTTCGTGCTTTTCTGCTTCAAACCCTTCTCAGAGTTCCTCCACAGCTATAAAGACGTTCAAACATCGTACACACATGAGAATCCCATTGCCACACACCCCTCAGCTACTGGACCGGTTTCATCGCATATGAGGAGAATCAGCGACAGCGTAAACAACAATGCATACCAATGAGGCTCCCAAGCATGTACCATGTGCAAACGTCAAAAGCAGTCAATATATAAAGAAAAAACTCATCTCTCACCTGCGAATGGAGGGAATAGCCAATCAGCTCTCACCTAATCAACGAAACCCAGGTGGTTTTAATTAAATTATAAATACACCTCCACTTGTCTTTTTTTTTGGGGGGGGGGGTGGGGATAGTTGAAAAAGAAGAAACAAGTGAAATCCTTCAATACAGCACGTGTGGTGAATCAAATGAGTACACTAATGTTAAAATATGCAATTTATGCTTTTTCAGTTGAAAAACAATTAAAAAGCGTACTTAATATTTGAAATGTAAAAATCTTGTTATTATTGTGATAGGCACCTTTATATATATATATATATATATAGCAGAAGGAAAGAAATCGTTCGATACAGCGTGGCAGGAGGCCGCAAAAGAATGATAGCATAAGAAGAACTTAGCTTTCAGCGTTCGGCATTCGGCACAAAATGCGATGTTGGGCGGAAATGACGTCTTTCGTTCGTTCGTACACGAGAGGGGAGCATTTCTTTGTTTTTTTTCCGTCAAGCAATAAATTCAATGGTGTTCACATATATAACACATTAGTTTCACAAATTTCCATTGAAATACTCGGGTATTTCCGTCAATTCTCGCCATTTCCGTCTAGGTTACGCACTACCATCTACCGGACGGCCGTCATTGGCTGTCTTGAGGCACGTGGGGGGGGGGGGGGGGACACCGGAGGCGTGCTAGACGTGGTAGACACCGGGGACATTTCAAACTCGGTGCAATTGTATACAGCGGACGCGCTGTAAAAAAAACATTGTGGAGAAAAGCTATACTTACATAAAATTCCTTTGTAATGAACACGCAATAAAGAGAACAAGCCATATTCATGTCAATGTTTTATTACAGAACTCAGATGGCATTTCGGTAATTCACAGATTGTTTATTTACAAAAATTGAAAAAAAGTGTTCTGGAATGGGCAACATTCAAACAAGCTTTGCCCTCTGGGCTCCATCCAATGCCACTCACAGACAGCAGCCTTTCTTGGCACCTGAGGGTAAGCGAAGATCTCAGGACATAACTTCTGGCCACTCATCGAACAAACCTTCCAGCTCCTCTGTACGTAGGGGTGTATGAATGTGTGTGTGATGGGGGGAATGGGTTGGAAGAGCAGGAGTAAGGTACAAGAAATTGAAGAAGCAGGAGTTAAGTTTCTCGAATGTAGGCAGTAATAAAACCGAGAATATGAAATACTCATGTTTATCCATTTGACACAATAGTAGTGGTAGCAGAACCTTTCCACTGTTGGTTGAAGCACCAGATACACCTGGTACTTTGTAACGGCATAAAATATAGATTACTGAAGGTCAATGACACTTCCCAATCAGACTGTTTAGAATCAGCTATTTTGCTCTTAGAGCTTTGTTGTTTCTTGGCCTTCAGAGCTCTCTTGTTCAGCTACAGCCCTCTACCCCCTCTCACCCAGCTACCCTGATCTATTATAAATCACAAATGCTCATCAAACAAAGGGCAAGTTTTTGATCTTGATTCTACAGACCTCTTTTCCTTTTCTCTAATATTTGAAATCACCTCAAGTGCATTCATTCCCTCGACATGCTTTAATGGCATGTCAAGTCTGCTGATCTGCTCGAATCCAAGCCTCATGTCTGCCGATTCTGCTACAATGTCAATGAGCTTTTCCAAGAGCCCAGATAACCATTGAAAAATAAATAAATAAATAAAAATGCAGCAATTTTATTTCATTACTTTGACAAGTCCAGCCAAACAATGACAAAATTCAGGAATACGAGTCATTATGGCAGTGCGATGGACAAACGGAGACAAGACGGTTATTGACAATGACCAGAGGACCAGAGACCTTAAAGGCTTGGAGAAGGGGATCATGGAGTAACTATGTGGTAATGACCAGAGAGCACCATGTTTGTGCGAATGACTGGAGCAGGAAATTATTATATTGCTGGAGAACCATTTACCTGTGTCCCAACCCTCCAAGGGAGTGGTTTGTGCCACCGCATCACCTCGTTCATATGACGACGTTGAGGGAGCCATGTCCTCAGCCTCGCCTGTGGATGTGGCATGACCTATTGGGGAGCTCTGCACACAATAGAGACAGCAGTCAGATATCAAACTCGAGGCTCAAAATATAGCACAACTTTACACTCACTTGAGAACTGCTGCAAATCCCCGACGGGGTGGAAAGGTTTTTCCCAACTAGTGTCACAGGTGAGGGCAAAATTCATCAAAACTTAAAAGCAACAATACATTTGGCGAGAGTGTCGATAATAACAAACCATCTAACCACAGAATAGGAGCCGTAAAAAAAAATTCCCCACTCCTTGGGGTGGAATCCTGATTAGGTGTGGAGGGGGCACTCCCTCCCCCAATTAAAAATACTAGTACATGCCCGTAAAAAAAAAAAAAAAATATATATATATATATATATATATATATATAAATAAATAAATATTCAAACCGCGAGCAACAAACAACAACCACACAGGCCGTTTCTTCGCTCTCGCGTGCCCGTACATGCGTAGCCCGGAAGTTCGCATATTATTTGCAGTTACTATTATTCGCAATTTAGTTTTAATACCCAATTATTCAATTAGCACCAACGTATTTTACCTTTTCGCAATGTTGTGGCAAGGAAAAACAAAAAGAGAAGAGAAGAGAGAGAAAAAAAATTTACTTCCTGGTTCGGAGCATACCAGCACTCTGATGTTACCGAAATTTATACACCGTCTAATATGAAAACGATCATAACTTGGGGCATTGTGTTTATCGATAAATGCGCATAAGAAATAGAGAAATTATTAGAATACACGAAGTCACCATTATCCGGAAGCCCGTACGTTGTAACCCGTAATGGGGAACGCGGCTGAGCTTCCCTTCCCCATCGGCCACGCCCACGCAACAACGTGTCTTTTCATTGGTTTGGTAAATCAATGGCCATAACTTGGGAAGCACTTGTCCGATTAATATCAAACCTTGAAAAGGCACATCCTCAGGTCCCCAGCAATATACCTGGTAGGTTTCAATTACATCGGACCAGTGGTTGGCGAGAAACAGCGGTCACACACACACACACACACACACACACACACACACACACACACACACACACACACACACACACACACACACACACACACACACAGCTGGAATTATAGATAGATATATATTTATTTTCAACAGGAAAATTCTTTAAGGCCAATTTATTGGTCAGTTCTAATAGTCGAGAAATTCTTGTATTTTGTCGCAAACCGTAGCAATCAATTTCTTCCGTAATTGGTTTACGATTCAGTAAGTGACCACTATATTCGTTATGGGTGTGTATCTGTCTGGCCCGAGCATAGCTCCGTGGGTTTGATCCGACCTTGATAAAATTAGGATGCGAGGTTTGTATCATGATCTAGTTGCGTTTTCCTGAGAATGGGCGTGCTGCGCCCATTATGGGCGGAGCCACACCCAAAAAACATGTGTTTTTAGGGGGTAGCCGGTTTCAAGTTAAATCTTCTCCGAGGGGGTTTGTCAAATCTGGCAGGGGTTTCAGTATTTGGTTAGCCCAATGGCACCTGCATAGCCCAACGGAGTTCGATTTTTCATTTTTGTACCAAGGTCAAGGTCACAAGGTCACAAGGTCATGAACTTAGAAAATGTCAAAAAAAGCAATAAATTGGGCATCGAGCTCCTAGGGTTTTAAACTGTTTCGAATGAAAGTTGGTATGCAAGTAGTGTTCTTTGAGTACTACAACTTTCATCGTTTACGTTTTTCCCGATTCCCGCCAGTTTGCCCGTGGCGTCCCCTCGAAGGTCAAAAAATAAAAAAGGCAAACCATGTACATTGCTCGTGAACCATCGGTCTCCAGACTTGTATTTTTATGTAAACTGTCATGGTTATTGAAAATCAAGAAATTATTGAAAGTGTAAGAGGATTATTGACAGGAAGGGACACTCCTCTAAACCATTGAGCCTGGGTTCAAATCTTGATCCAGCTATAAACTGTTATCCCAGTATTTCACAGGCAGGGTGATTCATCAATGTGTGTGCCATCTGCCGGATGGAAATTGAACTGGAAGTCCCATCTGCCGGCATTAGTTGGTGGGCATTAAAAGATCCCACAAATTATTTCGCGAAGAGTCTGTGAGCTGTCACCAGCACCCTGGAACAAATTCCAAATTCTTGCCCTAACTACTGCTGGAACAGGGATGGCAAACCACCCAGCATAATCCTTGCCTCAAAACTGCTTCAGCAGCACAGACGCTCTGCAATACAGAGTAGGGTACACCAGATTGGGTAAGATGGTGAGAAAAGTTTGGGTATTACAAGTTACAAATGCACAAATACGTATACACAACTCCATTATACTTTTTCATTTTGGATTATGCAAGTATTTCGTTTGGAGCACTTTGAACGGTCCAGGTCGAAGGAATCCATGAGTAATGCAGAGAGCTCTGTTACACCCAATAAACATGCATCCTTTGCAAAAAAAAAAAAAAAAAGGTCTAGGCTCTTCTGGCTGCATTTGAAGTTAGGCAATGATGACTTGAAGACAGCAAGGAGCTTCTCACACTGTTTACCAAAGTCATCATGAATGGTAATTCAAGTCAAAGGTTTGGTACAGGATGAGATTATGTTACTCCTCCTTGTGCAGCACAAGGCTGCGAGTAGCATCACTGGCTGAGGGCACGACTGTGCCGCTGATGCAACGCCCGTTACCAGCACACTGGTACTCATTTTGCCGACCTCAGGATGACAAGCTGAGTCAACCCTACCTGGTGTGAATTCAACGGCCTGACAGGGGCTTGAACTCAGGACCCGAGGATCCTGAACCAGCCACCTTAACCATTAAACTAACACCAAACTTATAGTAGAGCAGATATGTGATAAAATTGAGAGGAATTGTGGTAAACACACCAAAATCGGTACAGATCATGTTTAATATGTACTAAATGAGTTCAGATATAGTGCCAGACTGAATATTTCCCCTGATGTCCATAAATGGGAACAATCCAAGATGGCCACCATGCATGAATTGTGAAAAATCTATCATGTTGCATATCTTCAGCAATTTACAACATAAAAACATGAAGTGTCCTTTTCTATGTTTTCAAGCATAAAGAATCCAATGCCACCATCATTCTAGTTTATTCTCGCAACAACAAAAA
Organism: Eptatretus burgeri; assembly: GCF_056783735.1. Classification (NCBI taxonomy): domain Eukaryota; kingdom Metazoa; phylum Chordata; class Myxini; order Myxiniformes; family Myxinidae; genus Eptatretus; species Eptatretus burgeri. The sequence continues at coordinate 113,998,564 of NC_140964.1, forward strand.
AAATGCAAAGAAATCTTCATGGGGACAATTGTAAGCTAAAGTTAGCTACCTCAATATGAAAACCAGCTCTTTTGTCAATAAATTTGCAACAGTCACAATTTTAAAATGATCATGACATTCTAAACAATGCAAGTCTGGTCATTGATTATAAACACACCAGAAAAGGTTCTTTCTCCCGCCCCTCCCCCCACCGCTGTATGAATCATAGACTTTATGATCGATAATTGATTGGATGTGTCCAGGTGTGCATGTCTTATTCATTTCACGCGTGAGCATTTGAGAAAGGAGTGGGCCACTACCATCAAGGAAACCTCCGAGAGTTCTCTCGGCAGCAATGTCGATGTGCAAGCCACCAAGCACAATGATCCGGACTTCTGTACGCCGTATGCATCTGGCCACTTCCACTGGATTAGTTTCACAATCGTGAACAGTGGCTGATCCAATGTTAGCACCAGGCACCTGTCCAGGGGTCAGAAATTTGACAGCATGACAGACAATATCCATTAAATGACGTACCAGAGATACAGACTAAGAATCATCAGGGAACAATGGCAGAAATGATGTGATGGTGACGTCCAAATTGTCTGGTTGCTGTGAATTTGCATGGAATGCAGCAAGGGAGATTGGATCAGCAATGCTCTGGGTCTCCTTGCTTAAGAGCTGCTGTGTTGAATTTGCCACAATGGTTCTCATCTTCGAGGGTCCTTGTTCCTCCCCGTTACAGAGGTCAAATTTGTATACGACTCAGGTAATGACAGGATCTGCTGGCTCAATGGCCCAGGCTCCATCAGACTCTGTTATACGATTCTGAAACAGGGATATACCTGTCCCATGAAACACGTCATGAGCAGTCATTGAGCTTGGGTTGTGGTAAATGCCATCGATCACAGCTATGGTGAAAATATTTTTTTTTTTCGCAGGATCAGGGGACAAAGTTTCATATTGCCGAGATGTTGAAACGGCCATGCGTGTGGAGATATCAATAACTCTATCATACGGATTTGATAAGCCAAAATGGAAAAAAGGTGTCCACAAGTCAAGTTTGCGTGCATGTCCGTGAATCATCAGGCCAAGGTATGTGGGTCGTGGAGTCTCTGTCCTTTCTGTGGAATGCACTGGTGGACACCTGGCATCTTATCGCATGACTGTTACACTACCACAATTGGGCCAGACAGTGCTGCTTGCCTTGCTGTCTCTGCATCATTGTTCTTGACAATCCTTCCATCCATGATCATGTCAACGACTGCAACCAGAGACGTGGGAGCATCATCGTCCTGGCAGCCTTTTTGAAATGATCCATGTTTTACCAGCATATATGTGCAACCTTTGCTAAGCAAATGACTTCATCACCACAGTCGTCCAAGCTCGTTTCTCTCAACAGAGGTCCGATATCATCGTCGAAAATCATGAAGATATCACGGCCTTGCTTGTGGGCATGGGGACCGGGCACATTGGAAAATATACGTTCTTTCAAATATGTGGAGTGAATTTGACTGGATACATTTACACCCAGCTCTCTTAGTAGGTTAGTGTACAACTGTATTAGCGAGTTTGAAAATTGGAGACTTATCTACCAACTACATCTCTTCTACGTAGCCAATATGCTCCACTAAAGCTATTCCATGAGAAGAAATCAATCGGTGTTCGTTTTCTTCGCCTCCTCATTCTTCCGGCTGCAAGCATTGTACAACTTCACTATGCACCGAGAATGATATTTAGCATGTTGTGCCATCAGTTTTTGATCTTGGAGTTTTAATGCACATTGTTTGATGCACTGAATAATTTTCAGTGTCATAGCTTCATGAAGAAGGCTAGACTCTGTTTCAGATTCTCGCAAAAGAAACATTTGTGACATTGGGGAGGTCTGTCTTTACATGTTGTCCATCGATGCATTTATGGGTGATCTACCTCACTTGTAGATGCAGCAGTTCCTAGTACTCATGTCAGTCGACTGGCAGAACACTTCAAGTGACAGGATACATGTCATCGAACACGATTTCTGGATAGGGTGGTCGCAATGGCATCTCCTTCATCAAGCTGACATATGTCTACTGGTACTGGCTGCTCGCCAGGTTCACAGAAATTTATCAAAGTGTCATAGCCAGCTCCAACATCCATCCATATATAATTAACTGGACACTTAAGTGGTGCTGGACACACACAGGGTCCAATCAATAGTATCAGGTGTGGACGTAGATGATCACAAATTCTCATTGTAAAGAAGCTTACACCTCTTCTTTGCCGACATGATTTGGGCCACATCTGCCCATCCATCAGCAAAGAAGCAAAAACAAATTATATAATTCCTAAAAATAGCTCAGCATTTTTTAGAAGAAATGATCATGGCAGTGGATTCCTAAGGTCTGAAAACATTAAAAAAAAATGAATAAAGTATCCTTTTCTATGTCATAAATTGCCAAAGATATGCGACTCGATAGATTTTCACAATTAGTGAGGTGGCCATCTTGGATTTTTCGCATTTCTGGGCATCAGGAAAAATATTCAGCTTGGCACTATATATGAAATCATTTGATACACATCAAACATGATCGATGCCAATTTTGGTGCAGTTACCACAAAAGCCACAATTTTTTCACATATCTGCCCCACTATTACATCACCAGCAGTTTTTGGTGTTAAAGGCTGCTGTTGAGGTGCAGAGCCAGACTAACACGCAGATTTTTTTGTGCTGCCCATGCTGACAGACAGGGTCAGAGCAAGCTGCTCATGAGCATCATCATAATGAATTGATCAACCACAGGTTGCATCCCAAGCATGTGGAGGTGCTTGGGATACAACAGACACAGATATAGTCAATCCTGGTTGTATCCCAAAGCACAATGAAATGTCTCGAGGCGATGTTAACACAGTGTGCTCGCTTCTGGTAATGCCATCCCATTGGATGCCACAGTGTTGCATCGTAAAATACTCCAAGAATGAGGAATTCAATATTCTCCAACGGACATCAGAACGTAACAAGCTTTGCACTGCACACCTCCTGACCTCTCACTCCAAACTCCTCCTCGCCCCCCTCTATCGTCCGGTCTTGGCACAACACCACACATTCAGTATCTCGGTGGACAACAATAATATCAATCAACTGGAAGTTGAAATGTCGTAATAAACATGGCGACAGTTTAAATTAGCTTCCTTTTCTTATTCCCAAAGTACTTTACATTACATCATCACATAATCCTGAGTCCAGACTGGAGGTCTGCGAATTCTGGAATCCCGGCTGACCGGCAAAGATTCTGATGTGTCTTGCGCTGGTGGTACGTGATGTCAGGAATGATTGGTAGCTTGGCATCATCTCTTGCATTCCTTTGATAGGCAGATGCTAAATGAGATGCATTCCAGATCTGTCCATAGGACAGTTTGTACGTATGAGATCCTCTTTGCTCCATAACTTGGATTGTCCTTTTCAGAGGACGCCAGGTTTCCTCACTCGGACGAAGGAACCACATTCAAAGTTCACATCCTTTTCTCCACGGCATTTGTCGGTGTACACTTTTTGCTTGTTCTGCTTCTCTTGGACTCTGAGCACCGTGTCATTGTGTGACAGTGTGTTGGGCTTTGGTATCTGAAAACCAGTTACATGCAGCTTGTTGTGAATCTCTCTCCCATGAAGCAGTTCAGCAGGCGATTGCTGTGTTGTGTGTGGAATGTCGAGTTGGCTGGTATGTTTGAAGAAAGTCCGTTGTAAATGTTTTCCAGTCATTCCCCTCAATGTGAGCAGTGAGCAAGCTTTCCTTTAAATCGCTCAATTTCCCCATTCGCTTGCGGGTCGCACACTGCTGACTTCGTGTGGATAATGTCTGTTTTTCAGGAAAGGTTTCAAATTCCTGAGATGTGAATTGTGAACCATTGTCAGATATCAACTCTTTTGGGTTACCTTCTCTGCTAAAGACAGTTGACAGGAACTTGATCACTGTAGTGGAAGTGACCTGGGAGGTGAAGGCAATTTCTGGCCAATTGCTAAAGTAATCATTGAGAGTGATAACGAAACAACAATCCAGTAGCGCAGAGTTAAAGGGCCCCACTATGTCGATTTGCAATTTCTCCCAAGCGGCATCGGGATAAGGAACTGGCTGCGGTGGTGATGCGTGTCACAGCTGTCTTGTCATGCAAGCCTTGATTGCGGACTCGATGTGAGTGTCCATTCCCGGCCACCAATACAGATCTCTTAACCGCTGCTTCGTACTCACTATGCCCTGGTGCGTATCATGCGCCAATTTGATGAAATATGGCTGTAACGCCTCTGGGACAAGGCGGCGGTGAGTACCTCTCACCACACAGTCCTCTTGTAGTGACAGTTCAGTTCGCAATCTGAAGTAAAGAAGGAGATCAGGATCCAGGCCTTTCAACTTTTTTGGCCAGCACTTTGTCAGCAATTCACACAGTTTTGTTTGAATGGGGCAGGAAATACAGGCAGTTTTGAATTATTCAGCTGTCACTGCAGTGAGGGTCGACATGAGCGCAACAACCTCAACATCATCCTCCAACTGGGCTCTGAAGTAGGTAGTGGAAGGCGAGACAAGCAATCAGCTGTAACGTTTTCAGAGCCAGGCTTGTATTGAATCTCATAATTAAATGACAGAAGCCATGCGGACCATCAGGCCATGCGCATTCCAGCTCTTCCCAATCCTTTCGTGGAAAGCAATGTAGTGAGAGGACTGTGGTCAGTGCATAAAGTGAAATGTCCACCCCAGAGATAAGTCCTCCACTTCTCTGTTGCTCACACCCAACCAAGTGCTTCCTTTTCCCCTATAGAATATTTTCTTTCTGATTCAATCAGCGTTCGGGATGCAAATGCGATCGTTTTCTCTGTTTTGTCAGCATGAATGTGTGTCAGGACTGCTCCAAGGCCATAATCAGAGGCATCAGTTGTCACGATGGTGTGTAGCTCTGGATCAAAGAGAGCGAGAGCTGGACTACTGACAATCAGTTCTTTAACTGAATCGAAACTTTGCTGTGCTGTGACTGACCAGGAGAAGGTGGATTGTCCCTGCAATAATTCTCTCAGGGGTTCAATGACCGATGCATAGTTAGGGATGAACTTTGCATTCCATGATGTGATTCCGAGAAAAGAGCGCAAACTCTGCACGTCTTTTGGTGGGGGTGCTTCTGACACCACAACAACATGGGCAGGGTCAGGTTTCAGTCCCATGTGTGACAAAATGTCCTAAAAATGACAGCTGTCTGTCTGAAGTGGCATTTTGAAAGGTTCTGTTTCAGTCCAGCTGCATCGATACCCTGCAGCACTGCTCTGAGGTGTTTTGCCATGTGCTTCGGGAGTCCCTCCAAAAACGATTACATCGTCAAGGTAACACTGAGCTCTGGGTTGGTTTTTTTCTCAATGGCAGACATCATCCGAGCTGCAAACAGCTTGGTACTTAAGCAAGCCCGTAATGGACTCGTTTGTAGCGAAACAGTTCCTCATGTGTAATTACGGCAGTGAGGTCCCTGCTGTTCTCATGCAGTACAACCTGGTGGTACGCACTTTGCAGATCCAATGTGGAGAAAAGTGTGCTGCCTCACAGCTCCGCAAACATTTCCTCCCTAAGCAGAATAGGATATCCATCAATCACCACCGCTTTATTTAGTTCCCTTAAATCCACGCACAGACGAATCCCTCCGTTTTTCTTCATTGTCATGACAATTGGTGAAACCCACTCTGATGAGTCGATTGGCTCAATTACATCAAGTTTAACGAGCCTTTTCAGTTCTTCTAAAACAGCATCTCTCACAGACAAAGGTAAACGGTGCAGCTTTTGTTGGACTGGAGTCACATTGGGTCGCATTTTAATGAGATGAATAAATCCCTTTGCACAACCCAGGGTGCCTTCCATGCTCTCACCTGTAACATTTGCGACTGGGGTTTGATTTGCAGTGCTTTGGGTGGTGGAAGTGATGAGACCATTCAGTAGATGCATGTCAAGTGCAGGAAACAGGTCTCTGTCCAGAATGGCAGTGCCGCTCCATGCTATGTAAAATTCAGCGGCACACAGTGATTCTCAAAAGTCACATCCGCATGCAGGCAACCACGCACAGTTATCAGATTTCTCAGGTAGCTAACCAGGTGTAGTTTTGGCTCAGTCAGTGACACATTATTGAAACATTGCAGGAGGATGGTTTCGGTAAGTATTGACACTGCCGAGCCTGTATCAAACTCATTCAATGTCCATCGGCTATTCCCCGGCAGCAGCAACTTGTACAGTGCACATTATCGTCAACATCTTGAGCCCAATTGTCTACATTCAATACATACACATCAGAGACAGTCACTTTGTGAACCTGTTTAGAGCCCCAGAATACTTTAGCAAAGTGTCCTCTCTTTTTGCAGCTGTTGCACTAGGCGTCTTTTGCTGTGCATCCATAGCAGTTGGCTGTGTGATTTACAGATCCACATCTACAACACCTTTTCCCTTCAGCCGGTTGAGGTCGCTCATATGAAGTCCCTCTCACAGTGAACCTAAAGAGTCTCTTGCTACTCTGCGAATCTTGTGTCTGAACAGCGTGTATGGCCTGCATGTCGCTAGCAGTGCCTTGGCCGATGATCTGAGCCTCCACCATTGCCGACTCAATCTGTCATGCCATGGTTATAGCTTTCTGTAATGTCAGTTCCATTTCTAGCAGTTGACGTTCTCTAATGCGAAGCGAATTTGTTTTCTCGACGAGCTGGTCCCAGATCATTTGGTCTGCCAGCTCTCCAAACTCGCATATGATGACAATCTCCCTTAATGAAGCAATATATTGTTCCGTAGACTCGCCATTTTTCTGACCACGTTGGTGAAATTTAGATCGTTCTGCCACGACATTAACTCTTGGGACAAAAACGTTCCTCAAGGCCGCAAGTGCAGTCTCGTAGCTATTATCAACAACAGCTAGTGTATAGAAGAGTCTCTGACCTTCTGTGCCTAAGCAATGTATCAACAGAGCACGCCTTCAGGCATCAGTGAGTGAATTCTCCTGTATCGCCAGCACGTAGTATTCAAAGACACGAGTCGAGGCCGTAAAAGGAATTGAAGACCCGGATTTTGTAGAAAGGGTGTCGGTGGATTCAAGTTCAATCCCATCCTCGTCGCCAGTTTGTTGTATCGCAAAATACTCCAAGAATGAGGAATTCAATATTCTCCAACGGTTTTATTCAACCGAACATCAGAACGTAACAATCTTTGCACTGCACACCTCCTGACCTCTCACCCCGAACTCCTTCACTCTCCTCCTCACCCCCTCTAGTGTCCAATTTATGCACACCACACACGGCAGCATTTGATGTTGGCAAACATAACTAAGACATCATAGCTGACAACAATGTTTAAAGCATGAGCCCTGAAAAGGCAACTGCCTATCTCTTCTACTCTTGTAACTGGATGGAAAATCAGCATTTGCAGAAATTGCACAGGCCATTTGGGCAGTTTCTCAAGAAGTCACTCTTGCATCGCTTCCTACCTACATGCCAAAAATAAACTGAAGTGAACATTTCCTTTTTTGACAAACTATCATACTGTTCTGTTTTCCTCCAATAAGTCTGATGCCTGTTGGGTAAAAGGTCCAGCAGTGACTTTGCCAGAGCATTAGATTCCAGGAAAACATCCCTCCAACCCAGCTCTGATGGAACATGGCAAGAGAGATGCTTTCCAGGTTGGCTATGTCTATGACTTCCATAACCAGAGCCTCCTAATCGAGATGACTGGGGTTGGAAACTGCAAACATGGCTGAACCCAAGAATGTGCAAATGCTGCAGAGCCAACATCAGCTACACAGCTCTCTGTGCATGTGCCTGACACCACAGGTGGACAGTAAAATCAAACGAAGTTCTCACGGTACATCCTTTGATAGCATGAGGGTACTTTTGCACGATGTTGTACCAGTTACATGGTAAAGAGGTGAAGTTAAACGTTAACACCAAGTTTATCAAAATCTAAAATACATACAAGATACATATGTATAACAAACAAACAAAAAATAACAAGCAGTCATCGACTGGTACTTACGAAATCGTCAACTTCACCTCTGACCTTGTCTAATAAAAGCTGTCTCTCGAGAAGATAGCGACGCAAACCAGAAGTTTCTACGATGATTCTGTACCAAACCATCAAAAATCGAATGTTTGACCTCACTGTGACCTTGACCTTTGACCGATTTTGACCAAAATCTAATCAGCACTAGCCATCACCCTCCTGAATCACGTGGTGTAATTTGACATTGGTAGCTTCTTCTGTTCTCGAGTTATCGTGCCTACAAACAAACAAACAAACAAACAAACAAACACACACAGACAAACAAACAAACAAACACACAAACAGAGGACGGAAGTCATCAATATACTTACGAAATCTTTAGATTTCATAAGTAAAAAACGAAAAACATGGATGATGAAGCCTTGGTTGACCCATGTGAATATGTCCATTAATTACATACTGTTTGAACCAGAGTTGGACCATGACTACATCTATCGATTTTGTACTATCGGAATGTACCTTATCGACCTTTAGTTCCTGGAGATCCAGTTAGATCCCAACTGCTATTGGAACAGACCCTTTAGACCCCATACACATTTAGAGTCCAGAGACCTGCAGATCCTTTCGACACACAAACCACACAAGCATCAACGAAGTCTTCTTGAAATCGACAGACGATACTTTTTCCAGAAAGTAATGTGCAGTCTCCACTCACCTGAAGGGTGGGTACTCTGCCAGTGGTGCAAATGACAAAGAAGAAGTTTCTATATATTGCTCCCTTATTTTTGACTGCTCCCATTTCTGCCAAGGCTTAAACCCCAAGCAGTAAGATTTAAATTTTAGGCTTCCATTCTGTGATGCACGTGTAGTACAGAATGCACCTCCACCAAACTGTGAACAATTATGATGCTTTTCACACTTTAATTGCAAAATACAAAATTTGACATCTCATCTACGTTGCATTCATATTTTAATGTTTTATGCATGACGGACAAGTACGTCTTTTCTCCCAACAAGAGTATGAGCTTCTCCAAAAGCGAAACACCCGTGGCTTGTTCAGGGTTTGTATGATCTTAAAAAGCGAGCAAGATTTTTATCTTGCAAAATTATTTTATCTTTTATCAAGCAAGCAAAAAAAATAAAAATAAAAAAAAACTTTATGGAGATGCAAAGGTAGGTGAAGAAACCTGCAAATGAGAAACAGCATGACGGGAGCCGTCTGGGGAAAAGATGTAGATAACGTTGCGAGGTGTGACATTCAAGTAATGGTTTCGACACGTTGGCGACAGCACTCCAACCTGTAGAAGAGACAACCCATTTGACACTGAAGAAACACCGCAGAGGTCACAAATAATCACTTTACAAACAGTAACTGCATGACAAGTATGATAGAAGAAAGCAAAAGCAACACCGTTGTATTGTATTCAAACTAGCAATAAAAACATCAGGCTCAATAATCTCGAGGCCTAATCTTAAGGCCAGGTGCAACACTATTTTGCACATATGCAATGTTGATGGCTTCCTCCAAATGGAAATCCACTGTTTGCTTTAATCTGTCAATTGTATTCCCCCATCCCTTCCAATCACGACTCCAAACCTGTTTGAGGTAGAAGACAGCACCAGGCTTGAGCTCCCCATGTTGCTGCTCCACCAACTGCCGATGCAATGTACCCATCATCTCACCTGCGTAGGCAGGTGAGAAGAGTAGATTCAAAAACATCCAAACTCAAATAACTCTGCTATCAATGTCCAAAGGCCACCGATAGAAATCATACTCATTCAACATGTGGGGAAAACATTTAAATTAACTAGAAGGGCACTCGGTAGAGAGCATACCTCCACCACTTAATACCTGATCCACGAGAACATATCGGGCCCAATACATTTTAGAAATATCATGCTATACAGGACTAGATCGTTTTTGGCCCTATCTCTCAATGGTGAAGAATCGCTTTCAAAATTAAATAACTCGTCTCCAGATCCGGATTTGGATCTTCATCAAAATTGAATTGACTCTTCCTTGTGAAACACCCAACATGACCACCAAGTTTCGTCCAAATCCATCCACAACTTTTTGGGATATCGTGCTATATATTAGGTTACCCCTATCTGTCAAAGGTGAAGAATCTCTTTAAAAATTCTCGAAGTGGGATATGGAAACGGATCTTCACCAAAATCTAATCAGTTCATCCTTGTCACACACCGAACCTGTTAAAAAAAAAAATTCATCCAGATCTTTGAGATATGCTGCACACAAACAAACAAACAAACAAACAAACAAACAGAAAGGGTGAAAACATAACCTCCTTCACCTTCGGTGGCAGAGGTAATAAACGTTACATGACGACCTCTTCAGAAATTATTCCGACATTATCCTGGGGTTGACTGGGGGAAGCTCTGGCATTCGACTGTGGCAAGGGCAGGGATTTGTAATTTGTTCATTTTGCCGGCGAAAGCTCGCCTCCTTTTCATGAAGGATATCGTGGGATCTTCAAAATCCACCAACTAATAAATACCAGCAGATGGGATACCAATTTAACGTCCATCAGAGCGATGGCACATACATTGATGAATCACCCTGCCTGTGATACAACAGGATGGCAGTTTTGATCACAGCTTAGAGGAGAGTGTGCATATCGCGAGACCACCCTGCCAGCCCAAACATTACATGACTGTAGGCCTCAAATTTTGGATCCAATTTCTACCAGTAACATGCATTGCATGCACCTCAAAATAGTTTCAGAGTATTAAAGGGGGAGGTAGGTGGGGAGAGGAGAGGAGAGGGGTTCTGAGATGCTAGCTTTTGGGTATGCAAGAAGCACCTGGACCTTAAAGGAGAGGCTGGGGGAGGGGAGGGTGATGTTATTATCCTTATTCAAATGTGTAGATCACAACACCTCTCACTGCATAATTCAAAACACCTCACTGTACTGGAAAACATGAAGACAGGAATGTGGGACTGTACAAGAAAGAGTGGGCACTTGTAATACCATCTCCAAACTGCAGCAGTGTTACACAATACACATGTACAGAGAGAATTTGCGTTAACCCCCCCACCACACCCCCTCAGGCTAATTGGCAGGGACTTCAAGCAGCGATCAAATTTCCAGACTGGTCCTCCCATCTCCACTTCTTCCGACATAAACTCATCCTGAGAATTCGTTCAAAGAAACTTCATCTCTCTCATGCACAGATTTATCCCATCTCATCTTCAGTTGTCCTACCCTTCCTCCTGCCCATGGTACACTGAAACTTGTGGTGAGGGAGTTGTCCTGAAACAACTTGCCTTTGCCTCATGGAAGGCTAATCCAACTGAAGGCAATCTCAGTTCCTTCCACAAAGCTCAGAACAAGTGTGTGTACCATCAGGAGAGCCAGAAAACATCATTATAATCTCAAGTCTGAACTCTCAAACCTGTCTCCCTCCTCCAAATCCTGGTAGCATCTAGTTAAATGTGCTGCTGTTGTATGTTCCCTCTCCATGCCCTCCCTTACCTCAAAAGATCGCACAGCTGACACTGCACGTAAAAAGGCAGAATGTCTAAACTCGGTGTTTAAACTTGGCTGAATGCCGAAACTCAGAGGGTGTCCCAAACCCATCGCTTTCTGAACCTACCTTACCCAGTCACACCCAGTTGTTACTCCCCCCCCCTCCACCTCACCCACCCACCCCCATCTACTTTCTCAACAATCCTCTTAAACAAGTCCTTTCAATCATTCAAGCTTCTGGATCTCACCCCACCCTCCTCCTCCCGGAGACATTTCCCCAATATTTCCGCAGGGCGCTCAAGGTCCACCAAAAACCCCTTCTGGTAAAACTACCAAAATCACGAATCACTGCTCATCTTCACTCTTTCATTCCTCTTTTTTCCCACCTTTGGAATAAACTTCCTTGCGCTGTTCAATCTCACTCTTCCCTCCACGTCTTCAAAACAGCTGTTCACCACCATCTATCTCCCCCCATCCAAAACGACAATCTTTTATACCCCTGCTTATCCACCCCCAAACCCAACTCCTTCAAATTCCCTGCTTTCCTTCCAGAAAGTCCCTGTTGTGTGAGGACCTGAAAGTCCCTGTTGTGTCCATCTTGTTTACCCTGTGTACCCCGCCCCATCCCTCTCACTTTCACAGATTTCCTAATGTCTGTTCCACACTGTATTTTCCTTCCCTCTCCCACCCCTCATCTCCTGCTACCTTTGTTGTACGTTCTGTGTGTTAGCTCTCATACGAGCCTCTACAGTGCATACAAAATAAAATAATAATAATAATAATAATAATAATAATAAAAAATAAATAAAATAATTTAACCAAAAAAATAAAAAAAAATAAAAAAAAAAAAAAAAAAAAATTGGCAGTTTTCTGATAAAACTTGATTTTACAATCCTGGATTTGTGGCTGGTTACCTGTATAAGCTTTGCTTGACATCATTACGTTGATAATTAAAATAACGTTGGCAGTAAGCCTATATTGTGCATGAGCGAGCAAACCAAGTTAATGTTGCGTTTCATAAATTTGTTAATTGAAGTTCAACAATTTTATGGAATTCTCATTTTTTTTTAATTAATAAATTGCTTAATTAGATGCATATAATCGGCATTATATTGGTCATTGGCTCCCCTGGTCTCTAAATATCGGTATCGACATCGGCCCTTGAAAACTAAACCAAAGGCCAACTGGTATGAGTTTATCATTTCAAGCTACATTTTCACAACATGCGTTTCTAACAATTGATCTAAAAATGAACGTAATCGGCAGCAATGATGATTGCAATGATGTGCAGCATGCCATACAAAGCATGGCGAGGACTCGTGTTGAGAATACAAAAAAAACGGACAAGCGTACTGACATGTTCGAGGGATACGATCGCCCACAGGGAGCAGTCAAACCACTACACCCAGAAAGGCAGCAATCACGCCACAATCATAGAATGAGTTGGGGCCAAGACTGACCGGTTGGAGCAAATTCATGAATGTACTGATCTTCAAGTCCCATAACAAAAATATAATAATCAACCATTTCAATCAATCAAAGCCAAACCACACAATTAAACGGAGAAATTCTCTCTTATTACCTCTGCCACCGAAGGTGAAGGAGGTTATGTTTTCACCCCTTTCTGTCTGTCTGTGTGCAGGATATCTCAAAAAGTTGTAGACGGATCTGGATGAAATTTTGTGGACAGGTTGGGTGTGTGACAAGGACGAACTCATTAGATTTTTGTGAAGCTCCGGATTCGGATCTGACAATTATTTAAGTGATTCTTCACCATTGAGAGATAGGGCTAAAAAGGATATACAGCACACGATCTCAAAAATGTATTGGGCCCGATATGTTCTCGTGGATCAGGAATTACGTGGTGGAGGTATGCGCTCTACCAAGTGCCCTTCTAGTTGTCACAGTGGCAACACAATAAGTTGTAATAATGGTTGTTGGGTTTGTAATTCACAAGATCGGCAATCAAGTTATACAAATAGAGCATTTTATCATGTTCGGTTGATCGCACGTGGGCAGCCAATACCTGTGGGGTCTTTAAAAAGGGCTCGGGCATCTGTGCCGGTTGGAGTGAAAGACTTGAGAAGGACACACATGTCCGATACCTTTCCTTTTGGCAGCTGTCTCAAACCGGCCTTCAAGATGAGGAGGTATGGAGTGAAGATGAAGGCTCAAAATGGTCAAATAAGAGCGAAAGAAAGGCCAAAAATAAAAACATCACATTCAAAGTGAAAGCCGAGACCAACCTTCCTGAGCACCATGACAATGCAATTAGTCCACAGGAAGGATGTTGGGTTTCTCTCGTCCTCTCCGAGGTGTCGTCTCATGTCGGACCAAGCTCCACGTGAGAAGTCTTCCTCAAAAGCCGAGAGCTGGCTCGTGCTCACAGACTACGCAAATGGGAAAACACACTCTATGGCACAATAATCCTTTAGCTCACGTTGGTGACAAGAGTTCTGTATTTTTCGGCCTATATGACGATGTGGAGCACATGTCAAGTTGGCTAATTTTCCCATTTTTCTTTCCTTCATGCAGAGACAAGTTGATTTGGAGTTATAGCATGGACCGGCTCGCTATGCTCGCCTCACCACACACCGCTCCAGAGGCACAGGCTTGTTTTAACTGAGGATTATGACTGCACACAAGTTACTGTATTGTCATGATTTACACCTTTCATAATACAAACATTTTTGTTCAAATGCATTTGTGATCAACGACAGTAATAAGCAAAACTGTTAGTCAGAACAAAAGAGGTGCTAATTCCTCCCGACACTGAAAATGCATCGCTACCTACTGCACTTCCAGGGTCATATTTTCTACCCTCCTTACCCCGAACAACTTCCTTCTAAATTCCCAGTTTTTTTTTTTTCTTCCGAAGAGTTTCCTTCTGTATTCATCTTGTCCACCCCAAGCATCCCCCTTAATGCTCGTCCCTTCCCACAGCCATTGCTTGTCAAAGTCTCCCTCTATTTTGTTCTTGAAATCTGCTGTTGTTGTTTCCCTCCTCTCTCGCTCTACTGTTCCTTCTGTTCTGTTGCGGCCTGATCCGTTCAGTGTTCTACCTCTTCCACGAGCCTCTACTCTGTATTAAAAATAAATAAATAAAAAAGAATGATAAACTAGAACGACACTCAACTTCGTGATGTCGACCGATTGGCCTCCACCCACATTATTACATCATTATACATATTTGCACCAAGTTTGATGTAATCTCTTCAGCTGTTCTCAAGTATCACATTTTTATCTGACACGACCTCTGACCTTTGGTCTCTTGATGCCAAATCAAATCACTTCATCTTTCCATCGTAATACATACTTGTAAAAAGTTTGGTCAAAATCCCATCACTTACTTGTTCACACGTTAACGCAGCAACAATTGTGAGCAAACAGGAAGTCTGACCTTTTACCTCTTGATCCCAAAATATAATCCGTTTATTTACACATCATTACACATATTTGTACCAAGATTGATTCAAATCCCTGAACCCAGATTCAAAATATTGAACAATTCTGGCTGCCAGACCTTGCGTCCGATTAGGCTGAAAGTTAAAACATATTCCTCATGACTACTAGATTATAAATTTTGACCTTTTACTTTGAATGATGAAGTGGTTCAAGAGAATTAAATTTTTTTTAAAAGATTTTCATCCAAACCAACATGGCTGTCAGACCATGTGACTAAATAATTATTCATAAACACCCTGGTATCCTCAAGGCTTGGGGAACATGTGGGTGAAGTTTTCCCTTGAACTGTCAAGCCATTCTGGAGGAGGTTTTTTTAAGGTTTATCCTTCAAAAAAAAATAATCATACCTGCCAAATCATGTGACCCGTGACATCATAGGTGGAGAACTTTTTGTTCTTCGTGGATAGGCGATCATACCTGAAAAGGTTCACCTCGATCTGTTCAGCCATTTAAGAAGATTTTTGAAGGTTTTTATGTTAACATACTGATCGGCTAAAGCGTTTGACGTATGCAATTAAAAATTATACTTGTTTCCCATGGGGAGTACTTCACATGTGCCAAGTTTCAATTTTTTTCCATGGAGAGGTTTCGGAGATACAGAGGTCCAAAGTTTTTTCCTTTTTTCCAATGTGGCTGCCACACCACGTGACCCATGACTTCATAATTATCATGAAAACATTCTACATGAGCAGTCGCACATATGGTGAAAATTTTGTGTCAATCAGATAAGCGGATGCAAAGAAAAGAAAGAAAATTAGCATGGACGGACAACCCGTAAACAATGCCTCCAGCAACTGTCAGCAGAGGCATTTAAAAAAAAAAACCCGCCATTCTTTCATCCTTAGCCTGCTCCGTGTATCGTCTTGTAACCCTCCCTCCAATCTTAAAAGATAATCGTCATCTCATACTCTCTCCGATACCCACCCCTGCTCTATTCTACTCTTGCTGACATCATCCCCTCTCCTTTCTGCCATGTCCTTTTCCCCTTTGAACCTCAGCAGTTTGTGAGCCTGCTTCCCTCGATGCATCTAGCTCACCCACGTCTCGATTCCAACATTTAAACACAAAATAAACAACATCTGCTAACCGTGGCAGATTTTATCGACATCTGTATACTTATTTTTAAGTTTTTGTGCATTTGTACAGAGCATCGAGAGGCCCAAATTTTTTGGATACTTCAGAATCTGTACAAGGTTTTAAGCCACCACACGTTGGCCTTGACTTCTGTTTTGAGGCCATCAAAGGCTACTATAAAACCGTGTATCTTGGGATGTGGGGTCAGGCAGTGCTGCTGCTAGCCTGCAGGCAAAAAGTAAACACCATGAGGCCAAATAACTCCATAGCTTTACAATGTCCAACATGTCCTGAAACCACCGACTGGAAAAGCTCACCCAGCCAAGCATTTCCCCCACCCCCCACAGGCAGCCCCTGCTAGTACAATAATAAAACAAAGACAATAGAGTATTGATGAATGAATAAAGGGCAAGGGAAAGAATGGGAGGAGACAGGAGAAATCGGTGGGGATGAAAGGGGAGAGGATGTACAATACAACTGGCAGCGATATGAGCAAAAAAAATTGATTGTTTTTGCATATGTATTAGATAGATGCCCTTACTCCTGTAATTATGCAGAAATACCTAACAACATACCTCCTCATTGGCTGGTCTTGCAATGGCTCCATGTGCAGGAGAATGTTGTATGGACACCATGACAGTTTCCAGACCACTGACAGTACACTGCAATAACAAGATAACAAATTGATTGCACAACTGGGAATCTCTTCCAGCTGCAGGAAACTTCAACCTTACATAACAAAATGCTTTACAAATGGGGAAGAGGTTTAAAGTGGAGAGAGAAAAAAACAAAAAAAGATGAAATTTTAGGAGAGATTAAAAAAAATAAATAGATTTTAAAAACCCTTAATTGATGAGCTTGTACAAAATAAATAAAAGTTCCATAGTTAAAGAGCAAAACTGAAAAATGGTATTGCCAGAAATCATCATCTTGAGAGGAACTACCAGATTTCTATGGTTAGACTGTAGCTTTCTTGCAGGTGTGTAAGGTATGATTTGCTTAGAAATGAAAGCAGGAACTAAGATTGGCTTTTAAGGTTAACAGTAATATTTTACAGGCTCTTCATTGGTGAACTGGGAGCCGGTGAAGTATTTTCAGGATTGGGGTGATGTGATTAGATTTACAAACTTAAACCATGAACCTGGCTGCCATATTCTGAATGAGTTGTAAGAGCTGAAGAGACGAATCAGGCAAGCCTGCGGAGAGCGAGCTGCAGTAATCCAAGCATCACTTTAATGAGAGAGAGAGCCAGAGCTTCCATTCTCCTCAGATTTGAGCACGAGTGAATTTGGGAAATATTGTGTCGATGGAAGAAAAAACAGATTTACAGACCTCAAAACGGTGGTCAGGGGCTCCTTTTATGACTTCCAACCCTCAACATGGAAGATGATGTCCAGAAGAACATGGAGAAAAATTCAAATTTGTGCGGAGAATGAAGGGAAGCATACAGATAAATTCCAACTGCGTGCATAGGGACTTTGTAGCCACTCTAGTTAATGGCACCATGAACCAATTATAAAATTCCTGCCCTGATGAGCACTCGGAAAGCCAAGGAAAACCAACACAGATTAATCCGAACCACGAGACTGGATTTGCAGCATTATACCGACCTTTGGGGGTAAGGAGGGAGAGCGATTAAATTAGAATGCAACATTTGACGATGCAATGGAGCAATTGATTATTTTGTATCATAGGTGTCCTGCTTCTCCATAATTAATCATGGAATAAAAACAAGATTTTCAAGAAATATTCCAATTCAAGTCATTTTGCAAACAAGTACAGTTAATACAGATGTTTCATTTGCAAATCTATCCTTCATCTTCCACAACACAAATGTTGCACGAGATTTATTTTCAACTCAAATCAGGTCTTCGTATTGAGCATCTCTATTTGGGTTTTTAAGAAGTTTTTCTCTTCTTAAGTTTTTTTTTTTTTCATCTCTTAAGTTTTTTTGCAGGGTCCATTATTTTTTATATTTTGGTGGTGCGATATTTCAACAAGTTTTGTACTATGCACCTGGGATGCTACAGACATTCAATTCAACCACTTTAATGGCCCCTGAATGTGAAAAATCACAGAGTAATCCATTTTCATTCAATGTACATACATACATACATACATACACTAGAGAAAGTCTACACCCCCTTTCAAAATTTTCACCTTTTGTTGCCTTCGAGCCTGGAATTATATTGCATGAAGTCAGACTATTTCCACCTTTATTTGAACATCGCAACCCACAACCTGCAAGTGAAAAACAAATTCTTCAAATTTCAGAACATTAATTAAAAATACAAAACTAGAATATCTTGGTTGGAGAAGTGTCCACCCCCTGGAGGAAGCAACTTTGACAAATGCGAGTCTGTTGGGATAGGTCTCTATCAACTTTGCACACCTTGATTGGGCAACATTTGCCCATTCTTTTAAACAACACTGTTCAAGCTCAGTCATATTCTATGGGGAGCGTTGATGGACAGCAATCCTCAAAGTCATGCCACAGATTTTCAAGTGGATTTAGGTCAGGGCTCTGACTGGGCCACTCAAGGACATTTATCTTTTTTGTTCCTCAGCCACTCCATTGTAGCTTTGGCTGTGTGCTTCGGGTCATTGTCATGCTGAAAGGGGAACTTCCGTCCCAATTTCAACATTCCTGCAGAGGGCAACAGGTTTTCCTTGAGGACTTTTCTGCATTTTGCTTCATCCATTTTCCCTTCTAGCCTGACAAGTGCCCCAGTCCCTGCTGATGAGAAACATCCCATAACATGATTCTGCCACCACCAGGCTTCACAGTAGGGATGGTGTTCTTTGGGTGATGTGCTGTGTTGGGTTTGCGCCAAACGTAATGTTTTTCATTTCGGCCAAAAAGTTCCATCTTGGCTTCGTCAGACCACAAAACTTTTGCCGTATGACTTCAGAATCTCCAGAGTGGTTTTTGTGCATACCTGAAACAGGACTCAAGGTGGGCTTTTTTGAGTAATGGCTGCCTTCTTTCTACCCAATCATACAGGCCAGACTTGTGGAGTGCTTGGGATCTTGATGTCACATGCACACAATGACCAGTCTTTGCCATAGAGGCATGTGGCCCTTTCAAAGTTGCCATTGGCCTCTCTGATCAGTCTCCTCCTTGCTTGGTCATCATGTTTGGAGGGACTGCCTGATCTAGGCAGGGTCTTGGTGGTACCATACACCTTCCACTTCTTAATGATTGCCTTGACTGTGCTCCAAGGAATATTCAAGGTCTTTGAAATATTTTATACCCATCCCATGATCTGTGCCTTTTCACAATTATATCCTGGAGGTTTTTTGAAAACTCCTTGGTGCTCATGGTTGAGTTTTTGCTGTGAAATGCACTACCCAGCAGAGGAAACCTACAGGAAGAGCTTAATTTATTCTGACATAATCAGAATCACTGCAATTCAACACAAGTGGAGGACAATCAACTTGGTGTGTGATTTTGAAGGCGATTGGTTACACCTGAGCCAATTTACAATTGCTATTATAAGGGGGGTGAACACTTATCCAACCAAGATATTCTAGTTTTGTATTTTTAATGAATTATCTGAAATTTGTAGAATTTGTTTTTCACTTGGAAGTTGTGGGTTACGATGTGTAAATAAAGATGGAAAAAGTCTGACTTTATGCAACTTAAATCCAGGTGATAAGGCAACAAAAGGTGAAAATTTTGAAAGGGGGTGTAGACTTTCTACAGGCACTGTACATACAGTAACTTCCAAAAGTATTCACACCCCTTGACTTTTGCACATTTTGTTGTGTTACAGCTTGAATAAGCCTGATGTTGGATTAGTGGTTCAGGTAGCTGGCTTGGGATGTTAGGGTTCTGCATTTGAGCCCCGTTGGCTGCTTAATGAACATCAGGTGGGGTTGACTCAGCCTGGCATCCTTCCGAGGTCGACAAAATGAGTACCAGTGTACTGGCAGAGGGGCACAGCATCAGCGGTACAGCCACGCTTCCAAGAAATGATAGCTACCCAATGCAAGAACAGAACTAGAGGGGGGGCACTCGGTAGAGTGCAAAACCTCCGCCGCCAATACTGCTAGGTCACTCAAGTGAACCTGATATCCTATTCATTCAATTTGACGTCAAGTGCTCACAGAGTTATAGTTTGCAACTTTCCCTTTTACTTTTAACTTTTACATACTCAATTCATTCGTCATAACGAGATTCCTCGAGACAGAAATTGATTTTACGTGGGTATATCCACCTGAAGTTCCAAAATCAGCCGCAATTATAATTTTGCCATGTTTTTTTGTTGGAAATCACTTACAACATGTAGAAATGCAAAAAAAAAAAAAAAAAAAAAAAAAAATCGAAATTTTGTTGAAAAAAAAGTTCCAAAAATTTTTTTTTCTCTAAATTTTTTTTTTTGGGGGGGGGGGGGTTGGAAATCACTTAAAACATGTAGAAACGCAAAAAAAAATTCAAATATTTTTCGAAATCCGTCGTGGAGTTTTTCCATAATACTCTTCACAAACACAAACAAACAAACAGAAAGGGGTGAAAACGGTAACCTCCGATCTTCGATGGCGGAGGTTAATAAAACAGCCTGAATTTGAAATGGATTAAATTGAGATTTTTTTTTTCTTGTCAATGATCTACACAAAATATCCCATAATGTCAAAGTGGAATTTTTTTTTTAAAGAAATTTTACAAATTCATTAAAATGAAAAGCTGAAATGTCTGAGTCAATAAGTATTCAACCCCTTTGTGATGACACTCCAAATTAAACTCTGGTGCATCCAATTTCCTTTGGTCATCTTTGAAAGGTCTCCACACTTGATTGGAGTCCACCTTTGGCCAATTCAGTTGATTGGTTCGACATGATTTAAAAAGAAACACACCATTCCATACAAGGTCCCACCAGTTGACAGTGCATGTCAGATCAAAAACTCAATCATGAAGTCCAAGGAAATGTCCTTAGAATTGTGAAGAGGCATAGATCTGGGAAAGGGTATAAAACAATTTATAGAGTGTTGAAAGTTCCCAAAAGCACAGTGCACACCATCATTAGAAAACAGAAAGAATATGGAACGACCCAGACTCTTCCTCGAGCTGGCCATCTGACCCAATCTTAGTAACCGGGCAAGAAGTATCTTGGTCAGGGATATGTACAAGAACCCAATGACCACTGACAGGAATACAGAGTTCCTTGGCTGAGATGGGAGAACCTGCCAGGAGGGGAACGATCTCTGCGGCACTTCACTTCAAATCTCGGATTTATGGGAGAGTGGCCAGATGGAAGCCTCTCCTGAGAAAAAGGCACATGGCAGTTCGCCTGGAGTTTGCAAAAAGGAACGTGAAAGACACTGAGAGCATGAGGCAAAATATTGTGTGGTCTGACGAGACAAAAATTGAACTCTTTGGTGTGAATGCAAAGTGCTACATCCAGCAGAAACCGAGCACAGCTCATCACCCATCTAACACCATCCTCACCCTGAAGCATGGTGATAGCAAACTTCATGCTATGGAGATGCTTTTCAGTGGCAGGAACTGGGAGATTTGCAAGGACAAGGGAACAATTTATGGAGTGAAATAAGGGCAAATCCTTTTGGAGAACCTGCTTCAAAGTGCAAAAGACCTTGGACTGCGGCAAAGATTGACATTCCAACAGGACAATTACCCCAAGCTAACAGCCAAAGCAACACTGGAATGACTTCAGAACAAGAACGTGAAAAGTCCTCGAGTGGCCCAGCCTAAGCCCAGACTTGAATCCCATTGAGAATCTGTGGAAAGACTTGAAGATTGCTGTTCCCTGACACTCCCCATTCAACTTAACAGAGCTTGAGCAAATCTGCAAGGAAGAATGGGAGAGAATCCCCAAATCCAGATGCGCAAAGCTGATACAGACACACCAAGAAGAGTCGAAGCTGCAGTCGCTGCCAAAGGCGCTTCTACGAAGTATTCACTCAGGGGGATGAATACTTACATAATTTTTTTTCTGTATTTGTAAAAATTTTCAAAAACAAGTTTTCACTTTGTCATTATGGGGTATTTTGTGTCGATCAGTGACAAAATAAATGTATTTAATTTTAAATTCAGGCTGTAACACAACAAAATGTGAAATATTTGTGTCAATTCCCTCGTCTATAATCACTCCACACATAGTGACCAAACTTCCCAGGGGCATGACTGATAATGTTCTAAAATTCTGCTTGTGGTAACCAAATGTACTTCCAACTCATTTTATTTAATTCAGCCAAATCAAAAGTACACTTTGCTATGCTGATTTATGCTCAGGCATTACGGTGGACGATGATGCAATATCAACTGTCACAGGATTGTGGCAGTCATCATCATCTCTATTCACTCTGTGCCATCAAATTCCATTCCATCCCATAACTAGTTCTTGAATATCCACAGTTTACAATACAAGATAAAAACAATCCTGGCCATTTACTTCATCGATACAAGATAAGAGCAAAACCTACATGTTGCGGGAGGAGACCTGCCGGACCAGGAAAACGCCGTTTAGCACAGCTGGGGCTCGCTTTGGCGCAGTGAGGGAGGGGAGTGAGACGGTTTGATGCAGACACAAGCTGTGCTAGCCTGTTCGTAATCACACGAGCTTGAAGGGGAACGGAGGGATCCGGTGGCACTGTTGGGCTTGGCATTGCCAAGAGTGGTCGATTTTGCTGTGGCAATGCCAGGGAGGGCTGTGGTGAAAGTCCAGAAAAAAGTGATCCGACTAAATGACTGCCAGAAGGTGGATGTAGTCCATTTCGATGTGGTGGTGAAGTTGATCGAAGTTGTGCCATGGAAAGGGGACGAAAAATAGGTTTACGACTTCCCAAGCTCGGTGTACTCTGGGCAGAAACGGAAAACTGTGGCCTGCATCGTGATTCCGAAGAGGGTTGAGAAGGTCGGACGGTCGACGTGCCATTAGCAAGTCCCAACAACTTTTGAAGAGCAGCAGGACAGCTCGCTGCTGGTTTAGGCATTCTCTGGCAGGATGACACTGCCAACGAGACGTTTCTCGTTTCATTTTTGCTCTCAGTCCTGGCTACATTTTGATGAAACACTGAAGAAGAACCCAAAGCATTGAGCAAGGAATTTGTTCCCAGCAATCCAGAACCCTTCTCCTCTGTGGTTCTCAATGTTTTCCTTTTTTTGCTAATGCCAAAATCAAGGTCAGCATCAAGTGAAAAATGCAAATCATCATCAAGTTCAGGAAAGTCATCATCCATGCCAAGCTGCACGGAAAAGTTAACAGCAGTTGTGGAACTCTCCTTGGCTGGTAGTGTGAAAACTGGTTGGACGAGTGTGCTGGTTGCTTGTAGTGCAAGTGCTGGGGATGGTAAGGCGTTGCCATCTGACACCCTGGTAGCTGCAGAGGGGGTAGAGACTATGGAACGCTCTGTGACGTCGCTCTCCGCGTCCAGGACAGCTGACATAAACTCCTGAGAGAAACAGAAAATATTCATTAAAAAGGTGGATGGGATCAATGTGAACCACAGAGAAAAGCTCCCACAAAGAACACCATTGTATGAAGGACAAACAGGTGCAGACTACAATTCAGAATTGGAATGTACCATAACTATAGAACACTGTTTTTATAAAAGGTACAACGAACTATACGCAATTTAGTGTCTTCTGTTTGTCTGTCTGACTGCTTTTTTTTTGACTGATACATTAGGTCATTACTTATCAAATGTCAATGTCGGGACAGTTTCAACGGGAAAAATATTTTAAAAATCCCGTGAAAAACTGCTAATATGTCCGCAAAAAAACCCAAAAAAGTGAAAGTGCGAAAAAAAACAACAAAAAACAAACCACGAATACGTGATGCACAGAGCTGCGAATGCAGAAGCAGGTCACATTTAATCAACAGCGAATATGCGGGGTCTGTAAACAGCAGGGTCTGACAGTACTGTACACTATATCGCAGCTATGTTTGCATCTCAAATTGACGTACGAAATCAGAAGTTTGTCATGTTTGAAACCAATCAAAAGGAGACACTTCACCTCGTCATCAAAATCGTCATCATCGATGATGGATAATGCATTGTCACCAGCCTGCGAGGAATGAAAGAGATGCTCATGCACACATCATGTTCCTTGAAACACTGATCACAATATTATGTTAAGAATTTAAACAAAATATGGTCATTGCCACATGTATTAACAGGCCGACAATTATAAAATAACCATCATAATAATAGGAATTAAATAAAAACAACAAAACATGCTGCATTCAAAATTTACGGGAAGTGCATAAAAAAATTAAATACTTATCCCCACGCTTTTTGAAAAAATAAAAATAAAAAAACCTGGAGATGTAATCATCTCCGTATGTCCGTCCGCCTGTCACGCTATCTCCTCAAAACGGTTGGGCCAAAATTTCACCAAAATTGATAGTTATGATCACCACATTGCACAAAGGTGTAAGAGCAGTATCATTTTAGGACTACACCCCCTCAGGTGGGGTTAAAAGGTAAAATACTTTTTTTGGGGGGGGTGGATTTGACCCTGGGCTCAAGGCCAAAGGGGTGGGGACTTGGGGTCACACAGGTCAAAATGAGAAAATAATTTTTATCTCTAAATGTGATATTGGGTCATTGATGTGGACCTTTTTCCCCATCTTTCAACATTGCTTTAGGTGGGAAGCGTGGGGATTTGCGGTGGCGCACCATCGACTTCACTCGAGTTTCAATTATTGTACATTCACAACTTACAATTAATTTTCAATCCAGTTTGAATTACAATTCCACGACACCTGAGAAGGTGGAGAAGGTTCTTTCAAGCCTAAACTATGATCCTGCAACTGGACTGCTCGGGCAACAGTTAACATGTATTAAAAACCTGTTCTGCTGCACTTGCACATTCTCTCTCTGACCCCTTCACTCTATCATTTACACTAGCTCATCTTCCATCTGCTTGTTAGTCCACCAACATTATTGCACTCCATAAACTAGAACGGGCACTCAGTAGAGCGCACACCTTCGCCAACGCTACATTTTGCCCCCCCCCCAGAAACCGTTGATTGTGAGGGTATTTAATCCCATACCACATCTGCCATCTCATATGTATTATGATGGCTTAAAAACATTAAATTTCCTGTGTCATATCGTATATCACAAGATTGGG
Organism: Eptatretus burgeri; assembly: GCF_056783735.1. NCBI lineage: Eukaryota > Metazoa > Chordata > Myxini > Myxiniformes > Myxinidae > Eptatretus > Eptatretus burgeri. The sequence goes on from NC_140964.1 coordinate 114,023,655, forward strand.
CATTGAATTCACAACATTTTGGCATTGGTTGCATGCAAATTGGATAAAAATCGACCGCACTATGGCAAAATGATGATTTTGACCTTTTCATGACCTCGACCTTTGTACTCTTAATTTTGTAATTGGTATTAGAGTGTGGGGAACAGAACAGTCAACATTTTGGTGTTGGTTTCATGCAAATCGGTTAAGAATTGACCGTGTTATGACAAAAACCGCACATTTTGCAATGTCGTGACCCCCCCCCCCCCACGCTGACCTTTAACTCCCAACCACTAATAAGGGTTATTACGTCATTGTGTCATGTCACATATCACAAGATGGGGCATTGAATTCTGAACATTTTGGCATTAGTTGCATGCAAATTGGATACAAATTGACCGCGCTATGGTAAAAAGACGATTTTGACCTTTTCATGACCTTGACCTTTGACCCGATCGCTCCCAAAATCGAATCAAATGGTCCTCGGATAATAACCAATCATCCCACCAAATTTGCTGCGATTCAGTTCAATACTTTTGGAGTTATGCGAATAACAAACAAACAAACACACATATTCACAAATAAATAAATAAATACACAGCGATCAAAACATAACCTTCACAACAAAGTTTGCGAAGGTAAAAAGGTGCAAAAACTGATCCCCTAAACTACAGACCTATCAGCTTACTTTCAATTATCAGCAAGGTCATGGAATCCATCAATGCAATCAATATGATATCCTTCCTTTTCTCAAACACCCTCGGGGTTTAAGATGAAGTCACTCCACATTGGTGATGCTGCTTCGACTCGCCCAACAATGGATGGAGGCCCTCAATGTCAGACGTGAGATCAGGGCTATCTCTCTGGACATATATTGAGCTTTTCATACAGTCTGGCATCCTGCCTTACTCTCCAAACTCTCTGAATATGGCATCGAAGGCCAACTCCACACATGGCAAACCAATTTCCTCCAGTCTCATAGCCAACGTGTAGCACTCAACGAATCCTTTATCTCCACTCGCGGTCAAGGCTGGGATGCCCCAAGGAAGTGTTCTGGGCACAGTCCTATTCCTGATCATCATCAATGATCTCTCTGACTCCAGAAAATCCTTTATCTATTTTCTGACAACTCCACCCTCTGCTGTGACATCCCTCATCCTTCAGTCAGGCAGGCTGCAGCCTCTTCCCTCTCTTCAGACATTGAGAAAAAAAAATATCACAAGCTGGCCAAACACTTGGAATAAGTCTTTCAATCCTGACAAATCTCACAATCACTATTTCTCTCAGAAAGAGCCATCTGGCAAGCTTTAGCAACTTTCTGAACAACCCTATTGACGAAGTTCATTCAAACTCCTGGGTCTCACTTTCAGCCACAATCTTTCTTGAGCATACTACATTTCAAAGTTGGCCTCCAAAGTCAGCCTGGGCATCCTCCATCGTACAAAGTTGGCACACCTGAAATCCACTCCACCTACAAGGCCTTCATACACAGCTTGATGGAGTTCTGCTCTCCCCTTTGAGCTGGCTCCCTTGCCTCACATGTTGCTCAGCATGATGCCATGGAAACAAAGGCCTTCAAGATCATTGGAATCTCCAGCACTGAAGCTGAATCTGAGTCCACTAGCAGGGTACCCATGCCCTAGGTGGGTCGAGTTTGCACATAACTTGCAGAAAAAAAAGGTATAGTCTGTTTTGCAAGAAGACTACAGATGTTTGCAAAGGTTCAATTGGTCTAAAGGTCTCAGTGGTCAAGAGTCGAAGCTGTCTGAAGGGTATAAAAGGTCGAAAGGTGCCTAAACAGTAAAAGGGGTCTTAATAGTCAGCTGGGTCATCCGGGTCTTCTGACCTAAGTAAACACAGTCGTGTTAAAAGACTGGCCTTTACAGCCCGACTCAAATCGTCCTCAAGAAGGGGGGACAGATAAATACACAGTGTTTTATAAAAAGAGACAAGTATAAAAGGCCATCAAAAATGAGGGGTTAGAGTTATTTTATTCAAAATATTCAAGGAGACTGGAACATTTCATGTTTGGTAGCAAGAAGGGTTATTTTAAAATGCTACATGTACAAATGTGATCCTATTTTTTTTTTATCTTATGGGACGTTTCATTTTGAATGTTACAACTTCATGAGTGCGCTTTAGTCTGAAGCATCAGCCTCATGTCAGGTGTGCTGATACTTTATGTAAATCTGCACTTGTTTTACTTTGCGCATGCTGCACATCATGTGCAGCAAAATTCACCTCCCTTTCCCTTGTATTTATTGTTTAAAAATAACAATAGAAAACCCTTCTGTACACCACCCTTGAGGTTCAGGTTGTAAGTGATTCTCTACAATTCCAATGGAAGATATGCAATTACACTTTCATGGAAAATGGTTTGACTTTGTTTTTTTTGTCCTCAAAAATATAACGTAGTGAAGTCATGTTAAAAGATTGCCCTTCAAAACCAGTCAAATCCTCCTTTTGAAAAGACGGACAAATAAACACATATAAAAATAAACAAAATATATATCACATCACCATCACAGACAGATCAGTGGTCCTCATATTCCACTGCCTCCTTTCTGTGCTCCACCCCCCCCCTCCCCACACGTTTCTCGGAGTTTCCTTCTGTATCCATCTTGTCCACCCCATCCATGTGTATTTTGCGACCTGTTTTTGTCCGTTACATCCTGATCTGTCCAGTGTAGTAGCTCTTCCACATACTTACGCAATGGGTACAAAACAAAACTAGAGGGGGAGCACTCGGGAGAGTGCAAAACCTCCGCCGCCAATACTGCTGGGTCACTCAAATGAACCTTATATCTTATTCATTAAATATGATGTCAACAGTGCTGACAGAGTTATAGTTCTTTTCTCCAACATTTTTTTTGGGTGGGGAGGGGGGGGGGTTGGAAATCACTTAAAACATGTAAAAATGCAAAAAAAAAAAAAAAAAAAAATCGAAATTTTGTTGAAAAAAGTTGCAAAATTTTTTTTTCTCGAACAATTTTTTTGGGGGCGGGGGGTTGGAAATCACTTAAAACATGTAGATATGCAAAAAATCCCCTTTTTTGGGGGGGGGTTGGAAATCATGAAAAAAAAAAATGTAAAAATGCAAAAAAAAAAATTTTCTCAAACAAGTTTTTTTGGGGGGGTTGGAAATCACTTAAAATATGTAGAAATGCAAAAAAAAAGTTTTTTTCTCTAAATTTTTTGGGGGGGTTGGAAATCACTAAGCATGTAGAAATGCAAAAAAAAAATTCTCAATTTTTTTTTGGGGGGGGGAGGGAAAAATTTTTTGGGGGGGTTGGAAATCACTTAAAACATGTAGAACTGCAAAAAAAAATTTTTCTCCAACAATTTTTCTTTTTTTGGGGGGGAGGGACCAAGTCCAAAATTTAATGGCATGATCGTTGGACCATACCTACCCCCCCACCCCCACCAAGTTTCGTCGAAATCCGTCGAGGAGTTTTTCCGTAATACTGTTCACAAACAAACAAACAAACAGGGGTGAAAACAGTAACCTCCATCCATCTTCGAAGATGGCGGAGGTTAACAAACAAAAAATAAACAACAGCACTTGATAGAGCACATACTTCCACCACACTGAACAGTTTACATTTTGTATCCCACTGATCGGTCGGATCTGCATACGGACTTTGACCAAAATCATATCACCTTGTTCTTGTCACCGACACAACTCATCCACGAAGTTTTGTCATAACTCATCCAAAACTTTTTGATATACCATGCTATATATTGTTTTGGCCCCATCGCTCAAAATGGTGAAGAATCACTTAAAAAAATGATCGCATCCAAATAGATCTGGATCTTCCCCAAAATCTAATCAATTTGACCTCGTCATACACCCAACAAAACTTTGGTGGACAGGATGGCCACAAGTTTCCACCAAGTTTCATCCAAATCCGTCCATAATTTTTTGAGTTATCCGGCTCAGACAGACAGACAGACAGACATACAGGAGAGAAAACAACCTCCGTCCATCTTCTTTGGCAGAGGTAAACAGCACAATAGATTCTAAATATCAACGAGAGTGAATTCTATGGCTCACAATCGCATATCCCCACTCTTCCCACCTAAAGCAAAGTTGAGAGATGGCAAAAGGTTCAACCAGGAATGACCCAATATTGAATTTTGAGATTTAAAAAATAAATAATGAGGAAAAAATTCCGTTTTGATCCCTTGACCCAAGGCATGAACTGGGGATAAAATACAAAACATCGTGACATATTTCACGCGTCCCCCAATGTCGATCGCATATATACAAAGTTTCATTGAAAATAAATAAATAAAAAGTTGTAAAATGTGACCAATTGCATTTTTATATATTCCACCTTTTGAGCCTGCCTTGGAACCCCAAGCGGCAGGGCCAAAAATTAGCGTGCCTTCGCTCCTTCTTGCCACGTGGTGATCACAACTAACAAGTTTGGTGAATTTCGGCATAACTGTTTAGACCGAGACAGCGTGACGGACGGACAGAGAGAGACAGACAGGAGCAGATTGCAATGTCCCTGTGTACGTTTTTTTAAATTTTTTTATTGCGCAAGGATAAAGATATTTACGAGAACGACCGATATACAAGAAAACTGGAAATTATGATGAACCATTCACAACTACTACTTACTCATGCACCAAACCAAGACAAGGTCATATTTGACCTGAACAAGACAAGGTTAATGTATGTAGATTAGTCCAGGTCAAACTTAACCACCAACGGTACTTCAATACTGCAAGTGCACAACAACCTCAACTCAACCTAAACACCAACTTGGTTTGGGAGTATTTTGGGCAGCACTGACTTTTCAAAAGTAGCACTTGTGGCCATCCCAAATTGCCCTGAAGGCATCAAGAGTAAACCAAATTGTTTGGCCTGAAATCAGACGTTGACCAGATCAAATGGGACAGTGAAAAACTCCCTCAATGGAGGTCGTTAGTGAGCCAGCTGGGATTTTACCAACAATCCAACAGCAATGCGGTAATTCTCCGAAAGCAAGACAGGATTAGTTAACAAACATTTTCGAAACCAAATCACCAAATGTTTTTTGCCGACCACTGGATATCAGTTCAATGTGCTCACCGCTTGGCTATTACTTCATGATGTCAATACACTCAAAAACATACCTCAAATAAATTGAAAAAGACATGCAGTGTACACAAATGTCGTGATATACTGCCACACAAGAGAATAATCATTCGAAGACCTCACGTGTTTAGTGCTTGGCTCACCATGGCTGAAGGTTTCCATAGAGCAAGCGCGAAGTCAGGCCCAAGCACAGTGCACTAATTCAGCTCGGCTGCCACGAACACACGTAAAAAGCTCGAAGAACTGCATTCATGCCACTCACTTTCACGAGTCAAATCTTTGATCTGAATGTAAAAACAGGGCTCTGGAGAGAATACAGAAAATACAACAACAACCCCTTCACAGGGATGCCCAGACTCGAAATGCGGAACTTCAATTGTATAAGGAAAAAAGGTAAACAAATAAAAGCAACATGTACAAAACACCATCACCATAAAAACGTCCAACTTGGCTGAATGCAGAGATGAGCATTTTAAAAATCCTTCACAAAAGATTCATGAGTCAGTCAATCAGTGAATCAGTCGGTGGTTAGAATGACCTTTACATATTGGATGTGTACGTATTATGAATGAATGACAAGAAACAGTATTTGTACATGGCCAATGATCTCAATTCCCCTTACCTCAACATGACACTCGTGCCCACCGAACGGGTCACATTATACAATCAACTGAACGAGCTATTTAGGGGCCTACATTCGCTTGACAGAAAGAGAAAAACAATTAGGGATTTGGACAAGACAGCCCTCTCTGACGTGGTGTGACGGAGAGCCCGCCGCATACCTCTCGGAGGTTGCATGAGCTTGAAAGCTCGTGGCTCCCACAGGGTGTCAACATGAAATGATAGCTTCAAGAAATGATAGCTACCCCGGCAGCTAAGCTGCCATACGACCACCACCATCATTCCCATAGTACAACTATCACTGGTACAACTTTGGCATTCTTCAGCTTCCAGGATCATTTCACTTCATTCTTGAGGTCTTGATTTCTGCATCATTTAGTCTAAAATCACTGGTATTAATTAACACCTCAATCAGCAATGCCTTCTTCTCTTTTTTGTATCCAAGTATGATATCTGGTCGCAACGCTTTGTTTTCGATGTTCATGCACGATGGGATCATTAGTTCGTACGTGAGCGGTACGTACGTCCATATTTTCAGTGATTACTTTTGGTTCATGTTCCCACAAATTTTCTGGAACTGGGATATCAAAGTTTTTGCAGATGTGGCAGCAGATTACTTCACAAACTCTGTTGTGTTGTTGTGTGTACAGCTGTTCTGACGTGTGCGTGTGCATTAAACACAACATATCATTCTATTTACTAATCCCACCTCTACCTTTCTCTCCTTTTTATTTTTCATCCATATTGTCTGAGAGAGACAATCTTTTTCTCTCTCATCCCCTCCTTGCATCCCTCCCTCCCACGGTTTTGCAATGTTTGGTGAGGCAGAGCTTTACCCCCCACCCCCTTAGCTTCCCTCTCCTCTCTCTCTTTTCTCTCTCTTCTCTCCTCTCCTCTCCTCCCTCTCCCTTTCTTCTTCTTCTTCTTCCTCCTCCTCCTCTTCTTCTCTCCTCCCCCTCCTCCTCTTCTCTCAGTCCTCTCTCCCACCCTCCCCTCCTCCTCCTCTTCTTCTTTTCTCAGTCCCCTCTCTCCCTCCCTCCCTCCCTCTCCCTCCTCTTCTTCTTCTTCTTCTCTCCTCCCCCTCCCTCCCCTACCCCTCTCTCCCTCCCTCTTCTTCCCCTCCATCCTCTCTCTCTCTCCCTCCCCTCCCCCTCTCTCTCCCACCCTCCCCCTCTCCTCCCCTCTCTCCCTCCATGCCCCTCTCTCCCTCCCCCCTCTCTCCCTCCATGCCCCTCTCTCCCTCCCCTGCCCCTGTCTCCCTCCATGCCCCTCTCTTCCTCCCTGCCCCTCTCTTCCTCCCCGCCCCTCCCCCTCCCCTGCCCCCTCCCCTTCTCTCCTCTCTTCCCCCTCCCTCCTCTCTTCCTCCCCAATATCCCCCTCCCTCCTCTCTTCCCCTCCCCAATATCCTCCTCTCTCCCTCCCCAATATCCCCCTCCCTCCTCTCTTCCCCTCCCCAATATCCTCCTCTCTCCCACCCAATATCCCCCTCTCTCCCTCCCCAATATCCTCCTCTCTCTCCCTCCCCAATATCCCCCTCTCTCCCTCCCCAATATCCCCCTCTCTCCCTCCCCAATATCCCCCTTCTCTCCTCTCTTCCCCCTCCCTCCTCTCTTCCTCCCCAATATCCCCCTCCCTCCTCTCTTCCTCCCCAATATCCCCTCTCTCCCTCCCTCCCCAATATCCCCCTCTCTCCCTCCCCTCCCCAATATCCCCCTCTCTCCCTCCCCTCCCCAATATCCCCCTCTCTCCCTCCCCTCCCCAATATCCCCCTCTCTCCCTCCCCTCCCCAATATCCCCCTCTCTCCCTCCCCTCCCCAATATCCCCCTCTCTCCCTCCCCTCCCCAATATCCCCCTCTCTCCCTCCCCTCCCCAATATCCCCCGTCAGTGAAGAGATGGATGGTATTTACTAATATTAACTACACACGTCCTATGTAACACGTATTGTTACCTCACAACCTTTTGTTTCCAGTCGGCTCCACAATTACACGCCGATTGTTCAAATCCTCAGAATAAACTGTCTCTGTACAGCAGATACAGAACGTCTCTCAAACAACACACACGTTCGGTTCTCTCAACAACAATTCCCAAACTCACGATCACGACAACGGTCTCAAACGAAAAAACGATGATACAAATTACGCTCAGATCGAGGTTACAAACCGCCACCGAAGCGGTTACAACAGCGGGAAGAGGAGCGAACAAAATAATCCTTAAACATACCGGAAACACATTGTTCAAAACTCCCGCCCAGACTGTAGATTCTGCTTCCTCTTTAAGCAAAAAAAAATTAGATTCAAACCGGTACATACGTTATATCCATTATCCTCTTGCTTCCTCGACTCTTAATCATATTTATGCATCTTCCTTCCGTTTACATGACGTCATTTTAAATAACCACCACGTCACTCATTATTTGCAAAATATGTTTTTCGTTGACGAAAAAGCAAAAGGTAATATTACACGTCGAGCTGAATAATACACCGTAATAAAATCAATGACAAAATGTCGCTCAGTTCCGCAGTCGTGAGCGGTGTATAAGTAACGAATCCCTTGCTATTCGTCCAAACTGTTTTTACAAACGTAAAAGTTTTCCGTGAAAGGTGTTGTTAATCGTTGGTAAAAACCCTTCGAAACGATGAAAAACATTATTTGTAACAAGAAAGTAATTTCTTGGTGAAACCGAATTATTTGTGGAATCTCACAATCTGTTTCTGAAACGATTTAAAATGATGGAAATCTCCGTATTAACGAACCGTTGTATGGATATTTCATTGGCATCGTTATTAAAATGTTTCCTCACAGAAATGACACTTGCTCCCAAAGTTACTTTTTGGTGTGTTCCGTTACCAAGCAGCTTGCATACCGCTCGCCAAGCGGCTCGCCTGATGCAAAGCGCTCAAGCAAGCCTTCCAACGGAACGGATCGCTCGTCACCGCTTAACAACATGGCGATCTCCATGGGAACAATGCTGTGGGCCGTCGTTTTCAGTTTTAATTCATCCTCTTGCGTCAACTTCTCCAAACTACGATAATATGGAATAGGCAAAGCCGAGAAGCGAACGTAGAATTCTTCTTACATTCGCTTCTGACTTTACCTATAACTTGTTCACAACTGTTTACGCAATTTCCGGTTACTTCGGCCTGGATTCGGGATCAGCGATCAAATAACGTAAATCACAATTAAAAATTATTTTTTGATGATGCGGGAGATATCTTTATTAAAATCAGTGGAGGAAATATACACCATGTCTGATATTATTTGGGTCTTTCATGTTTCCGACAATGCTTTTATCTCCCGGCATGCATCGTTCCCCATGACAAAAAACCGGAAACAAAAAAAAAAAACCAGAAACAAAAAAAAAGGAAGCAAAAGGGTCATTGCCAACGACACGGATTCACAATTGCCAGGGTATTGTGTTGTTTTTGCTGTTTCCTATTCTCTCATGTGCACGCGTTAAGTAATATTCACAAGATAGAAATAAAACCCAATCGTGTTTATACACCGCACAGCGTTTAACAACAACCGGAAGCAAAAAGTCATACCTGACGACACGGATTCCAAATCGCCAGGGGGATTGTGTTGTTGTTGTTGTTGTTTCCTATTCTCTCACGTGCATGCGTTAAGTATGAAGCTCACTTCGTTCGCTATGAAGAGTAAAAGAAAGAAAAAAATAAACGGGGAGTCAGGTCGAGGGTGGAGTTTTGTACGTTTGGAAATTTGAAAGAATTAGGATGAAAAGTATGACCTGCACCTTTCAATGTGGTCCTCTGCGACAGTAGAATCGAAGAAATAGCCACTAATTGTTCGGTGGGTTCGTTCTGCTAACGTCAGGGACAGTTACACACCTGAGGTCCGACTGAACAGCTGGTGGGTCAGTCTGGCACAACCGTTTACAGTAACCGGTCCAGCGGGACTTCATTTCGCACTCCTCTGTCAACAGGTCACCACGCTCCGCTCCAAGTTGCAGGACACCAAAAATCTCCACTCAGCCTGTTCACAAACTCCTCAGCTACCCTCTCATCCTTGAGCTTGCCAACATCCAGCTGAGGCTGGGATGGTACCATTGTCCTGGATTTAAGGTGCAACTTTAGAATTGTTACAACAAGCCTGTGGTCAGTATTGAGGAACTGAGCACTCCAGTAGACCCTGCAGTTCTGGATCATCCTCCAACGACCGTCAACGAGGACATGGTCAATCTCCTTTTCCACATCACCAGCGATGGAATACCAAGTCCAGCGATGAGCCTGTGGGTGCTGAAACCATGAACCAGGCACCCTAAGTCCATGACTTCTTGCAAAGTCAAGGAATTTCGTGCTATTCTGCTTTACAGTTCCAGACCCATGGGGACCGACACACGTCTCATAACCATCCCTATCAGGGTCAGTCGATGCAATGAAATCCCCAAGAATACGCCCTGCATGATGAGATCACTCACCTCATTCGGAACATAAACAGAGACCAGGAAAATGACACCCAAGGAGTGACGAATCCTTCGTTTCATAATACGCTCGTTGACCGGTGTTACCTCAATTATCATTGGAGTCAGCTTATTGGACACAGCTACAGCAACTCCTTGGGTATGGTAACCATCAGAGCGACCAGACCAATATAGGTGTAACCACCCACCATTATCGCGCCGCAATGCGGTCTACGAATCTCAGAGAGAGCTGTAATACCGATGTCCAAACGCTTGAGCTCAGATGATAACAGAGACAGGTGATCATCCTCTCTTAGGGATAGGACATTCCAGGCACTCACCCGAAGGGACCGCCTCAGGTTAACCCAAGGAGACCGCCGTCTGGTGGACGACACAACAGCACCACAATCTGACCCGAGAAGGTTATCCCGTAGTTTTTCCTCCTATTATAAAAGAATGGACAACCCGACCATGAAACAGGTTCGTACAGGTTTACATGGTACCTTAGTCCATGAGCTGAGATGGAAATTGGTACCATGTTGAGCGACCAGAAAAAAGTGATACGACTCATTGAAGACACAAATGCAGATAACAAAACAGCATGATGGACCTTTCAGTGGAGTAGCTCAAGTGAATTATCTCAAATTTTCTGCTTTAGGTCATTAATCGCTCGGACGGCGCTTTTGGGGACAAGATTTAAGGGTGTGTGGTCAGTTTGTGCCACGTATCCTTATTCTTCTTGTTCATAAATCATAACATTCTAGGACATGGATAAAGCCAATGTGATTTCTTCTACATAGAGTGATATCTTGACATTGTTGCGGATTCGCGCCCGCCGGCGTGCGAACGGCCACGTAACTCGAATCGCGGCACGTCGCCCACCGGACGGACAATCCCGTCGTGACCCTCTCGGACTAACGCCGGGAACTAGTCACGGGTGGGCCTTTCGGCCTCACCACGATCGTGCCAATCGGCCCCCCGCGTGGGATAGGGTTGCTCGCCAAATTCGACCTACCTAAGTACCCACACGGAGGGTAGACCGGGCGATCGCACCTCGCCGCAGGTCGACTTCGGACACGGGCCACTTTAAGCGACCCGTTCCGTACTATCGGGATAACCGAGCGGTGTTATCGTCAGCCTGGACGGTTCGATTAATTATCGGGCGTTTTAGCCCACGACCAACCCTTTACGTGAAGTAAGATGGAGATTCAATTAGAGAAAAGACGAAGCGAAACGGGAGAAGCAGTTCAACATAGAGCACATTTATTTCGCGATGGCACACGGATAGCACACATATACAATTATACACTAAAAGCAAATGTAAAAGAAGAAGAAACACACAATAATGCACAAAAAGCAAATGTAAAAGCAAAACACAATGCAGATATACCACCGACTACCGAGCACACGGCAACACTTATACAGTTTTACTTCACAGACGGCGCCGACAACACATATACTCAAAGCAAAAGAAAAGGACCACCCTCAAGGATGATGGGGGCAGACGGGCCTGGGGCCGAGACCGCGTCGGGCCTACCCGTCTGATGACGAGCCGCAAAATGGCGGTGGCGCCCCGACTCCGCGGGCCTCGCGGACAGTGTCTGGAATGGGGTGGGAACGGGGCCCCCTTCTCGCACTATCTCAGCGCGGGGGGAAACAGGAGGGGGTTGTTGATGCTCGGGGGAAGGCGGATATCTCCCTGGCTCGGGTCCCGCGACGAGCGTCTCCACCACGACCTCGGTCGCGTTGCCGGCCTCTCCTCTCCACAGCTCCCCAACTCTGACACGAGCACCCCCTCGACTGCCTTCGCCGCCGCCACCTCTCCAACTCTCCACAGCTCCGTCCAACTGCCTTCTCCGACTCCTCTCTTGACTGGCTCTTCCCAACTCAACTCCGAACTGACCCTTTGGCAAGCGAACGCGGCCCTTTATAGCCCCCGTGGCTTCGCTCCTTCACCTTCGACCCTTTACCTCCGGCTGGCTCCCCATTGGACAGAAGAAAAGTGGGCGTGAATGCTTTTTGATCCATGAATCTGCATATTGCGATTACACTCCGACGCACCCGGAGGCGGGGCCAAATCGCCCCATGCTCACTGATAGGACGGAACAGAAGTGGGCGTGAGTCGTTTTTGATCCGATTGCTTCGGAAAGGCTGGTGTTTTCGCACCCCTGCTCGGTGCGCGCCGTGCACGAGTCCAGTATCGGTGCCCACAAGCGGCGCAGGAATGACGGTGATGCTATAGTTGCGAGAGCGAGTTGTGACGGTAAAGGTCGTGGCTGTTGGCGTTGTTGTTGTGAAGCGGCGTTGCGGCTGGTGGTTGTTGTGTGATGGCTGTTGAGACGTGGTTGGTGGTGGTAGTAATGGTAGTAATGGTAGTAATGGCGGCTGGTCCAAAATAAAGATAGTAAAAGAAAAACGGCTATCTAAAGGGGTCACAGCCCGAATGAATGACATTTATTCCCTCTAAACAACGGGTTTGGGCCTAACTACACATATACTTACAGAGATATCTCACCTAAGGGACCTGAATGGTGGTTTGCGAATTTCGTCAACCACAACAATATTATTTCAGGACATCTGACAGCTTTCTGTGATCATTATTGGACAAGTTATAGTATTTTTCATGTTAAAACCCCTTAAGGTGTAAAGAGCGCTTACCGAGTGCCCTTCGAGTTAAAGTACATTTCCCTCATCTTCATGAAACTCTCCAAAAACCCCTTTTGTTTTCCTGTCTGGCTTTTTGACAACCAACCAATGTTATTCTATATTAATAACAACCAGAGAGTTGGTGCCAAAGCCACACAATGCTCGCCTGTTTATACATTTATCGTTTTTAAAAGACTAGTCTAATAATATTTTTTATAAAGCATTGCAGTGAAGTCTGATCCAAATAATTTTAAAGCAATATATGTATTTGTATATTGTAATCAGTAAAAAATAGTGTGGTAGATAAAAACATCAGAAAGGAAATAACTTGCACCAAAAACTTTAACATTTTCACGCTCACGCCGGGGGTATCGCTATAGCTCTCTGTTCTTCGAACACGTGAGATAAAAACGATAAATTGATTCCTTCAAAATGCCAACATGGTTAAAACAGCATCAGACAACGCCGGGTACCCACTACACGTCGGGTACCCCCACTAGACAACGCCGGGTACCCACTACACGTCGGGTACCCCCACTAGACAACGCTGGGTACCCACTACACGTCGGGTACCCCCACTAGACAACGCCGGGTACCCACGAGACAATGCCGGGTACCGAGACAATGCCGGGTACCCACAAGACAATGCCGGGTACCCACTAGACAATGCTAGGTACCCCCACTAACCTCCTTCCATTTTGCCCATGCTGCCATCACTCTCTCCTGGATTTCTGCTTCACAACCTCCCCCTTCCTTTAGTGTTGAACCAAGGAACTGCACTTGAATTTGTCCACTTGTTTCAGCTCTCCACCCGTTAATATCTAAAGGGTGGAGAGCTGAAACAAGTGGACAACTTAGATCTGCAACCTTGACCCTCTCGACACCAGTCTTTTAATTTAATGTCCTGTCTGTCCCAAAATTACCCTTAATCACACTAACTGTCTAAGATAATAAACTACTGGATGGAATTGATTGAAAAGTGGTTGTTTGTGGAGGATGCATGAGAGGTTTGAGGCGAGAAAAAAAATTAATAGCCCAGAGGGTTGATGGTGGAGGAGGGACCCCAATTCTCTCTCCATACATATGAATCATATAGCACCGATCACGGTAGGGGGACTGAACCCATCTGTAAGAGTTATTGATAACATACCTTAAGTCTTGATGGTGTAATAGTTAGAGTGTCTACTCTGAGTATGCTGGGTTGGTGGTTCGAATTGAGTCATACCAAAGACTTTTAAGAACTTCCAAGCTTGACCTTCATCATTTAAAAGGATAGAGCATGGACAAACAACCATAGGTCATAAACCACAGCACAGACTTTGATGGGCTGAGAATTACATGAACGTTTTAAAAACTTGCACCGTTAGCTTGTAAGTTTGTCAGTTGAAGCTGGATTTGTCATCACTCGTACCCCTGCTTCCTACGGGAGTGGCAGGGCCATGTTATTGTCCTCCTTGGGGTATAATCAATGACAGTAGATCTAGGCTCGGGTCCGTTCATCTGTGGAAGACACGATAAGCATACGATGCCTCAAGAATGTCGGGTTTCCTTTCGATTTCGTGTTAAACAGCAGTAACGACTGGTTAAGAATGTAATCTCCACGTGTTTATGGTTTACAATATTTTAGTTGCAGTCAGGGTGCCCCACAAACCGCCACAATAAACTATTTATACACGTCAACACGACATTTGTTGGAGGAGGAAAAACCCCTTGGGAAGAGAGGATATTATCAGTGTTAATATTGTTTTGTAACAAGAATATTATGCTATTATCATTGGTGTTATTAGAGATTGCCTTGGAAAAATGCCACGATAAGCTATCTAGACACATCAACACAGATTTCATCCAAGGAAGAAAACCCCCTCAGGAAAGGGGAATGAAGTCGCTACGACCTCCATTGCATGACCTTTAATCTTCCTGTCGAGTATGGTTGAGATTGGATAAGTTACGACCGAATACGTCGCCGTCAGACAGACACCAAATTGTTCATATGATTGAAATCATAAAAGTTCCTGTGCACCATAAATTACAGAAAATGATACTGACAATGTACCTGAGCAATATAATGGTCAGCCAACATGTGCCTTGACATGCTCCCTAGTTTACTCGTGAATTTTCACGTGTAGACTGTCCACCGCACTCACAAATTGCCATGCACGTGCGCTGAATCACGTGACAGTGCTGAAACGTGGTACTGAGCAAATGGCAACGGAGCACGATTTGGTGAACCATCCCAGCTGTGAAAAACACTTCTATTGCCGTCGAAACGTGACACCACACCATTCCGAAAACAAACGTCAACATGCTATCGGCAGGCTTGAGACAGGAATGCCACAAGACGTTGTGGCTCGGTGTTTTGGTGTTCATCAGCACACCATACAGTCACTCTGGCAACGTTATCACCAAATTAGCAACATCAGCGACCGTTCATATTCTGGGCGACCACATGTGAAGTCATCAGACAGCAAGTTTGATAGCGCACATCATCCCTTGTTCATGACCAATCAGTGCCAGAACTATCAGGAATCGGATACGCGAGCATAACTTCCAACCACAACAACGAGCAGTACATCCTATTTTGTTGCCACACAAGACATGCATGCCAAGCTTGTTGTAAACAACATCTGAGGTTCAGAAGACAAGAGTGGGCTGCTATCCTCTTTACAGATGAGTCGAGGTTCCATCTTGACAGTAGTGATGGCCGTTGTCACGTTTATCGACGGTAAGGGAAACGTTACCGAGGCATGCGTTTTGCAACATTTGTCGTTTGGCGGTGGAAGCGTGATGGTATAGGGAGGCATCACCGTACATCACCTAACCAAGTTTGAGGTCATTAATGGCAATTTGACAGGTATTCCGTACCGTTATGAAGTTTTCCATCCTGGTGTCCTCCCGTTCCTGCAGGTCCATGGACGTCACATCACACTTCAACAGGATAACGTGCACCCTCATGTCACACAAGTGGTCACCGACTTCATCGCACAACAGCACATTCCCCCACTTCTCTGGGCAGCTGTTTCACCTGATCTTTCTCACACAGAACATGTGTGGGATGAAGTGGAACGACAATTCCTCAATCTTCAAAACCAGCCTGCGTGTTGGGCCAAGGCATTGGTGCAGATCTGGAATGACATCCCTCAAGCCTCACGCTTGCCAAACGTGTGTCAACACAAATGGTGGTCACGCCAGATACTGAGCTGTTCACTGACTTTTTACTTATGACCAAACACCGTGATGTATTTGTTTGCATTTCTTATTTCAGTTGGGAGTAAATGATGCACAGTGGCGTTTTGCCATTAGTATACGGTACAGTAATAAGTTTTGCTGTTTGTTTGACTTCTATGCATTCCTAAACCACTCTTGAGCTTTGAGAACCCAAAGCCCCTTTGGAACCATAACACCATTTAAGACCGTTTCAACCCTAAGACTTCTTAGATGCCCAATAGCCTTTAAGACCATTTTAGACCCCCCAAGATCCCTTCAAACCCTTAAATCCCTGAGAACCATAACACCATTGAAGACCCTGAAGCCCCTAATGCCACAGACCATTTAGAACCCAAAGACCTGTGGACCCATTTCTAACTAAGACCCCACAGTCCCCCTTACACCCTTTCGATCCTAATTGACCCTTTAAACAATTCCAACCCTCCAGACCAGTGATCACTATTTTTTTTTTTGAGGGGACACTTTTGCCAATAAAACATCAGTGAGAGCCACCACACTACATGCAGGACTCCATAATGGATGCTATCAAGCACCGCCACATGTACTCTTCTTCGTTGTGGTTAACTGGGCTACAAGCATAATTGTTTGTATATTGCCATAGTGTTGTGGGCCGGGTATCGGCAGCGAGCACGAGTACTTGGTGGAGCAGTAGAGTCGGCTCCACCGAACACCCGGAATCCAGATCGTTACCCTCGGATAACTCCGAAGGTACAGGTTCCAACCAGGACCTTGAATCGTCACCAATTCAGCCACATGGAACAGGGTTATCTGCCAATCTTCAAAATACCTGGAGACCCACGTGGCGAGCTACCGAGGAATCCACACCCTCGACGGAGCTCGAGCGGAACGAGCCGCGAGTGTGCTCGAACCGTGCGTAACCCGAGGTCCGTCGGTCCAAATGTACAACTACGGCGGTAACGGCCTTTTTAAATCACCCAACACGCACCGTGCTCAACCAATGAAGGAACGGACAAAGACGAGCTGAAACATTCAACAACAGGAGTATTTATTAACAATAGGTGGGGAAGGAACACATAAAGGGCAGAATCAAACAGACGATAAAGGATGCAAATAATGTACAGCAAAAGCACTTAACCAGTTGCTACTTATAGACTAGACCCACAGGACACACACACACACACACACACACACACACACACACACACACACACACACACACACACACACACACACACACACACACACACACCCAAAAAGAGAGATGGACCTCGAGGTCTTTATTGAAGGTTCCCAGCTCGAGGACAGATGAGCTGAGAACCAGAGCTTTCTCGGACCTTCCCGCCTCGTGCGGTCTTCGACGTCCTGGGTCGGCGGGACTCGAATCCGCAACTCAATGCCGCTGCAGCACTGGGTATGGAGGACAGAGTCGGGCTCCAGCACGCTCCTCCGGCATGCGACGAGACCAGAAGCAGCGACAGGACGAGACCAGAAGACCAGAAGCAGCGACACAAGACCAGCAGCTGCAGACACTGCGCCGTCCCGTCTATCTCTCTTCTCGCTCGTCCAGACCACCACACTTTCTTCTCAGGCGGGAGGGCCTCTTCTTTCTGGCCACTCGCCTCCTCATTGGTCAGACTCATCACGAGATTCCCTTGCCGTCCTCCATTGGACAGGCCCATGGTAGGCGGGGCAACTCCCACTTTTCTGGGCGGAGTCCCGAGCGGAGGCGTTTATGGCTCCGCCCACCTCCTCACCTCTGGCCACGTGTGTAATGGCGTCGGGTCGAGGAAGAGAGGCGTGGTGTTATCGATGTAAAAATAAAAGAAAACCCTGACTCAAAAATTACCCCCGTGTGGGGGTGACGGTCATCTCTATATCACCACAAGTTCTCAATGTTCAGTTCAGGTAACCGCGAAATAGTCCAAACTAACCGTTTAGATTGAAATAGTTTACAGAGATACACTAGGATAATACAATTAATGACATAATTAATAAATATGTATTGTTCATTTCGAGCCTGGTGTTGGCGCAGTGGCTTAGGATCCAAAAGGTCCTGAGTTCAAGCCCCGTTGGGCCACTGAATTAATACACCAGGGGGTTGACTCAGCCTGTCATCCTTCCGAGGTCGGCGAAATGAGTACCAGTGTACTGGGCCGGTGTATACCCCGGTTAAAATAGGTGTACCATATCCCTGTGTCGTAAGAGGCGACCAGGGTTGCGTCAGGAAGGGCATCTGGCGTAAAACATGTGCCAAATCACAATGTGGATCATACGGATGATTCGGCTGCTCCCGTTCAGGGTCGCCACAGCGGAAGAAGAAGAAGTATTGTTCATTTAGTACCCGGATTAACACATCAGAATCACCAGTAAGTGCAATACGTGGTTTTCCGGTCCGTCCACTCACTGGGGACATTTCACTTCCGGTTGTAGAAAAAAAAAAAACGAAAAAATAGGCTTAGTTCTCGGAGATTATGATAATCCTGTACATTATTCTTCACTGATTATAATGCAACTTTCACAATGAAAATTGGTCAAGTATTTATAGAGATATTGAGGTTTGAAAAATCGTTAGAGCGAGCAAATTCATGAATTATTAATTCCACAGAAGTTTCAGGACACTGCACAAAGTAACATGTCAGGTATGAAAAAAACATTTTCTCTTGCCAGATTCATTAATTATTAATTATGGAATGTACTCTGATATATTAATCAGAAAGCCCAAAGCATGTAGCATAATTTATCACTTATCCCCTCATCCGGGATCCGTGGCCTCGCCCCACAGCCTGCAGTGCACGGTGATGTCCGCCGGTGATTATGTTAGATATCGGCACGATCAAGAGGAGCCTGCGAATCATCCCTGCTGATGCACTGAATTGATGCAATGGTTCGGCCAGAATATTCGTTGTCAAGATGTTGCGTGATTAAATCACCAATACAGTCGCTCGAATTTATACCGCCGACATACTTCTTAACAATCACCTTCGCCCCAGAAACCACAGTCAATCTGAAGCACGCTGGCCACTGTTCAGACGCCATGACCGGACTACTGCGCAGTTCTACTACGCAGTTTGGTTAAAGATGACTCGGCATTTTGGCACGCGCACGAAATTAAATTTTGAAAATAAATGCCGACGTTTACATTTCGGGTTTTGAAACTTTTGCACCTTCGGCAGAAAATGTATAAATATAAAAGGCTAAAAATGTGTTTTATATTTATATTTCATTTCTCCTTCCTTCCTTCTTTGCGAATCGCATCGGCGGTTTTGGCCATCTTCCAGATCACGTGACGATCAAACGGGAAGGAAATTCAAAAATCTGTCCGGTTAGATACAAGATAATATTTTATACTATCATAATCAATAAACAGTTGCAGAATATCTTGTAGAATGGCAGAAGAAAGGTTTTGAAAATGGCGATTTTTATAACTTACGTGACCTCGTCCCTGACCTTGAACCCGAACAAAAGTTATATCGTTGTGCAACACTCATCGACCTCTACCCACATACTAAGTTTCATCAAGATTGGAAAGAAAAATTGACGGACGTACGGACGGACGTACATTTGGTCCGACTTTATTAGGTCATCTCGGTAGAGATGATCTAAAAAGTAATTTGCAGCGCACACATGTAATTCCCATTAGACACAGGTTGGGGACCCCAACTATAAACACATACTTATCGAAACAACTAAGGTACGAGGACGGCTGTCCGTCTGTGTGCACAAGGCTTCCAGATTCGTAACAATAGATCGATGTAATTATGTTACTTTTAATGTTTCACATTGGAACATTAGAAACCATTGGGTCAGTTTAATAGCATATATGGTGGATTATGATGGGACGTTTTCACATTTGTGTATTTTCATCCACATGTCAGGGACCCCAGTTTAAGCCACCAGTGGCTTGCGAGCTGTGCAATGAACAGCAGAACTCGAGACCCTAAATTACACCCTTCAACCTTTTCCGGCCTTTACACATTTACAATGAGACCATTTAAACTTTTTATTTAATACATCCTTCCATTGATTTGCCACACAAAATACGTCCTGGCGAGTCTGCAATCTCCGATTGCTCTTTCTTGTTACCTCCGGCACCAAAGGTAGAAGGTGGTTACATTTTCACCCCCATGTGTCTGTGCAGGATATCTCAAAAAATGATGGATGGATTAGCACAAAACTTGGTGGCAAAGATCCGAATACGATAATATTTTAATATTCAAAATGATTCTTCGGCATTGAGAGATATGGCCAAAATGATTTACTAAATAATAGCATGCTATATCTGAGGGTCATCTCGGGATGGACATTGTGTCAAATGGTCTTAAAGCCTATTAAAACCCAAAGACCGGTGGACCCGTTTCCTACTACCACACCACATAACCTACATAGTCATAATTATTGTGAAAACATTCGACATGAGTAGTATAGCATGCCATATCAAAAAATATTGGGCCCAATCATGCTCTACTGGATCACGCAGTGTATGGCAGAAGTATGCACTCCACCGAGTGCACTTGTAGTTTAAAAAGATTTTTTTATTACTTGAATATTTGATTATGCTTCAAAAAACAAAAGCTACTGAACCAAATTTTGCAAGTAGCCTCAGGGTATTCTAAGCTCACAATAAATAACAGCAGTGAACATACTAATACAAATATTTAAAGCAGCACAGCCATATAATTTTGTGTATTAACAAAAAACTAGAACGGCACTTCAACATCGTGACGTCAACAGACATGCTTGACATTATTACACACTTGTAAAAGTTTGATTGAAATATTAAATAATTCTGGCTGCCAGGCCATCCATCCGACCAGGTTGAAATTTAAAACATATTCCCCACGACTACTCGATAATAAATATAAGTTTCACATTGATTGATAAAGCGGTTCAAAATAAACAATATTTTAAGATGATTGTTCAATCCAATATTGCTGCCAGACAACATGATGGATAAATTATCTGTAAACACCCCGGCATCCCCAAGGCTTGGGGAACATGTGGGTCAAGTTTCCCCTCGATCTGTCAAGCCATTCTGATGTCAAGATGATTTTAAAATGTTTATTCCTCAAAACCAAAAATCATAGCTGCTCAACCATGTGACCCTTGATGTTATAGGTGGAGAACTTTTTGTTCCTCATGGATAGGCGATCATTCGTGAAAAGTTTTGCCTCGATCTGTTC
Source organism: Eptatretus burgeri (assembly GCF_056783735.1). Taxonomy (NCBI): domain Eukaryota; kingdom Metazoa; phylum Chordata; class Myxini; order Myxiniformes; family Myxinidae; genus Eptatretus; species Eptatretus burgeri. Next base: position 114,044,772 of record NC_140964.1, read on the forward strand.
AGCCGTTTGAGATTTATTTTTTTGAAGCTTTTTACGTAAAGAAAAAAAAAAAGAAAAAAAAAAAAAAGGATATACATGAATAAAAAAACATGGCTGCCGAATTACGTGACCGATGTCAATCGGCTAAGCGGTTGCAGAGAACAGGGAAAATGATCATGGACGTACATACGGAGACGGACAACCTGAAAATACAATGCCTCGAGTGACCGTCAGCAGAGGCATTAGAAAAAATAATAATAATAATAAATAAATATATTTTTTAAAAACAAATTTACTTTTCACTCCAAAACACAAGCTCAATTTCTCTACAGTAATTCCTGCACCTCATTCCAAATCCATTCCTTTTCTTAACATCTCCAAATTGAATCTTCATTTTAAAATAAAACACTTCTTCCTTTAAAAGCTTTTCGATGCATTTTAAAAAGCCTCACCTCTGTTATTTCTCTGTGAGGAGCACTTCACATTCTTCACGATCTATTCTTCTTCTTGGCCGACAAGATGACCAATGCACACTCGCCCTGGGTCCACATCCCGACCCAGCTATAAAACTGTTAACCCGGCGTTTCATAGGCAGAGTGAATAGTCAACGTGTGTGCAGTCGCTCGTATGGACGTTTAACGGGTGTCCCATCTGCCAGCATTCGTTGGTGGCCGTTAAAAATCCCATGGTGTCCTTTACGAAGAGGCTAGCCATCGCTGGAACCCTGGACAAATTACAAATTCTTGCCCTAACCAGCAGAGGGCAATATCTGCCACACCCTCAGCCAATGTTGTTACCCCACAGCGTTGTACTGCATCCGAAAGAATTCTTCTTCTTCACAAGGATTATTTTACAAACCAGTCTCACTCCTAAATGCTTGGTCCATCAACCCTCCTTCCGTTCGTTACCTGCGGTACCACTTTCCTTCATGTTTTAACAATCGTTTATTTTCTCCACCCCTCCCATATCTGTCTCCGTATACAAGGTTCGACATTAACAGTTGCCCAGTGCAACCAAAATCCCACACCCTCCAAGCCCCCTCCCCAATCACATCTTCCGAGCTCCCTAACCCCACCAATTCCACATCCTTCAAGCTACCCCGAACCACTCTCCTAATTCCACCAACACCTCCTCTCTTTCCTCCTTTCCATATTCCTGCACCCTGCCAACAATTCCTCCTCCCCTGTCCCCCACTGTATGGACCTCAAACATCCGAGGTCTCCACTCCCATCAGATATCTCAATCCAGGACGCTGCTGATAAACCTGACATCTATTTAACAGCATTCTTCCTCCAACAGGATGTCTTCCTGGCTATTGTCTCCTCCGATTGGATAGGCCTGAACCCCATCCTGGCAGCAGAGTTGCACTTTACATGAAGAACTCCATCTCTCACTGTACGTGTACCAATCTTCCACCTCCAAAACCCCAGGAGTACCTTTGGCTGTGACTTCCCCTCCGCTCCCACCTCTTGTTTGTTTGCGTGCGTGTGTCGTACCCTCTTCCAGTGATGACTCGATCTAAATTTCTCTCCCAGACAACGTGGACCAACTTTAACTCACCCTAAATGTCACCATCTCTGACACTAATGTTAGGATTTGTCTCCTATATCTACCACCCCTGATATTAACTCAGCCTGAGAGTTCTTCCACAGAAACCTGCTCCCTCTTAGCTATGCACCGATTCATCCGATACAGTCTTCATTTATCCTCCCCTTCTTCCCACCCATGGTACACTGAATCCTGTGGTGATGTAGTTGCTCTGAAACAAATTGCCTTCTCTTCCTGGAAGGCAAATCCAACCGAAGACAATCTCAGATCATTCAACAAACTTCACGATTAAACTTTCAAAGTCGTTTCCTTCTAAAGTCTAAACCGTGGTGATTCTTATTAAATAAGTCTCTGGTGTATTCTCCCCCTCCAATGGCACCACAGCCGACTCCGCTTGCGACAAGGCCGAACCCCTCAATCCTGCGTTTGCTTCCAAATTTTGTCCCCAACCCCTCTCTCTCTGTATCCACCATACCAAATCACACTCAACTGCTCCTGGTATGTCTTTTGTGTCGAAGAAGGTGGAAAAGTTTGTCCAAAATAAGTTTTTCTTCCAAGTTACAGGCTGATCTTGTCCTCTCCCCAAAAGGACCATCTGGCAAGCCCATCAACTTTCATAACAATCCTCTTGAAGAAGTTCAGTCACTCCAATTTTTGGGTCTCATTGCACCTATTGGTGCATGATGACATATTTGTCCACACACGAGTAAATATCTGTTTAGCACATGACTCAGGGGAGTGAGTTTAACTGATGGCGTAAAGAAGCAGTTGCAGATCTTTCCTTCCTCGTTTTTGTTTTCGTATTGTCAGCACATAGAAGGAGCTTGTGATCTCATGCATTTTACCTGACCAAGACGACGACACAAATTGGGGGAGATCAATGATCAGCACTGCACTAAAACTAAACGATGATGAAAAACATCCAATTCTAACCAAATCTGGACTTGAAAGCAGCAGAGAGATGTCCTTACATCCACGGCAACTCAGGAAACATTATTTTGACAAAAGCCAATGTTGTTGCGTCCACTGAGGCTGAAATGCAGGCCTCGAGAGTACCACTTAAAAACAAACAGCAAGAGGAAAGGGGCAGTGGAGAAACATGGATAGCTGTCCATCTTTATTGGAAGTGTCCACACCAAGGTACAAGGTGAAACAGGCATAACTAGAGAATAGATTAAAGAGGATAAGGGTCAGGAAAGGCCTACACAAACACTAAGCAGCACAACCTCAAAGCTCCCATCCATATTCAAAGTATGCAGAATCTGCACACAGGTCTCCATTTAGTGCTGCTTACAAATAAAATTAAAAAAAATAAAAATAAAAAAATAATAAAGGGAATATCATACTACGGTAAAATATCTATACGCTCGTGTTTGTTCTTGAAGGACAACGCAGGGATGCATTACGGAGAGATCTTAACTAGGCTCGGCGCTTTCCAGCACTCACATACTCGCCATACCCGATACTTCCGAAGTCAGTCTGCAAGAGAAAACCAAAGGCTTCTGAATGGTGGGACCTCCGCTCCGCGGCAGGGAACACACCACACTACAGCAGCTTACAAAGCAATCCCCAAAGAAAAGCCACTTTGAAAAGCAATGCATTTTCTGCTTACAGGAAAACTCCTCCGTGTACTCATACTGACCTCTAACGAATCTCGATAACGTCGTTCAGTTGGTAAAACAAAGCAAAAGCCAAACAATGAGGTGCAAATAAATGTCAGTTCTTGTGTCAACTAACAATGACCATGGCTGTACCACAATGTTCACATAAAATCAGAGACTGACTTATCCAAAAAGGAAAGAAAATTTAAAAAAAAGAAAAGAAAAAAAGAAAAGGGTGTGGGACTAAAAAAATAAAATAAAGTATAAACAGCAGGCCTCAATATGGCCTGTGCCGCTCAGACTTGAGAGAGATAGACGAGCTAGCTTTCCCCAGGCCCTCCATGGAGAGAGCATCAGGGACACCGAGCACTTCCCCGGCAGGCACGGCAAGAGGGACTAGGGTCTGGGTCAAGAGGGACGGGTTGGCGGTCGCTGGAGCAGGGGATGAGGTAACGGGAAGGGGGGAGGCAGATGCTGAGAGCAGCGCCGCCAAGGATGGGGTTGAGGGCTGAGATAAGGTCATGAGCAGATCGCTCTGCAGTGAAGCAGTCAAGGGGCATGACTTTAGGCTGTGGGCAAAAACACAGGGACACACTTGTGTGGTGGAGTTGTACGTCTTGGCTCCAAGCGTGCACGCTGGCACACAAAACAGAAAAAAACTCACTCACCCACTCACGCGCACTGTTTCTTCAAGTCATTTTCACTACACACCTTTAAGGCCGGCCAGGACACACAACCCCACCCCTCCCCCAAATTAACAATGAGTAAGATTTAGTGCTTGTCAAACACCACCCTTGCCCTGGCATTCAAGCCACCATCCGATAAATTTTAAGAGATACAAGCTGAACTCACCTGGCATTGATCAGGTATTGGGCCAAGCTGATGTTTGCAGGTGAGCCGGTAATGGTGACCTGACGGTCAGTCGAGCCCTCAGTCGGACCACCGATCTTTATCTGGGCCCCGGACATCTGTCTTATCTCATTTATCTTGCTGCCTTGCTTTCCTATGATGGATCCAATCAACTGCAACAAATGCCATTTTTGCACTTCACCGGCAGCAATTATAACATGCAGGACATTCAAATGTATGAAAATCATGGATGTTAAGGAGCACTCCACAGCAAGGCACTCACATCGTTTGGAATACTGATCTCATGAGTGCTGATTTGGTTGCTCGCATCAGCACCTGCAACACAAACATGGGAAGAAGTGAACACACAGTGCATTTCGGAACCTGTTTAACATCCCCCTCCCCACGAAAGAAAAAGTATGTATGAATATCCTTCGTGATCAATTGCATCCCATGATACAAACTTTGTTGCTCCAAAAAAATAATGCTCCAGTACCCACAACTGTAAGCATTACATACTGGTTCAAGAACCTGAGGGAAGTGCAACATCTTACATGGCCTATTCCAAATCACCATGTTTAAATATTAACCATCGAGTCAAAACCCAGCTCATCCACTCGAGCCATAGCACGGTGGTTCATGTGTGTGGCTTTGTCAGCTCTTTGGATAGTTCACAATTAACTTTTGATGGTTTTAGGCTCAGAGTTGGTACAGACTATCAGTAGTGGGAAATCCACTACAAATGGTGTGTGTGTGTGTGTGTCATACTTTTTCTGTCCTTAAATTACATACATATATTCATCGATTATGCACCATTGGAATGTACTTTTTGACCGCTTTAAACCGCTGAGACCCCTTTGACCTTTGACGACCAGAAGACCCAATGGACCACTAAAAATGGATGTAGTGTGTGAGTGTGTGTGTGATTTGCATGTTTTTTGTTGAGTTCCACTGAAGCATTCTGATGTGGAATGTAATAAACCAAAATGATCATCAACTCCTAAGTTGATTAGGCTTAGATTAGGCTAATCAACAACCAAAAAAAAATCCATCAGAATTCCCATGATTTAAATGCACGCTATGATAAGGTATATCAAGCAGCTTAATAAGTCTTTTACAACGACATGGCATTCTAATTACAAAACAAATGAGGTTACTCGGTAGAGTGCATACGTACGCCACGCAATGCCTGATCCACGAGAACATATCGGGCCCAATACATTTTTGAACTATCATGCGAGACAGGACAATATCGTTTTTGGCCCTCTCTCTCAAAGGTGAAGAATGACTTTAAATATTAAATAACTCTCGTCTCCAGATCTGCACCAAAACTGAATCAATTATTCCTTGTCACACACCCAACCTGTCCACAAAGTTTCATCTGAATCCTTCCACAACTTTTTAAGATATCATGCGATATATCATTTTTGCCCCATCTCTCAATGGGGAAGAATCACTTCAAAAATTCTGATAGCCGCATTTGGATTCGGATGTTCACCAAGATCTAAATCAGTTCGTCCTTGTGGCACACCAAATCTGCCCTCGAAATTTCATCCAAATCCGTCCACAACTTTTTGAAATATCCCACACACAAACACATAAAGACAGACAGACAAACAGGAGTGAAAACAACCTCCTTCCACCTTCGGTGTCAGAGGAATAAAACAAAAACAACAAGAAGGGGACTCAGTGGAGCGCATACCTCCGCCACTTAATGCTTGATCCATGAGAACATATCGAATCCAATACATTTTTGAAATTTCACGCGAAACAATACAATATCGTTTTTGGCCCGATCTGTCAATGGTGAAGAATCACTTTGAATATTAAACAATTATAGTATCCACATCTGGTTTCAGATAGTCACAAAAATCAAATCAACTCATGGTCACACACCCAACCTGTCCACAACTTTTTGAGATATCGTGATGTGTGCGTGTGTGTGCGTGCATAGATATATATATATATATATATATATATATATATATATATATATATATATATATATATATATATATATATATATTTATTTTTATATATATATATTTATATATATATATATATATATATATATATATTTATATATATATATACATACACACACACACAGTAGACTAGGCGTAAGTCGTCACCATCGGGACCGAGAAAAAAGTGATGACTTAGAAATGTGACGACTTGCGCGTATGCGAACTTTCATGATGACTGTGGGGTGAAGGATGAAGTCGCGCGTGGCCTGGACACATATGTGTGAGAGCCGGCTATTGTACCAAAAGGAAAACACAATCCTCGGGGCATAGGTGGGGGTGAGTTGGTGAGTTGAAAAGTGATCAAGCAAAGATGGAATTCATGAATCAGTTTATCAAAAGTAAAGATAATGAACAACTCTGTAAGACAACTCGTATACCATCGGTGATGGTGTTGTGGTTGACGAAATTCACAAACCACCATTCAGGTCCCTTAGGTGAGATATCTCTGTAAGTATATGTGAAGTAGCCCAAACCCGTTGTTTAGAGGGAATAAATGTCATTCATTCGGGCTGCGACCCTTCAGGATAGCAGTTTTTCTTTTACTATCTTTATTTTGGACCAGCCGCCATTACTACCACCACAACCACGTCTCAACAGCCATCACACAACAACCACCAACCGCAACGCCGCTTCACAACAACAGCCACGACCTTTACCGTCACATCTCGCTCTCGCAACCATCGCATCACCGCCATTCCCGCGCCGCTTGTGGACACCGATCCTGGACTCGTGCAGGGCGCGCGCCGAGCGGCGGTGGCAAAAACACCAGCCTTTCTGAAGAAATCGGATCAAGAACGATTCACGCCCACTTCTGTTCCGTCCTATCGGCGAGCGTGGGGCGATTTGGCCCCGCCTCCAGGTGCGTCGGAGTATAATCGCTATATGCAGATTCGCGGATCAAAAATCATTCACGCCCACTTTTCCTCTGTCCAATGGGGAGCCAGCCAGAGGTGAAGGGTCGAAGGTGAAGGAGCGAAGCCCCAGGGGCTATAAAGGGCCACGTTCGCTCGCCGAAAAGTCAGTCAGTCAAGGAGAGTTGAGAAGAGAAGAGTCAGAGAAAGCAGTTGGATGGAGCTGAGAAGAGTGGAGAGTGGGAGAGTTGGAGAGGTGGCGGCGGCGAAGGCAGTCGAGAGGGCGCTCGTGTCAGAGTCGGGGAGCTGCGGAGAGGGGAGGCCGGTAACGCGACCGAGGTCGCGGTGGAGACGCTCGTCGCGGGACCCAAGCCAGCGAGATATCCTCATTCCCCCGAGCATCAACAACCCCCTCCTGTTTCCCCCCGCGCTGAGATGGTGTGAGAAGGGGGCCCCGTTCCCACCCCATTTCCAGGCAGTGCCAGCGAGGCCTGCGGAGTCAGGGCGCCACCGCCATTTTGCGGCTCATCACCAGACGGGTAGGCTCGACGCGGTCTCGGCCCCAGGCCCGTCTGCCCCCCTCATCGTTGAGGGTGGTCCCTTTTTCTTTTGCTTTGAGTATATGTGTTGTCGGCGCCGTCTGTGAAGTAAAACTGTATAAGTGTTGCCGTGTGCTCTGTAGTCGTTAGTAGATCTGCATTGTTGAATTTGCTTTTTGTGCAGAATTGTGTGTTTCTTCTATTTTTACATGTGCTTTTGGTGTATAATTGTATATGTGTGCTTTCCGTTTGCCGCGGAATAAATGTGCTTTATGTTGAACTATTTCTCCCGTTTCGCTTCGTCTTTTCCTTTATTGAATCTCCATCTTACTTCACGTAAAGGGTTGGTCGTGGGCTAAAAACGCCCAATAATTAATCGAACCATCGAGGTTGACTATAACACCGCTCGGTTATCCCGATAGTACGGAACGGGTCGCTTAAAGTGGCCCGTGTCCGAAGTCGACCTGCGGCGAGGTGCGATCGCCCGGTCTACCCTCCGTGTGGGTACTTAGGTAGGTCGAATTTGGCGAGCAACCCTATCCCACGTGGGGGGCCGATTGGCACGATCGTGGTCAGGCCGAAAGGCCCACCCGTGACTAGTTCCCGGCGTTAGTCCGAGAGGGTCACGACGGGATTGTCCGTCCGGTGGACGACGTGCCGCGATTCGAGTTACGTGGCCGCTCGCACGCCGGCGGGCGCGAATCTGCAACAATGGTATGGTGACAAATTACATGACACACAGTCATCGTGGTGATGATTACCACTCAATGCCTATGTGTAAGTGAGTGCGGTAATGTACAAAACAAGCCAATATAAAACCATGATCGGACTTCAACACTAAGCTCGATCGATCCTTTACTTCTTCGCGAAGTAATCCGTTATGTTTGACTGCCTCAAACTCTTGGGCATCTGGTGCATGAGAAAGGATTCAAACCGGTCATTGTATTCCATGATGTTGGCTGGCCAATCCTCCACCGAAAGACAGTATCGGCCGAAACCGAATATTTGGCTGAGCCGACATTTGCCGAAACCAGATGATGAGCGCGTCATTGACATCTTCAAAGGACACACATTTCACACTTCCCACCGGCCTCACGATCTTCTCCACTTGTCCAAATATCTTGCCCTTATTCTTCAAGATATCATTCAATGTCTGCCGTTTGATGTCCAACTTCTCAGCCATGTCAGTTTTCTTCATCAGTGGATTTGCCTCGCAAAACTGGATAATGTCGTATTTTTCTTGGTAGGTTTTAGTTGTAAGCTTACGCTTAGTCGCCATTGTCCTGCCTGCAGTGCGATCAACGTGTGTACGCAGTTATAAATAGCCTATCACTGGCGGTGTACACCATTGAGCGAGCATCACGATTCCATGAAATCGGGCTTCTCATGAGGCAGCAGTTCCGTGTGACGAGTGAGGAGTGGTAATTTACTTGAGTTTCCATTACATGGGAATGGACAACATCTGACGACTTAGACGAAGTGACGACTTAGAGATGGCGACTTTCAGAGGGATGACCCTTTATTCAAAGGGATTTAACATGAGATAAATTCGGGACTTTTTGACGCTGCCGACTTAGGCGAAGTGACGAGTTACACGCTGCCGACTTACACCTAGTCTACTGTATTGTATATATATATATATATATACATATATATATATACATATATATATATATACATATACATATATATATACATATATATATACATATATACATATATACATATATATATATATATACATATATATATATATATATATATATATATATATATATATATATATATATATATATATATATATATATATATATACATATACATATATATATATATATATATACATATACATATATACATATACATATATACATATATATATACATATATACATATATATACATATATACATATATACATATACATATATATATATATATACATATATATATACATATATATATATATATACATATATATATACATATATATATATATATATATATATATATATATATATATATACATATATATATATATGTATATGTATATATATATATATATATATATGTATATATATATATATATATATATATATATATACATACATATACATACATACACATATATGAAGACCACAAGGGGAAAACCAGAGATGTCAGGATAAGTCAATTTTGAAGAAACTGAAAAACAAAGTTTCAAGACTTTGGTGGACTGTTTAATAACTGTCATTGAGATTTCTTTTCCAGTAAAAGGAAGAGTGATCATTGGCCGATCAAATTAAGCATGTAGCATTTGCCAAGCTTCTGTGTTATTTAATCTAAGAGCAAAGAACGAATCAATGTTGCAAACTGACATAACTGGTTATTCCCTTGTTTAATAATTGCCATGCAATTTTAACCCAGGATGTGTAGCAAATTCATGCTTGTTGGTTATTAGCATACATTACATGACTTTGGTGATCACAGATTATTTTTTTCAACATTAAACGGTCATTGTTTTTTGTTTGATTGGTGTTCAACGCCATACTCAAGGGTATTTCCCTTATATGACGACGGATTCTCCATTTCTTACTCCGTACTACTTAATATGATGGAAAACCGGGAGGAAACCAAGGATAAACCACCCCCGCGAATGCCGGTCACCTCATGTGACTCCCTCATATACCTAAGCAGGTTGATTGAGCGGTGGGTACATTGAATGAGGATGGGTACTCAGACGCGCTAACCATTAAGCCACGGTGTGGGTCCCATAAAAGTCACAATAAAGGTTTGACCAGGCTTGAACCACGATATACACCAACTACGGAGCCCATGATATAACCAAATAGGCTATTGTAGTGCTCAGTTTATGCTGTGAAAGTTTTACAACCTTTCATTTTTTAGTTTCTCAACTCTGAATATTATAGTGGAACAGTTAACATGAATGAAAGGGAGATAACCAGGAGTAAAATACTGACAACTCTGGGTTTCTACTTGTAAAGCCTTGACAACACTTGTTTTTTCATTGCACGGCTAAACTTTATGCCATTTAAATTATGTGACACCCCTGGTTATTTGTTAAAGTAATATTGGGAGAGGAAACCTTATGTTGCCAACTATTGGCAAGTGCAATAACCCTGACATTTATAAAAAGTGACATCTCTGGTTTTCCCCTTGTGGTGTGTATATATACACACACACACACACACACACACACACACACACACACACACACACACACACACACACACACACACACACACACACACACACACACACACACACACACACACACACACACCGGTTTAGCCCCATTTTTCAATGGTGAAGAACTACTTAAAAAATTATCAGATCCCTTTCCGGATTTGGATCTTTACCAAAATTTAGCCAATTCTTCCTTGTCACACAACCAACATGTCCACCAAGTTTCATCCGAATCTGTGGGCAACTTTTTGAGATGTCATGCTGTATATCGTTTTCGGCCCGATCTCTCATTGGTGAAGAATCACTTATAAAAATTGAAGTCGCCAGATCCAGATCTTCACCAAAATCTAATCAGTTCGTCCTTGTCACACACCGAACCTGTCCACAACTTTTTGAGATATCCTGCACAGAAAGACAGACAGAAAGGGGTGAAAACAACCTCCTTCACCTTCGGTGGCAGAGGTAATGATAACATTGCAACAAAGCATATATTAACACTCATAATATTTACAATAACTAGGACTGCCACTTTATAACTGCTGGCAGTGATGAACAGGCACCAAGACGTCCGGCTTTGATACAAATACCGCCCTGCTTCGAGAACGCGGGACTGACGAGTTTCGGACCCAGTAACACGAAGTGTTCGATATATTGTTGGCAGATGCAGTTCGCCCTTTTTCCTGGGGACATTGTTGGAATCAATTGAATTGGCGTTTAAATTACCTGAACACAAAGCAAGAAATGTCACCGCGAGTCCACAGGGTAAACTGGAACTCCCCCGAGTAATACAAAGCCCCCCCCCCCAATACGTCACTCTACGATGCGGGATTGATGAGTTATGGACCCAGTAACACGCCACATTCAATCTATTTATTACGAAAGCAGTTAGCCCTTTTTTTCCTGAATACCTAGTCGGAAGCAATTGAATTGGTGTTTAAATAAGTTGAACACAAAGTAATAATGTGGACACCATCAGCGGGATTCCCATGAGTCTAATGAGGCCCCACACGTTTCTCTACGACACGGGATTCACAAGTTATGCACTGATAACAGGCCATGTTCCATCCATTTATGATGTACACAGTTGGCCATTTTTCCTGCGGCCATCATCGGTATCAATTTAATTGCTACTCCTGTACCCTCAAACATGCAGGTGCAGCCTCGTGAGCCTGATGCAAAAAAAAATACATATTCTAAACGTTCTCAGATTCAAATAATTATGGCTGCCAGACCTTGTGGCCGATTGGGTTGAAATTTAAAATGTATGTTCCCCATGTTGGCGAGATTATAATTGTGAAGTTTCACATTTATTGATGCAGCAGTTCTTCTTCTTCTTCTTCTTCTTCTTCTTCTCCTTTCGGCTGCTCCCGTTAGGGGTCGCCACAGCGGATCATCTGATCCGCATTGTGATTTGGCACATGTTTTACGCCGGATGCCCTTCCTGACGCAACCCTGGTCGCCTCTTACGACACAGGGATATGGTACACCTATTTTAACCGGGGTATACACCGGCCCAGTACACTGGTACTCATTTCGCCGACCTCGGAAGGATGACAGGCTGAGTCACCCCCTGGTGAATTAATTCAGTGGCCCAACGGGGCTTGAACTCAGGACCTCTTGGATCCCAAGCCGCTGCCCTAACCACTGCGCCAACACACCAGGCTTATTGATGCAGCAGTTCCAGAGTAAATATTATTTCATATTTTTCCTTCAATCCAAAATGGCTGCCAAACCATGTGGCCGACATCAAAAGGAGGGAGGGAACGTTTTGTTCGTCATGGATAGGCGGTCATACCTGTAAAGTTTCGCCTCAATCTGTTCAGCCGTTTCAGAGAAGACGACTTTTTAAATTTTCAATCCAATATGGCTGCTGTACCACGTGACTGATTGCATCATAAATTTATATTCTCCCTCTAATGGGGTAGTGGATCATGTTTGTTAAGTTTCGTGTTGATTGGACAAGGTGCGTTTTTTCTATCCAAGATGGCCGCCAAGCCAAGCGACTTCTGACAATTTTTACCATACACACAGCCATGGGGTTTGATGATAGTGCAAAGTTTCGCTTTGATAGGTTAAGTGGTTCTAGAGAAAACATTATTTAATATTTTTCTTAAATCCAATATGGCTGCCAAACCATGTGACATCAATTATTCATGAACAAACTTATACCCCTACCCAAGGAGAATAAGCTTGCGAAGTTTCCCCTTGATCTGACCAGCTGTTCTGGAGAAGATGTTTGAAGGGTTTAGGGTAAATTAAATATGGCCACCAAACCATGTGACCTAGCAATTAGAAATTAACAAACTTGTAAAAGGATGACATGGGGAATGTGTGTGTAAAGTTGCCTCAATCTGTCCAGCAATTCTGGAGAAGATTTTTTTTTAATGAAAAATATTTTTCAAAACAATATGGCTGCCGAACAAAGTGACCAATGACATCATAATAATTTTTTTGGGTGAATTGATGTAGAGATGACGTTCAAGAAACTTGGGGACGAGGGTCGAGGAAAATTTTTTCCAATGCACCGTTCCCCATCGAACTTCACCGATGAAGTATGGAAAAATACGCGCACGCACGCACACGCACACGCACACGCACACGCACACGCACACGCACACACACACACACACACGCACACACACGCACACACACACACATATACACACGTTCCCCATGGAGAGTTCTTAACAAGTGCCAAGTTTCAAATTTTTCCATTGCACAGTTTGAGATAGAGGTCCAATTTTTTTTCGCTTTTTCAAAGATGGCACCCGTACCTCATGGCATATAACATCATAATTATCAATGAAGTATGCTATCAAAAAAGATACATGCCACGGTGAAAATTGTGTTGATCGAACTTTATGGTTTTCAAGAAAATTAATAGTCTGGCAGCCATTGGCTAGAGTGTGTTTTGGAGTACATACACAATTTTATTGCAGATTCTGGTAACATAGACTACACTAAACTCAAATCCGAGTGATGCCACTGTCACGCTTGAGCAATTTTTTTTAGGAGCAAAATTCAAAGTGGCCATCAAAACCGTTTTTTGGCCGTAACTCGGCCAAAAATCGAGATCTGAACCCGATTTCAGTGGCAAATCCTATGTTTTGGGGGTCAAGAAATACACCGATATGTTTAAATAAACCATATCATCCATATAAATAGTCCATATTGCAATATTGGTATATCAGATACCATATTTTGACTAAAATTGTAATAAATTATTGACCAATTATTGAAGCTTAGACCTATAAAGCTTGAGCCAAATAATATCAAGGGTACATACGATGAACACACTGAAAGGTTGCTGATGTGCTTTTATTGCGCTTTTATATAGCTGAAGCACGGTCCAATTCAGTTTCATGGTATAGCGAGAAAAGTGTTAAAAAATAATTTTTCACAGAGCAGTTTTTCCCCAGTACAGTTGTGACAAAAAATGGCTGCCATGAAGATCAATGAACTGTGTCAACAGATCAAGTAAGTTATATATGCTTGGATATTTTAAAGAAGCATGCAAAACTGTGTGTCAATTAACAGTAAAGTATTGTTATAAGTAGACTAATCAATTTTCTTTTGAAAGCAAGACGTTTTTGTATCTTCATATCATGATTATTTTGATACCATAGCAACCGTTTGTGTTGATGATGTTTAAAGTACACAGGGTGGAGAGAATTACCCGGATGGGCTTGTGAACATTGTAACTGGAAGAATGAGTCCAAACATTGTCAATGCTGACATTTCTGTTGGCATAGGAGTCAAGCCGATGAAGGAGTATGAGGAGCAATGGCCAGACAGCTTCAACAAGCCGCTCAGCAAACAAGTAGTCACGATGGCAGTGTCCCGAAAGCAAATAAAGGTCGAACAAACGCCTGTATCTGACACGGGGCTCATATATTCAAGAGTGTTGGGCCTTCAGGCAGTGAGGGAAATCAACCTGAAAGATATCCTGAAGTTTGAGCTCGCCCCAGTACCGCCTTCTATGTTTGAAGATAACGGTGACATGCGAATCACAAAATTGAAAGCAGTCTTGAAGCAGAAATTGCAGGTAGAGGTGTCTGACAGAATGTTTCCAGCTGATGGAGCAATCATTGTAGATGGCTGTGCTATGCTGTGGGTGATTCAATGGCCATCGAAAGGAACAGTAGAGGACTATGTGCAGAATCTTCTTCCTTATTTGAGAGACAAGCTGAAGATATGTGATACGTATTTGGTCTTTGACCGGTATTATGACAACATCATCAAGAAAGTCACGCGAACCGCTCGTGCAGGCAAAGATGCCAGTCGACGACACCAGCTGAATCTGACGACGCCACTCCCTGCACAAAAGATCGTTTTGACAGTGACAGAGAACAAAGTCCAGTTAATAAATATCATTTGCAGCTACATCAAAGACCATCCTGAAGCATTTTCAACCAACGCAAAGCTCATATTAACTGGACCTAACCCAATACCGATGGAAATTGCAGAATACCAAGTAGTAGAGAGGCCTGACCCAAGAACCACTCACGAAGAAGCCGATGTTATGGTACAACAAATGGTCCATCTCGCCTCATCAGGAGTTCTGAGTATCCGGGTAATTTCAGACGACACAGATGTATTCATATTGCTGTTGTATTTTTACCAACTGAAGGAACTGGCATGCAACCTTGTGATGGCTGGTACAAGTCGTGACAGATCGTCTGTTGACATCAAGGCGACAGTGCAGAAGCATGCACATATTGTCACCCAAGTTCTGGCAGCACATGTGGTGTCTGGATGTGACACAGTTGCCTACCTGTGGGGTATCGGAAAAGGCACAATTGTGAAACACCTCAAAGATGGTCGTCAATTAAATTATCTTGGTGATCTTGATGCAGAATTACCAGATGTCATATCTGAAGCAACTGCCTTCTAGGCTGCTTGCTATGGATCCCAGGAAACAGAAGACATGTCAGCTATTCGATTTGATGTCTGGTCTTCAAATATGGCGAACAAGAAGCTGACATCAGCACCAGAGTTAAAAACTCTACCACCAACCACTGTGGCTTTCATCCAACACGTTCTCAGGGCGCACTTGCAGGCAGCAATACAGTGGGCTGCATTAGATCCAGACCCACCATCGATCGATCCAACGAGTCATGGATGGTCACATAAAGAAGTGTCGAGCATGTTGCTCCCTGTGTCTCTGCCTCCGAATGTCAGAGCTCCTGATAATGTTCTCAAGATGATCAGGTATGGGTGCAGCTCAGTGCGACCCTGTGCAACGAATAGATGTAGTTTCTCTGCCGCCAGGCTCTCCTGTTAATTGTTCTGTGGCTGCCATGGTATGGAGGAATGTCAGAACGACCAAACAAAGTCTGTATCAGCAAGCGAAGCTGTGGAACTTGAGTGAACACAAGTTATTTGATTTATGCAGCTGTCTTGTATGTGAGATTGAGTGAAAGAAAGATTGAGTGAAAGCAGAATGAAAGAAGTTCATCAGCAACCAATCAGTGTATTCATAGTTGATAGCATGTCCAGACCCCTTTTTGGATTTGAATTTGTGTAAACTTTTCTTATTATGTTTATTTGGTTATGTGTCAATATAATTAATTATAGTTTGTAGTTACCTCATCATTGTATTACTCAACTGTACTGTTGGAAATAAAGATATACAATACAATATACTGTTACAATACAATATACTGTTTACCACTTAAATCAGGTTCATATAGATTTTGGGCATAGTTACGGCTGAAAATAGTTCGGTCGATATTTTTTGTCAAAATATTATATCGAAATAGAAAAATTGCAATATAGACTATTATGAGTTGTATGGTTTATTTAAACATATCAGTGTATTCCTTGACCCCCAAAACATAGGGTTTGCCACTGTAATCGGGTTCATATCTCGATTTTCGGCTGAGTTACGGCCAAAAAACGGTTTCGATGGTGGCCATTTTGAATTTTGCTCCTAAAAAAAAATTGCTCAAGCGTGACAAAGTGGCATCACTCGGATTTGAGTTTAGTATCGTCTATGTTACTAGAATCTGCAATAAAATTGTGTATGTACTCCAACACACACCGAGGTTAAAATTCCAGTTCTGCATCCAGACTAGAATCTTAAAGCGAATAATCGCCGGCGGAATAACACATAAAAAAAATAAAAACCAATGTCACCCCCAGGGTGACCTGTATCTTGCCAAAAGGTGACCACGTGTGACTTCTTGAAGGTCACACTGAGGTGAACAGAGCTGCTATCCACCAGGAGCGACTCCTTGAGGAATATCTGCCTACGAGAGATTCCGATGAGAAACGTTCTACAGAGTAACCATGAAAAATATGCATTTGCCTCATAGAGTCACCAAATGATGTCATAATGTCTCAAGCTTGACATATCTAGAAAGCACTCATCGAGGTGTTCAATTTGAGGTACTACACGATATGGTTCCTAAAACTTGAAAATTTGACCTTGGGGTCAAATATGTTTGACCTGAGGCACTAACCATGAAGGTCAAGGCCAATCGCCACCAAAAAATAATCAGCTGAGCGCCAGACCATGAACTATATTCCCATTAAGTTTGAAGACGATCCGATCAAAATTACTCAAAAAATAAGGGTTTCGTCGACTCCCCTGATTTGCGACAAAGTGACCTTGACCTTTGACCTTCAAAATTTTATGCGCTGAAAGGGACCTCTATAGGCCTCTGATATGCGAAGTTACAAAAACTTCCAATGATAACTGTGCTCTGCAGAGTGATTTATACGTGATTACAGACCAAAAATAAAAATAAAAAAAAAAAACATATGAAGGTCTCGGCCAATCGCCACCAAAAATTAATCGGCTGAGCGCCAGACCATGGACTATATTCCCATGAAGATTGAAGACGATCCGATCAAAATTACTCAAAAAATAAGGGTTTCGTCGACTCCCCTGATTTGCGCCAAAGTGACCTTGACCTTTGACCTTCAAAATTTTGTGCACTGAAAGGGACCTCTATAGGCCTCTGATATGCGAAGTTACAAAAATTTCCGATGATAACTGTGCTCTGCAGAATTTTTTATATGTGATTACAGACAAACAAACAAACAAAAAAAAAAAAACATACAAGCTGACTAACATATCTTGCAAAAACTTCGTTTTGGCAAGATAATAACAATAAAGAATAAACAGAAGAAAAACAAAAGGTTACCCAGCCTTGTAGGCTAGGTCCCCTAATAAGAATAGTCGTATCGTATGGCAACAACAACAAACATAGTGTTACGGTTGTGGAAATTCGCATTACAGGACCGAGCTCGAAATGGAAAAACAGGAACACGAGCTGAAAGTAAAACAATTAAAGAAAGAACTATTGGAGAAGTCAAGAAATGGCAAGTAACTCGAAGGAAAAATGGGGAAAATAGAATTGAGTATCCATAAGTGGGAAACAAAGCTGGAGGAGCAAAAACGGAAACACAATTTGGAAGTAAAGCAACTGGAGGAGAAGGTAAAAACAGAACACTTGGAGTATGATGAGATGAGAGAGAAATGTGATGAAATGGACGAAATGAGGAGAAAAGCATGGTTGGTGTATGAGAGGGTGAGCAGGGCAAGGGATGAGATGTGCAAGGAAAGGGATGAACAGAGAGAGGAAGAATGGAAAAAAAGTTGATGAGATACTGGAGCACAAAGCCAAAGAGAGGGAATGACAAGACGAGCTGGAGACGTTGGGAGAAGAAAGAACGACAGCAGAAAATGAAACGTTAAGGAACCACACTGAGCAGATTGAACAATTAGAAGCCAAAGCAAAGTCGGAGTGTGCGGAGATGAGAAAGGAATTGGACAAGAAAGCTTCTGAGTTACAAAACGAGCTGAGGATGTTGAAAGAGGAAAGAACGAGAATGGAGAATGAAACGGTAAGGAACCACACTGTACAGATCGAACAGCTGGAAGCGAAGGCCAGATTAAAGAATGAGATGCAAGAAAGAGTAATGATGGAAGAACGAATGAGACAGAAGAAGGAAATCGACCAATGGAAGGAAACCACGAGATTGCAGAATGAGGAACAAGAAAGAGTACTGAAAGAACAAAGATTGAGACAGAAGGAAGTCAGCCAACTGAAGGAAATAACGAGATTGCAGAATGAGATGCAAGAAAGAGTAATGAAGGAAGAACGAATGAAGCAGGAAGGAGAAACCAGGAGATTGAAGGACAACGAGATTGGAGAGGGAAGAACAAGAGGAACAATCGGATAGAAAACAAAAGGAACATGAATTTGAGGTTAACCAATTGAAGGAAACTATGAGGTTGGAGAATGAGAGACAGGGGGTGAAAGAAATTAAAAAAGAAAGACAAGGACAATTAAAAAAGAAAGCAAGGTTGAGGAATGCAGAGATAATGGAACAGCAACGACTGAAACAGGAAAAATAAAGGAACCAATTGAAGGAAACTATGAGGTTGGAGAATGAGGGACGGGGTGAAAGAGATTAAAAAAAGAAAGACAAGAACAATGAAAAAAGAAAGCAAGGGGGAAGTACGAAGAGATAATGGAAGAACAGTGAATGAAACACAAAATGGAGATGAACCAAATGAAGAAAACCACGAAACTGGAGAAGGAAAGACAGGAGAGGAAACAAGGAAGAGTAGTGAGAGAACAGCAAATGAAACACAGGAAGGAAATGAGCCAATTGAAACGATGAGACTGGAAAATGAAGAGCAGGAGAGACTGTGGGATAGGAAACAAAAACAAAATGAGGTTGAAATTAATGAACTCAAGGAGAGAGTAAAATTGAAGTCCAGAGAGATGGAAAAACTCCAGAAAGAAACAGAAACTAATAAATGTGCAGACACACGGGAGATAGAGAGTGAATTGGACGGGGTTAGTGACAAACACACACATTGAGGGAGTGGAGGACCATGAGGGGGAGCTGGCGGACTGTTTAGGGACCCGGTGCGAGCAGCTGGATGGCCTCCTTCGGGAACAGAGGGAGACACTATTCTCCCTTGAAGCTGATTACCACCAGGTGGGTCCGGTCGAGCTTCGCGGAGTTGAGGGGGCGAGTGATGTGAACGGGTGCACACGAAGCTTGGGGGGGGGGTATAGAGACCCCGGAACCCCTTGTGGTAGCGCGAGTCCCCGGTGCGTGTGGTGAGAGGTGCGAGTGCGACCGCATGTATGGGTGAAGCCCCGCGTGTGCCAAAACCCCCGTGTGTGAGTGGTGTGTTTGCGAGTGTGCCGGAGTGCGTGCTTCCCAGCACGCTGTGTGTAAAGGGGGCACCGCAAGTGGAAGAGGCCGTGTGTGCGAGTGAAACTGCCAGTATGAATGGAGCCGCGTGTGTGCAGGAAATGGCACGCGTGTGTGAACAGCCATGTGAGAGTGAGGCACGGTGTGCAAGTGAAACACCGCGGGCGAGTGCTATGGTTTGTGTGAGGGAAACGGCACAAGTGAGTGAGCGGCCGAGTGTAAGGAGAGGAACAGCGGTGTGTGAGGTCGCTGTGTGCAAGGGAGATGTCGGTCGGCATGCGTGAGCATGCAATCGCATCTCCAAGAGTGAGTGTAACGGTGAGGTGTGTGAGTCTCGTGACACGCGGGAGTTTGAGCGCGCGTGTCGAATGGCGACGACGACTGCGACAGAGGGACAGGGGCCGGGTAGCGGCCGTAGATGTTTTGGGGACCGCGGCGGGTTTGCCCAGCAGCGAGCACGAGGTCCGTGCTGTGCAACGCACGAGGCCACCACGTGCGCGCTTGCGGGAGTGAAACCCGGTCCAGAAACGCCAGCGGTGGATGTTGCCGATCCCGAGGACGGACAAAGTTTAGGCAGGATTTCGAATTTTGAACGGAGCGGGTTCTCCACGCGAGCTTGTGTTCAGCTCCAATGGGCAGAGCACATGTTCGCGTGGGGAACCCCTCGAAACGCGAGGCTTGGTTTTTTTTTTATATGCGCCGGGTGACGTCATGGCTGCGTGTATGGTTGGAATCCGGCAAGAGGGTGAATCCCTGCCGGATGGTACCGTCCAAGAGGGACGAGGGACGCGAACAGCTGCCATGACGTCACGCCAAAGGTGCGTGGCTGAATTGCCGCGCAGGTTGTGAGTTGCCGCGCTGGTGCTGCACGATAAAAAAAAAAAAGAAAAAGCAAGCCTCGCTTTCGGGTGAACAGGATTCCCGGGCATAGGATATCACTAGCTAGGGGGAAGGGTTAGCTTAGCTCGACCAGCTTCATGGGGCAGGGGTAAGTCCTCATGGGGCCCGTGGAATGGATTAGGTAGAGGGATTTTAGTCAGATTTAGGATGTGTAGTCGGGACGCAGCTAAGCTACGTAGTGTTAAAAGGAACGTGCTGTAGTGTAAGGGACGACGTGGGAGCACGAGTTAGTTAGGGGATGTTGTGAGCAGGATGGCTGAGTTCAGCGATGGAATGTGTGAGAAAAGGAGTGAAACTGTTCATGTTGAGTGAGTGAGGCCAGCGGGTCTGAGTGAATGGAGTGATTGTGGAATGCATGGTGCGGAGTGATTGGGGGGAGGAGTGACTCCCGCCCAAGGGACCCCGGGGTCAGTGTAGAGCGAGTTAGCTGGGGTAGTCAAATTAACAAAAATGGAAGTCGTTTTGCTGTTGGTGGGAGTGGAGGCTCGAAACCCGTTTGGAGGGGTGCAGGAGCCCTGTTGACGGGCTGGGAGCGTGGCTGCGAAAGGTGAGTATCGCTGAGTGGGTACCCCAGGCACCGGGCGAGTCGGCCACGGTAGGCCAAGGGCCCATGGGGGGCCGGGATAGCGTAGTGGGCACGGGTGCGCCCGCATGATGCGGGGGCCCGGGGCGCTGTTAGCTGCATGGGCAGTGTTGTGGGCACGGGTGACCCTCGGAAAAGGGCCCGGGAAGCCACCCTGCCACGTGAGCGTTTCAGGGGAGTCGCCATGGAGAGCACTCCCCGGTGTTTAGGGAGCTGGTTGGCTCGGAGGCAGTGTCGTGCCCGGGGTGCCATCGTTAGAGCATCGGCAGAGGGAAGTGCCTGTCAAGGGAGCCACGCGTCCCAGCCATGAGACCGTGTGAGGGCACGGAAGGAAAATTGGGGGGGGGCGAGGCCCGAAATTGTAAGGACACCAACACAGGCGACGGGAATCCTGGTTGAATTCCATGAATGTCGCACTCAGGGATCCGAGGTAAAACCAACTAGGGGAGAACTACACATGATGGCACACGAGAATTTGACGACTCGGGACGAGTCTGTAAAAAGGGGAGGGGGTAGTGTTACGGTTGTGGAAATTCGCATTACACCATAAAGGGCCCTCAGGTGAGATATCTCTGTAAGTACATGTGTAGTTAGCCCAAACCCGTTGTAGAGAGAGAATTTATGTGATCCATCCGGGCTGCGACGCTTTGAGTGAGCCATTTTTCTGTTCTCTCTTTTATTTCAAACAAACAGCATCTCAACAACTACGCCATCCCCACCACACTACAACGACACCACCTCCACCACATCATCGCTTCTACAACCATTCGCAAACACCACCACCTTCACAACTTCATCCCACATCATCGCTTCTACGGCCATTCCAAACACCAGTCAACACCGAACGTTGTGTTCCCGGAGCCGTTCAGCAGTGGAGGCCGAACGCGTCGATCCGAGGATCAGGAATGCTTCACGCCCACTTCTCCTCCGTCCAATGGGCAAACAAGAGGCGGCTTGGCCCCGCCTCCAGGTGCGCGTAGGTGAATTCCGTCTCTGTCCGTCTATGCAAATTTTAGGATCAGGGGAGGTTCACGCCCATTTTTGTCCGACCAATGGCTGACCGGGGGAGGGGGGGGCGGTATGGCCCCGCCTCCAATCGCGTTCTAATCCGGGAATTTGCATATCGGCGCCTCCTGAGAGCGATAAAGGTACGAGCGCAAGGCGACTCGCGGGCACGAGTTAAGCGTGGAGCATTGAGCGTGGAGCCTAGAGCTGGAAGAAGTGGAGTGCACGCGGTGGAGCTGCAGGCGACGGGTCGGGGCAAGGGAGCTCGGGTCCGAGGCAAGGAGGACGGCGGTCAGCGACGAGGTTGCGGTGTGGGGGATCACTCATCTCGTTGCGGGACCCAAGGCAGCCAGCCACTCCCTTCCCCCAGGGCATCAACAATTTCCCCTTCCCCCGCGCTGAGATAGTGCAAAAGGGGGCCCCGTTCCTCCCCCACCCCAAACGTGGTGCCAACGAGCACGCCAGGGGCACTGAGTCGGGGCACAGCGGCGCGGACATTTTGCGGCTTGCCCGCCATTGCGTCACGAGGACGTGGGTAAGACCTCCCCGGTCTCGCGGACCTGGCCGCTCCTCTCGGTCCCACGCACATTTGGCCTACGGGCCTGTCTGCCTCCTTGTCTGTGAGGGTGGCTTCCTTCTTTTGCTTTTGTGTAAATATGTGTTGGCACCGTCTGTGAAGTAAAACTGTGTAAGTGTTGCCGTGTGTATGTGTTAGGTCAGTGTCAACTGTTCTTCTTGCCTTTGCTTTTTGTGTATTCTGTATGGCTGTATATACGTGCTTTCTGTGTGTCGCGTGCATAAAATGCTTGTTTGTTGAACTGTGCCCGTTTCACTTCGTCTTTTCTCTATTTGAATCTCCACCTTGCATCACGTAAGGGGTTCGTAGTGGGTTCAACATCCCGGTAATTCATCTGAACTGTCCGGGTCAACGATAACACCGCTCGGTTATCCCGATAGTACGGAACGGGCCGCCCAAGCGGCTCGTGTCCGAAGTCGACCTGCGGCGAGGTACGATCGCCCGGTTAACCATCCACGTGGGTACTTAGGTAGGTCGAGTTTGGCGAACAACGCTACGTGGGTGGCCGATTGGCACGATTGTGGTGAGGTCGAAAGGCACACCCGTGACTAGCTCCCGGCGTAGTTCCGAGAGGGTCACGACAGAATTGTCTGTCCGGTGGGCGACGTGCCGCGATTCGAGTTACATGGCCGATCGCACGCCGGCGGGCGCGAATTCGCAACAATATAATCCCCACGCTGGCCCCAAGCACATCTGGCCTTCGTGAAAGACAAGCTAATGCTTAAGCAGTACAGCAGCAGGTATGCAATAAGTCTATGAAGACCAATGAAAATTTGGTCCATTGGACCAACGGGTCCACCGGTAAAATAAAAATAAGCTCATTTCCCTCCAGTAATGGTTGCGGGGGTGGGGGGGGAGGGGGAAGAGTTGGGGATGAGGGTTGGAGAAATCTTGTTTTCCATAATTAAAAAGGACAGGTCTGTCTGGTTTGTTAGATCCTCCATGACAAATCTGTCATCATAAATATCAATGTGTTACAGCATTTACATTTAATTGCAAGTTGTATTCTGGTCGGCACTATCAAAATTGGAGTCAAAGCTTCAATTCCAACAGCCACAGGATCATGGTGGTCATCATTGTGGTGTGTGGTTGTCCTCCATAACGCCATAACCAAGAAACCTATCAGCTTGAAATTTGCATGCATGCTGAGGGAACTCCAAGGAAGTGCATGAATGAAAATTGGTTGTTTGGATTCATTAAAATACCCCTTCTGAAGACGATTGAAGGCTTTATTTAACTGTATCCTTCATCAAGGCCTTATTCTTGGTCAGCCCTCTGTCAGTTGGCTGCTGGGATCTTAAATCACGATTTTGTTCAGCTGATTCAAACATGCTTTACTTTGGAAACACGATCTCCTATCACGGACTAAGTACATAATCAAAATATTATAACCGCTTTGAAAAATCAGGTCCGATGGACTAAATAAGTGTAGAAATGTGGAGTTAAACCTGAAAATTTTAACAAATCAGCAATTTTTATAACTAAGTGTATTTATTTAAGCAAAAGCATGAAACTCAACTTTTTTTTTACTGTTCAGACAATTATATTTAGTGAAGAAAAGATTATGGAATGTGCACAAAGTGGAACGTGATTTGGCGCAACACTGTGCTCTGCCACAAATTTCTGCAAGTATTCGACCCGACTTTTACAATCCATGATGTTAGTCGACAGGGGTCTTTTTCTTTATTTTATATTTCTTTTTCCCCCAGTAATGCTGTGCTTTGTATTCTTTTTCCTGTTTTGTGTGATCTGCTTTCTTGACAAAACATTAATGTAAATTCACGAATAGTTTCTGCAATGAATTAATAGTCAACAGTGGCTGAAAACAAAGAAGTACGGAGACAGTACACACAGAGGTCGGATGTGGAGGGGTTTGTGCGTGCCTGAATGTGAGCTTTTGCCAGTTTGATGGCATGTTTGCATTTTTAAATGGCCCCGCCCAGTTTTATGGAAAACACGAGTTATTGTGCTATTTTGTGTTTTCGTCGATCTTGTCATATCGGGTTTCCTTGAGGCCTTCCGTCTTTCCCATCTGGGTGCATGATCGATTATATCTCCTAATGTCTGTTCCCCACTGCTTTGTCCTTCCCTCTCCCACCCCTCTTGTTGCGCGTTCTGTGTGTTAGCTCTCATATGAGCCTCGACAATGTATCCAATTTTTTTTTAATTTAAAGATCACGTTGGAATAGTCGAAATATTGGCATGCTTGCTGCAAGCCGTCTCGCCTGCATTCAAAACCCGGCCAAGCTATAAAATGAAATCCCAGTGTTTCACAGGCAGGGTGCTTCATCAATGTGTGCCGCTCTCGGATGCATGTTAAACTGGACGTCACATCTGCTAGAATCCCCCTCCTCTTTCCCTCCCCCCCTGCCCCCATCCCCCCTCCCTAAATATATCAAATACATTTCCATCCCATCAGTAGTTTTAGATGGGACGAGCCACATTAAAAGTATTCAAATGAAAAAACAAAACAAAAAAAAAACCGTAAATAACTCACCGGTATTGAAGCCAGAGGCTGCCTGGTTCATGGGTGTATACGGTGTGTGTTGCATCGCAAGCTGGTGAAGTTTCGTCAGCTGAAATGGCACACAGAAAATATTTAATTCAGCTCCCAAACTTGTATTGACATTCTTTGCAAAGGAAAAGTGCTATACAAGAAATGGAATTAATTTTACATTTGTGCAAGAACACAAACTTACATCTGGATTTGGTATGGCGTAATTTCCCTGGATCGTGTAAGCCTGAAAAAAAAAAAAAAAAAATTGCAGTCATAACACCCCCCACCCCCAAACTGCCACACTCCCTCTGCTTTCACGAACATCAACAAAATCATTTCACATAAAAACGACATAATTTGATCTATACGCTTCCGCCCACATTATTACATCACGAGCAAATACAACCGTCGCTTCGCTGACGGGGATATTAAAGGTGGGGGGGGGGAGAGAAACAGACATAGAGAATGGGAGGGAAGGAGGGGCAGCAAGAAGGGAAGAGTGGGGAAGGGGGGGGGAAGAGGGGAGATGGTGAGAGCAACACCTCATCAAAATGTTACGATACTCTGTGGGAGGGATGAGTGCGAGGAAATGGGTGAGACACAGAGAGAGAGGGACAGAGGTGTGGGAGTAGAGTGCTGCATTTCATTAGGCAGGGGGAGCAATAAGGGGACAGAGAACAAGAAAGAGTGAGTGAGGAGGGGGGGCCCGGGAGAAAGAAGAGAGAAAGGTGAGGGGAGGAGGGTGGGGTTTGCAAAGAGAATGATACTTATACTTAATGACCGGAACACACACACACACACACACACACACACACACACACACACACACACACACACACACACACACACACACACACACACACACACACACACACACACACACACACACACACACACACAACCTGGGGCAGGAGCATTTAAAACACACGGCATCTACCTGGAAAGGTCTGCCTGCATGCATACATGCTCGTACATGCAGCGACCTTTGCACCCCACTGAATCTGATAGTCCCCTCAGTAGAGGGGGAGGGGGAGAGAGAGATGGAGGAAAAGGAAGAGAGGGACGGGAGAGGAAAGGGGGGGCGGACGGGAGAGGAAGGGGGCTGTATATATATATATATATATATATATATATATATATATATATATATATATATATATATATATATATATATATATATATATATATATATATATATATATATATATATATATATATAGATTGTTGCGGTTCTAGGAACCGCAGGCCTCCAAGGCAATCCCAGCTTAGCCGGGGCTCCAACATGTAGTGGTCCCGAGAGAATTATTCCATTAATATGTTGAGAAAGTCCCTTCCCTTTTGTCTCGTGGGACAGCGGGATGTGTTTTCAGTCTTGAGCGGAACCGAGTCTTTGCAAGAGTCAGTTTTGAAAATAACTAATCACAGCTGTAGGTCGTCCCAAACAGTGATGCAAACTTCAGTGCATGTCAACTCAGAATGGGAAAACCTCAGCACGTACATACAGTTTGTAGAACTCGAGCAAAGGAAGGTTGTTGTACCTAGCTTTGAGCCCATCATTGCTTTGCAGCTCAATGATTTCGTGTTGTAGGCTGTCAGGCACATCAGCTGGTTCCACATTAAACGGCGTGACAAATATGTTCAGTTCCCTTTGTTTACTTTTCATGTCCTGGAACCTCTCCAAATGCCTGGAGGAGTTTTACACACTCAGCAGCATATTCAGATGTCACAGCAGGCTTTTGTTCTTGCAGAGTGGGAAAGTGGACAGTGTTTCCCCTTTCCAGTTGCACTTGCCACAGCTTTAGTTTAGCTTCAAATGATTTCACATTTGATTGCAGAACTGAGAAGCTGGTTGGGACCTTGGAACTTGATGTTCAGCTCTGACAGATACTTGGTAATGTCCACCATGAAGCCCAAATCACACAGCCACTTGCTATCACTGAGTTCCATGACAGGTTTTCCCTTCATCTCCATGAACTGTTTCACTTCTTCTCTGCGAGTGAAACAGTGCGAGCATATTTCCACGACTCAGCCAACGCACATCACAGTGGTAAACCAGATCTCCGTACTCTGACTCAAGTTCACTCAGCAGCTCCTTGAACTGGCGGCTGTTCAGCCCTCTGCTTTTGATGACGTTTATGGTGGAAACGACAGTTGTCATCACATTTTTGAGCTTCAGGGACTGTGCACACAGATTTTCTTGGCGTATGATACAGTGGCATACAACTAACTCACTTGGATCGAGACTTGACGACTCATTTCTTTTTTGACCAATGCAGTCAATCCCTTTTGCACGCCAACCATGGCTGGGGCTCCATCTGTGGCCAAGCCACTTCAATTGTCAAACTGCAGTTCGAATTTGTTCATAGCCAAAACAACTTGCCCAAACAAATCCTCACCTTTGGTGGTGCCATACATGGCTTGCAAAGACAGCAACTCCTCGCTCGTATCAAACTCAGCTGCAATCCCCCGCACAAAAATTGCAAATTGGGCGGTGTTTGTTTGTCCGTTGTCTCATCGCAGGCCAGAGAGAAAAACTGGAAATCTCTTGCGGTGTCCTTCAGTGTTTTCTCAATATCTTGTGCCATTTCAGTAATCCGATCTGAGACAGTTCGAGACAAACTGACACTTTGGAACAACTTCACTTTGTCCGGTGCGAGCAGCTCCGCAGCGGCAACAAGGCACTCCTTCACAAATTCTCCTTCTGAATGCGGCATCAGATTCTTAGCGATCAGCTCACTCACCACAAAACTAGCATGCGTCGTGTTGTCTCGGTTAGATTGTGGTCTTATGAAGACTGCTTGTTGAGCACCAAAACTCTGCCGAAGAGCGTTAACTTTATCCAAGCGCATTTGTCCTTTCAACTCGTCCAGTTTAGCACGTTTCGAGTTATGACGCTCGAGGTTGGACTTTTTCATCACCGAGAGTGCTTCCCGACAAACTAGGTATACTGGCTTGCCTTTTACTTCCACAAAGAAATAATTGTTTGCCCATTTCTCTTGGAAAGTGCGACATTCCGCATCTACCTTTCTTTTCTTGTAAGTTGCCATGTTTGCATATACTGAGTAAAATGATAACATGAGATTACGCGATCACACATTATGTTACGCACGTGCTGCATTCACTGACCCTGAACGTGAAACAGACAGATGACAGCTGTCAGCTTAATTTATTTTTTTGGGAAAAAATAATCCGTCTGGAGTTTTTTTTGTGTTGTATTTCTGAGGTTGCTTTTGTTTATTTTTAGCGAACGAAGTGAGCTTCATACTTAATGCGTGCACATGAGAGAATAGGAAACAACAACAACAACAACAACAACACAATACCCCTGACAATTTGGAATCCGTGTCGTTCGTTGGCTATGACCCTTTTGCTTCCGGTTGTTTTTAAACACTGTGCGGTGTATAAACACGATTGGGTTTTATTTCTATCTTGTGAATATTACCTAACGCGTGCACATGAGAGAATAGGAAACAACAACACAATACCATGGCAATTTGGAATCCGTGTGGTTGGCTATGACCCTTTTGCTTCCGTTTTTTTTTTTTGCTTGTGGTTTTTTTTTTTTTTTTGTTTGCGGTTTTTGTCATGGGGAATGATGCATGCCGGGAGATAAAGGCATCGTCGGAGACATGAAAGACCCAAATAATATCAGACATGGTGTGTATTTCCTCCACTGATTTTAATGCATCTCCCGCATCATCAAAAAATAATTTTTAATTGTGATTTACGTTATTTGATCGCTGATCCCGAATCCAGGCCGAAGTAACCGTAAATTGCGTATACAGTTGTGAACAAGTTATAGGTAAAGTCAGAAGCGAATGCAAGAAGAATACTACATTCGCTTCGAGTATTTATTTATTTTTTTTAGATGAGATCCTGTTCTCGGCGGTGTAGTTGTCGTTGTGAAGGTAATGTTGAGGATTTTTTTTTTTTTGCAGATGAGATCCTGTTCTAAGCGGTGTAGTTGTTGTGAAGGTAAGGCTAAGGTAATATTTATTTTTTCACAGCAAAAAGACTTTTATTTGATATATTTAAGAAGCGAATGTAAGAAGAATTCTACGTTCGCTTCTCGGCTTTGCCTATTCCATATTATGAATTACCTTGCGAGCCGGATCAAACGGTCTCACGAGCCGTATTCGGCCCGGAGGCTGGAGGTTCCCCACCCCTGACCTCAAGGGACCTCTGACCTTTTGACCACCATAATCTAATCAGTTTGTCTTTGCATCATTATTACATACTTGTACAAAGTTTTACTTAGATTCCTTCAGCCATTCTCAAGTGATCGTGGAAATGAAAACCTATCATGAACGGACAAAAACCCAAAAACATAATGCCTCTGGTGACCGACAATGAAGGCATTTAAAAAAAAACAACAACAAAAAACAACCTCACAGCTCAAGGCAGTGTTGTTCCAGGGAGAAAAAAATATATATACATATATATATATATATATACATATATATACATATATATACATATATATATATATATATACATATATATACATATATATACATATATATATATATATATATATATACATACATGCAGTATATATAAAAATATATACATAATCAAAAACCACCATAATCCCCATAAATCATCATCCCTGATGTTGGATTGAAAATGCATGGAGAATTCAACACAAAAGGCCTCTTTGGACCAGCTCATCACGTTTATATGGCAGCAAAGAGTGAGACAAGAAAACATGCTCACCTGGCCACCAGCAAAAATGACAGGGGCAGAAGGAGTTGTTTTGGGACGGTATGGAATTGTTGCACCTTTCGGAGGAGACTGCAGAAGAAGAAGAAGAAGAATAAGATGTAGAAGAAGAAGGAGAAGAAGAAAAAAAAAGTAATCTTTTTATATCCAGAGAAAGGTCACAAAAACAAGCACAGGATACTGGCCTCAAAATATGCTCTTAAAATGACATTTTAAGAGTATGCAAGTTATAGATTCACAAGTCCCTTTAAAAACACTCATTTATCCATCCATCCATAAGGGACCATCCTCTGTGCAGAGCGTTGGTGCTGCCTAAGCAGTCTCCTGGGCTTTGGGCACAATCCTGGACGAGTCGCCACTCCGACACGGGATACCAGCAATCTGGTACTCGTTTTGCTGACCTCGGAAGGATGACAGGCAGAATCGATTTAAAAGCACTCAAATGCCAAACAAACTCTGCATTTAAAGGTGATGTGACAGTAATTTTGTTCTTCAAACTACATACAGATTTTGAAACCATCAGTGATAACACAGCAATTAATGTTTAAATGTCCTATTGCTGCAATGTCTTTCTTTCCATATGCACAAGAGATGTGCATGATGCAAATTAACTTCTTGAAGATGGCGAATGCTGCTGAGAGAATATAATCCCTCGGTGAGAGTTTGAGCATTTCTTGCCTCGATATGGTGTCCTTTGAAGTTTAGAGCATTGACCAATGACTGGTACCAGCAGCACAATTTAAATCCACTGGGAGGTGATCATTCTTGTGTGAATCCAAAGCAAGCTGTATATGAATTTCAACCACAGTATAAATTTCCTGAATTTAACATTTGGAAATCAATGAAAAAAATAAAATAAAATAACACTTAAAATGACCAATGCACTGCAGCTCGAGGGATAATCTTTGTGGACAAAACCCTTGTGGATATTGGAAATGTGGAGAACATTAACAGCTTCTGGCAAATGTGGGCTTCAAACATCCTTCAATCCTGCCCCTCAATTTACTGAATTCTTGCCCTTCCTCACTCAACCACAATCACTCCAAGTTACACATTCCTGTAAATGCTATGCAATGGGGGTGATAATACGTGTGTTAAAGTAGGGATTCGTAAATACAAACTCCTACAAACGGAAGATTCAGGAACTGTTTTAATGCTGGTGCCCAAGATTATCTTTTACTAGCTGAAACCCCGTCACAGACGGATTCCGTTCATTCAACCACCCTCACCAGTTCACACACACACTCGAGGGACATGGACTGGACAGGGTGTGCTTGCCCCCGCCTACTCATCCCCCGCCCCTGCCCCATTCAATTTGCTTACCCCCGCCCAAAAATGTAATTACCCCAGCCCCGCCTCTTCACTCCCTGCACCCCGTCTTTTGATTCCCCCGCCCCACTTGCCCCCGGGCCCCCACCCCCGTCCACCCCCTCACACTCAACTCCACCTCATTCAACCCAGCCCCCGCCCCATTTCCCCCGTCTCCCGCTTTCAATTTGCTTACCTCCGCCCAAAAATTTGCTTACCTTGCCCCCCCGCCTCTTCACTCCTCACCCCCATCTCAATGAAAAGTGTTTATTCCGCTTCAGCGTTGAAAGTTGACTATTGCCACTATGCGCGATGCACTCTTACAGGTACGAAGTTTCTTTCAGTCCAGGTCACAGTACCGAGAAAAACGTGACGTGACCGCTAGGAGGAGCACACAATTGGTCCTTCAGTATTAATATATTGATAGATAGAAGATACAGCAGACGCCACTTTATAAATCCACGGTTATAAAATCCAGCCGCTGATTGTGACCAAAATGAGTTTGAACGGAATTTTACAAAGAGAAATCCGCCGTTTAATAAATCCACCTGCTTGGTACGTGCGCGGTCTCAACCGAAGCTTGATGTAGTATGCGCTGCCGCAGAGTGAAAAAAACAAACAAACAGCAACTGGTGACGGACTTCGAATACCGCCGCCGAACCAGAGCCGATGCCAACAGCAGCAGAGATGCGGATGGCACTCACCAAATTGGACAGGGGACTGCAGCTCTCAGGTTTTGCCCTTCCCGATTTCCGCCACATGACTGATTCAATAAAGGAACATTTGCGCAAAACCTTCCCTCCCAAGCAAGCGACCTTGGAGAGATTCTTTTGAACAATCCCCTTGTCACCGTTTGATAAATCAATGTTTTTGTAGCATAAAGCAGTGTTTAACGACATTCGCTTTTTGTCTTATCATTCCAGTTGGTGGCTGAAAATAGGTTCGCCACTTAATAAATCCAAACGGCGTGGTCCCATGGTGGATTTATAAAGCGGTGTCGACTGTACAAGGTTTCTTGTTACATTTTTTGTGTCAAATTCACATTCTGAGGTAGTCACCATGTGCAGAAGAGGATTTTACATTGCAGACACTATTTTCGATGAGTGGAATTGGTAATTACACCCCTCAGCAGTAATTTTCTGACGACGGACGTAATGGCGTCAGCGAATAACCGATGATGTCATGACGTGCTGACGCCTCTCAGCGGTGACGTCACACGTCGCCATGTAAACGAATGTAAAACGAAAAGTGTTTATTCTGCTTCAGAGTTGAAGTTTGACAATTGCCACGATGTGCGATGCACTCTTACAGGTGCCATGTTTCTTTCAGTCCAGGTCACAGTACCGAGAAAAAGGTGATGCGACCGCTAGGAGCACAAAATTGGTCCTTCAGTATTAGTATATCGATCGTTTTGAATATATATTTTTAAAAAACAAAAACGAACTGACATAGAAGCATGCTGTTTACATCAGCCCAACACAAGAGTTTTTCTTTATCTGTCAGGGACGGAGGAAATAATAATTCTTTGAGTTGGGCTTCAAGATGGTGCAAATGCAAGCTTGTATGTCTATTAGTTTTTCTTTTTCCAATTTACATTAAAAATACGAAAGATAATTTAAGAACACCCTGCACTTTGGCTTGCACATGTGCACATGTACACCAAACAGCATCACACAGCCTTGAAAAAAAAATATATATTTTTATATATAAATATATAAATGTAAACAAACGACAACAAATCAAAAAATTTTGAAAACAATTCTAAGCTGGTGCAAATAAATATTTTTAATACGTAATGAATACCTGACTTAAAACAAAACTGCAACATCCAATTTCAAGCTTTTCCACCAATTATGGCAAAAATCTTCAAAAACCCAGGCTTTCTACAGGGTGGCCATAAAGTCTGGAAACATAATATTATGTCATTCTGTTAGTTTGAAGATGTCCTTGACGAAAGACGAACGTGTTGAGTTGATACTACAGAATGGACGCGAGAGCTTGTCATATCTTCTGGGGTATGCTGAGGGCGCAGGTTTATTCAGTGAAAAATCAGACACGAATCATCTGAGGAAATGCATCACGGATGAATGTGCAGGGATTCATGGAAATGCTGAAATTAATGCACTGCGTTCATTGCAATTTTGCACAGCACAATTAACTGTGCATTTCTCATGAGGGACAACACATTGAACATGTCATGGATTGTAACAATGTCAATAAACCATTTATAATGTATATCCACCTATGTTTCCAAACGTTTTGGCCACCCTGTGTGCAACATATATATATATATATATATATATATATATATATATATATATATATATATATATATATATATATATATATATATATATATATATATATATATATATATATATATATATATTGCTACGAATTTGGAATTCATTTGCACACAACATACAGGTTTCCTAAGTCGGCTATGTCGATAAGTGCATGTTCCCCAGATAGCTCACCTTCCATTGTTTAAATGTTTTGAAATCGATTAGATGCGCTGCGGATCGATTTAATAGTTAGGGAGCGAACAATGGAGACGTCCCTCCCCCACTTCTGAGAACAGGTAGAAGAACCCTGCGGTGACGTCAACAACTCCCTCCCACCCGTGGTTGAGCGGGGGGTGGATCACGAGGGCACGAGTCATGCCTGGTGCGGGGGAGGGGGTGCAAAGGATAAAGAGGAGATCCTTCGTTCGTGTGGGAGTCCCGTTCTGAGTCCCGTGTGCAGAGTTCGTGTGCTGGGTCTCGTGGGGTTAGTCAGCTTTTTTGCTTCGGAGAGAGCAATCGTTCAGCAGGCCATCGGGTCCTGCTTGGCTTGAGGCCTTCGGAAGCTTTTTGCTTCGGCTGGCTCAGTGAGCTTCGGCTGCTGCTCTGTTTTGGAAGGAACTTGAGCCGGTTGCTCGGCTCGAGCTGCGAATGGAGGCTTCTTCCTCTTCTTCTTGGTTCGTGGAGCTTTTTGTTCTCCATTTTGTTTCCCGGCTTGGTGCGACGCATCGGCCTCTTCTTGGAGTTGGATCCTCGGGGAAGCGACGCATCGACAGGAAGGATCGGCGCCTCGTCTCACCGGCACATGTTGAGAAGCGCGGGAGGATTCGCGGGAGCTCAGGAAGGAACGCGGATCACGGCGATTTGGATCCAGCTCGCTCTTGCTGGAGCCCGGGACCAGACAAGTTGAAGACCACACGAGGTGGAGAGGTTCGAGTTAGGCTGAGTTTCAGCTCACCTGTCCTCAGAGCTGGAGCTCGTGATTAAAGGCCTCAGCCACCATTTCGTGTGTGTGCGTGTGCGTGTGCGTGTGCGCGTGCGCGTGTGCGTGTGCGTGTGTGTTTGTGTGTGCGCGCGCGCGCGCGTCCGTGGGCCCGTCTAAGAAGTAGGAACTGCTGTTAAGTTTAAATGACTGAACATAATAAGTAGACGGTTGTAGTTCTTTTGTTGCTTGTATAATTGCGTACGCGTTTTGCCTTATTTAATTGCATACGTGTTTCATTATAATAAATGTCCTTGTGTGAATGTAAACCTGCTCGTTGCGTCCATTCCCTCATTGACTGAACATTTTGTGTGTTGGGAGTTAGAAAACCGTTGGCTTGCCGTAATAGGGGGACATTTGGACCGACGGTTCTTGGCGATTACGCCGCTCGGAATCGCGCACGGACAAGCTCACCTCGGCGGTTTGTTCCGTACGAGTTCCATCGAGGGTGGAATACCCCGGTAGTTGGATCACGTGGGTATTTAGGTAAACTGAAGATTGGCAATCGACCCTACCCCACGTGATCTGCCGATTGGTGTATTTCGGTTCTTGTACAAGGACCCGTCGCTCGGAGTTATCCGGGCGGCAATCGATATTCCGGGCGATCGGTCGGGCCGACTCGACTTGCGACTCCGTTCAGAGCGGTCGGTTGGCGGCCGACCCCCCAGCCCGTAACAATTGGTTGTCAGGAGTGAGATTCGGCCCCCTCCGCCTCCGTAGCAAAATTCACGGAGTCGTATCAGGGGTATACGGAGCAACCCCCCCCCCCCCGTGTCCCCAAATTACGAGCCTTATAAATTTTATTCCCAGCACGTAAAATGTTCAGCCAAGGCGAGCAGGGGCAGGAGGGATTAGGAATGGATTTGGAAATGTTAGAATCTATGGCTCAGGACGAAATGACCATGCAGGACACTCCCATTATGCAGGTTGACTATTCCCCGCAAATAAATGCAGAGTCCGCAATGGGCGCAGCGGCAGTAGCCGCGGTGTATGACACCCCCACCTCCCCTCCTCCGTCAAAATCCTTCCTCAGTCCCCGTCAGATCCGTGCCTGGTAATGGCGAACCGACTGCCACGTGGTTATTTGACGTAAGAGACATGTTCGAGGCGTTGATGGGAAAAATGGAGACAAATATACAAAGCAAAATGGATGGCATGAAGGAAGAGATGAAAGAAATGCGGGGTGAAATGCAGAGCATGGGGCTGGATATCCAGGCTGGGCAAGGGGCACTAAAGAAAGAATTGGAGGAAGCAAAAGGCAAAATGGCGAAGGAGATCGGCATGATACGAGGGGAGGTGAACGAGTTGAAAGGGAGTGTAAAAGGTGTGTAGTCTGCGATGGAGGTGGGTAAGAAGGATGTGACAGGCGGTAGACAAGTTAGGACAAGGGATGAAAAAGGTGAAGGAAGGACAAGACCAACTAAGGCAGGAAACAAAGAAGGAATTGGAGGCCGTAAAAAAAAAAAAATTAAAAAAAATTTTTAAAAAAAAGTGCAAAACGAGACACAAAGAGATGACTGAAATAGTTAAAGAGATGGGACGGAAGGCCGAGATAGACGCAGGAAATGGGAGTGCGACTGGACAGACATATAAAAGACAGAAGAAGTTAAATTGGTAAAAGGTGGATTGGTACAGACTCGGAGGTCGAGAAGGTTAAGGACCACTTGGAAAAAGCAAAAGATGTGCAAGCACAAATGGAGGGGAAGGTCGAGGATATGAAGGTAGAGTTGGTGGACTGTGTTGAGACCCGGTGTAAGAGGCAGGATGGCCTCCTGATGGAACAGTGGGAGAGAATACGCTCCCTCGAGGCAGATCGTAACCAGGTGGGGCCGGTGTCATTGAACGAGGTAAGGGGGCTGCACAACACGGGGGTGTGCATGACGAGTTTGGGGAGGGCAGAGGCCACGGGGTCTCTTGGCCTAATACGGGCCCCCAGTATGACTGTTCCTGCGAGTATGCAGAATGCGAGTCTGATGGCATGGGGGAGTAAGCAGGACGGTGCGGAGTGTGCACCGACGCAGACGGGGGTAGTAAACTC
Organism: Eptatretus burgeri; assembly: GCF_056783735.1. Taxonomy (NCBI): domain Eukaryota; kingdom Metazoa; phylum Chordata; class Myxini; order Myxiniformes; family Myxinidae; genus Eptatretus; species Eptatretus burgeri. The sequence continues at coordinate 114,081,428 of NC_140964.1, forward strand.
CCCGGGCGAATGGCTCAGGCTCTGTGGGGGTAGGGCACCATTGGAATCTGGGGGGTCCGTCCTTCCATGTGTCCCTCAGGGACTGGGAGGTGGGGTTCGGATCCCGAAAGGCCAGAAGGTGCCACTGCCTCCGTATGATGGGACGACGGACCTGAGGGCGCATTTGGCCCAGTTTCACTGCGCGGCCAGAGGCAACGGCTGGGACCAGGTGCAGGGCATGGCACAGCTGACGGCGGCACTGCGCGGTGCGGCATCCGAGGTCTTGACCACGATAGCCTTGGAAGGGGCAACACTGGCAGACCTCTATTCGGCCCTAAATTACCGGTTTGGTATGGAACAGCAGAGCGAGCTTGTTAAGGCTCAGCTCAGTGGGCGCAAACGACACCCCCATGAGATGATGGGCGAATTGGTGCACGATATAAGCCGTGCGGTGGGGATCGCACACGCGAATATGGCGCCGGAGTACCGGGAGGAGCTCGCCCTGGACCATTTTGTCCGGGCACTTGCGGGCACCGATGCTGGGTCAATACTGACCACATGGCACCCAGAGAACCTCCAGAAGGTGGCTGACACTGCATCCCGTTGGGAGGAATCAAGGTCGCTGGCTGGAGGGGCTGGGCGACATGCGGTGGAAATCCGGCAGGTGGGCCCCGTGGACGACGGTGCGCTGGGAGCCGGGGCGACCCTGGGTGACCAGGCGCAGTTGGAAAAGATGGTCCAGGGCCTGATCGACCGTCGGCTCGAGAGATCGAGGGAGAAGCGGTCAGGCCCAGGAAGGGCAGGGGATGAGCCATCAGGGGATACCCCAATTCGGAACGAGAGGGGGTATAATTCAGAGTACCCGAGGCACACACCTTACCAGGTAAAGTGTTTTAACTGTGGCAAGGAGGGCCACCTGCAGTGGCGTTGTAACGCCCCGCGCAGGGAAGAGCAACGGCCTCCCGGATCACCAACTCCGCCCCGGGCCGATCGGAGTAGCCGGAGCAGCCGCTCCCGCAGAGGCGCAAGGCTCGCAGAGCCTTGCTGCGAGTCCAGGAGCCCCAGGCAGTGGGTGGAAGAGAGCCCCCTGCTGGGGGGCACAGGAAGTACTCGTTCGGAGGATGGGTTCGAGTTAGTGAGACCGGCTTCATGGGGACATGGGTTGGTTGTCCCTCATGGAGCCTGTGGAATGGATTAGTTAGAGGGATTTTAGTTCAGATTTAGGAAATGGGAATTTTTTGGATTTTTGGAGACATGGACAGACATGGAAATGTGTCGAGGGGACGTAGCTTAGCTGCGTAGAGTAAAAGGAATGTGCATTTATTTAAGGGATGACGAGGGAGCACGAGTTTGTCAGGGGATTTAGTTGGAACGATGGCAGTGTGGAGTGTTGGTGTGAGTTGCGAAATGAGTGTAGCACAGTGGGCCCAAGTGTGCGAGTGGAGCGAATGTGGTATGCATAGTGCGAATGACTGGTTGGGGGGAGTGATTCCCACCCAAGTGACCCCGGAGTCAGTTTAATGTTAGCTTGTGGGTTATTCAAATTTACTAACAAGAGGTCGTTTTGTTGTTGTGTCGAGAGAAGGCACGAAACCTGTTCGGAGGGGTGCAAGAGTTCATGGACCGGCTGGGAGCGTGGTTGGAGAAAGTTGAGTACAGTGGGACCCGCTTAATAGAATCACTTTGGGCCGGACAAATTTGATTCTAATATCCGAGTTCACCAGAGTTGTGGAGTATCAAGCGGATCAAATGTCGAGTACACATATGAAGACAAATACTCAGCATTTAGTTTGATTTATATGACACACTTGCTCAAAACAATGTAACTTACTACTGAAAATAAAACAATTACACGTACAGTACATATGTACTTTTCAAAGCAAAACATAGGTTTGTCGATGAGCCTACTCTGAAATGAAAAAATTGTCGATTGTTGCCTGCTTTAACGAGTCTGTGGCAATGGCGGTGACCTCCTTGTCAAGTTTGAGCAGGAAGGCCATGTCACTGAACCCATGTGATAGCAAACCAAGCCTGATCGTCTTAGCTGCAGACATCATTTCCTTGATGGTCGGGACAGAGATCTCCTCTTCCTCCACTTTAGTGTCGGCGTCATAGTCTGCGTCAGAAGCAATTCCCATTTCGCGTTGGACTGCCGAAACGATGGCTTCGTCTGTGACATCATCGTCTGTGGTTTGGAGAGTGGCGTCCATGTTGACGAAGTCCTGCCATTGGTCGGGATCCATTTGAAGAGGGTTGGCTAACTCGTCGTCGTCATTGCTCTCGACCCTTTCGCCTTCGCTTGCCGCTCCGATGAAAATTCCTCCTTTGCGCCAGCAGTTCACTATGCCGGTAGTCTTTACATCATTCCATGCTGCGTCCGTAAACAGCATAGCGTCGAGGATAGTTATCTTTTTCGCCAAGTCACTCGCTGTCATTGCTCCATCCTCGTTGTCAATCTCAGTGAGCACTTTTCGTAGCATGGCACGGCGGTAATGAGCTTTGAATGAACGGATAATTCCCTGATCTAACGGTTGAAGAACAGAGGTTGTGTTCGGCAGGAGAAATGCCACAGTAATGTTCGACAGTTGAAGTGATTGGGGATGTGCCGGACAGTTGTCGATGAGAAGCAACGCTTTCTGGTCATGACGCCGAAGCTCGTGATTCCACTCATCGAGCCATTCAGTGAAGAGGAAACCTGTCATCCATGCGGAGGAATTGGCTCTGTAGCGAACTGGAATTGTTTTGAGGCCTTTGAAACACCGTGGATTCTTGCTTTTACCAATACCGAAAGGAGGACGCTTAGCACCAGTCATCGAGCAGCAAAAAAGCACCGTGATTCTTTCCTTTGGCTTTTTCCCACCGCAGTGCTGATCTCCCTTGAAGAGGAACGTTCCGTCTGGTAAGGCCCGAAAATACAACCCAGTTTCGTCAGCATTCCAGATCTCATTAGCCGTGAAGCCTTCTACGAGATCCGGAAACACGTGGTCCAGCCATTGTTGTTTCCCTACTACGTCAGCCGCCGCTGCCTCTCCGTGAAGTTTCTTGTGGACGATTCCATGTCTTTTCTTGAACCGGTCAATCCAGCCGTTTGTCGCACTGAACTTCTTGTTGTTGAACTTTTCTGCGAACTGAGCCGCTTTCTCCCGCATCAGAGGTTCAGAAAGCGGTGCTTCCATTTCTCGAGAAGTTTGAATCCACTTGACCATTGCTGATTCGACATCGGGTGCGTTGCCGCTTCGCTTGCGTTTGAGAAGAAGACGAATCCACTTGACCTTTCAGAATGGCCTCTCAATCTTTCAGAATCTTGCATAGGATCGGCTGGTTAATTTCCAACTTGTCTGCAGCTTCTCGTTGGCTCATTCTGGGCAAAGCGTCATAGTCCCTCAGGATTTGTGCTTTATCAATGTTTGAACGATCCGTCCGCTTTCGTTTTCTGTCCATCGTGGAAATGACGACATGCCTAGTGCTTAGACTGCAGCTGTCAGCCGTCTGCCTATCTGTACAATGACTACCGAAATCACTGTAGTGGCATAGCGTTATTTTTAGCGTGACGTCAGCCGCCTGGTGGCAAATGTTGGAACTGTGCGGCCAGTAGGCGCTGAACTGTCGAAGTGGATGGCCAGTAGGTGATTCTATTAAGTGGGTTTTTGATTCTAATAAACGGGAAAAATTGTGTACATTTAGATACAATGGAATCGGTCTCAACGATTTTGATTCTATAATACGGGTGATTCTATTAACCGTGATTCTATTAAGCGGGTCCCACTGTATTTGTTTAATGGGCACCCCAAGCACCGGACTAATCGGCCAGAGTAGGCCAAGGGCCCAAGAGGGGCCGGGATAGTGTAGTGGGCATGGGCGACCCTCGGAAAGGGACCTGGGGCATCAACACGCCACGTGGGCATCGGACGTGGGCAATGCCAGAGAGGGCAACCCCTGCGTTGTAGGGAGCAGCTAGGCTCGGAGGCAACCTGCGGGCGCCATGGTTAGAGTTCGGCAGAGGGGGAGTTCCTGTCAGTTGAGCCACGCTGCCCAGCCCGGAAATTGTGCGAGGGCACGTATGAAAATTTGAGGGCAAGGCCAAAATTTATAATGGATAACAACACAGGCAACGGGAATCATGGTTTTTAGAACCGATAGTTTTAAAGTGTGAGGCGTTGTTGGAAAGCCCCGGGGTCGTTTCAGGTTAATGAATGTTAGGGTAGATAGGAGATGTACCCCTTCGCACCATCCATCCCTTCACTCGTTGAAGGCCACTGGACTCACCTTGGTAGATCGCTGAACTCTGAGGCCATTCTGAGGCTTCGTTGGGCCTCGAGACAGGACGCTAGTCTCTCCCTATTCCCCTCCAGAGAGGGAACGTAGGGGTTGGGAGTAGGCGAGGTGGACATGATAGGCTAGCCGGACAAAGACAATAAAGGGGGTTAAGGAGACAATTATAAAAGGGAAATAAAAATAAAGAGGGGTTAAATTTTGTTGTTTTTGTGGCAAATTAAGGGAGCGGGTATGGACAGAGACAGGCAAAGGCGATAGAGCGGGGGTGGGGGGGGGAGACAGTAGGCTTGGTCTGAGCCCACCTTCAAAGCGGCCGGCACCACCGCACTCCCTCCAAACCTGATGGAACCACACCAGAGGCTGGCCAGCTTCACCTGTTGGCCTGTTGTGCTGCAGCCGCCTATTCTGCATGGACTTGCCTTGCCATGCCTCGTTTGCCTGCCTCTGCCATGACCCCATGCCTGCTGCTCTTGTTTGCGTTTGCCCGTGTCCATCCATCACCATGTGCGCCAGGAACATCCAGTTTTGCAAGGACTGCCTTGCAGGCAGCCCGTGCATCAATCATGTCCATTTGTTTTGTGACCATCTCCATCCATTCCCCTGCACCAAAGACTTTGCAACAACTTTTGCCTTTCCCCTTTCACAGATTACAAGTCCTGGGCCATGGTTTAGTGTAAATTTATAAGTTAAGGTTAAGTTGAGTGAAAATTGTAAATACGTGAACCCCCGCCTGCACGTGTGTTTTAGCGCCGGCAATTTTAGTTAAGTTGTCCGAATGAGTCTGAGAGTTTGTTAGTTAGTTACGCAGCGCATTCGGTAATTTATTTTTGGGACACGTTTAAAGAAATGTCACACTCAGGGATCCGAAGGTAGAACGTACAGGGGGAAAACTTACACATGCCGGTCACACGAAAATTTGACGACTCGGGACGAGTCTGCAAAAAGGGGAGGGGGTAGGGCTACGAATTTGGAATTCAATTGCACACAACATACAGGTTCCCTTAATCAGCTATGTCGATAAGTGCATGTTCCCCAGATAGCTCACCTTCCATTGTTTAAATGTTTTGAAATCGATTAGATGCGCTGCGGATCGATTTAATAGTTAGGGAGCGAACAATGAGACATCCCTCCCCCTCTTCTGCGAAGAGGAAGAAGAACCCTGCAGTGACGTCAACAACTCCCTCCCACCTGTGGTTGAGCGGGGGGTGGATCACGAGGGCATGAGTCACGCTGGGTGCGGGGGAGGGGGTGCAAAGGATAAAGAGGAGATCCTTTCTTTGTTGGTGTGGGAGTCCCGTGTGCAGAGTTCGTGTGCCGAGTCCCGTGGGAGTCCTGTGGCAGAGTTCGTGAAGAGTCCCGTTCTGAGTCCCGTGTGCAGAGTTCGTGTGCTGGGTCCCGTGGGGTTAGCAAGCTTTATTTGCTTCGGAGAGAGCAATCGTTCAGCAGGCCATCGGATCCTGCTTGGCTTGCTTGGCTTGAGGCCTTCGGTAGCTTTTTGCTTCGGCTGGCTCAGTGAGCTTCGGCTGCTGCTTTGTTTTGGAAGGAACTTGAGCCGGTTGTTCGGCTCCAGCTGCGAGTGGAGGCTTCTTCCTCTTCTTCTTTGTTCGTGGAGCTTTTTGTTCTCCACTTTGTTTCCCGGATTGGTGCGACGCATCGGCCTCTTCTTGGAGTTGGATCCTCGGGGAAGCGACGCATCGACAGGAAGGCTCGGCGCCTCGTCTCACCGGCACGTGTTGAGAAGCACGGGAGGATTCGGGGGAGCTCGGAAAGGAACACAGCTCACGGCGATTTGGATTAAAGTCCTCAGAGCTGGAGCACGTGATTAAAGGCCTGAGCCACCATTTCTTGTGTGTGTGTACGTGTGTCCGTGGGCCCGTCTAATAAGTAGGAACTGCTGCTAAGTGTAAATGACTGCACATAAGTCGACGGTTGTTGTTCTTTTGTTGCTTGTATAATTGCATACGTGTTTTTCCTTATTTAATTGCATACGTGTTTCTTATAATAAATGTCCTTGTGTGAATGTAAACCTGCTCGTTGCGTCCATTCCCTCATTGACTGAACATTTTGTGTGTTGGGAGTTAGAAAGCCGTTGGTTTGCCGTAATAGGGGGACATTTGGACCGACGGTTCTCGGTGATTACGCCGCTCGGAATCGCGCACGGACAAGCTCACCTCGGTGGTTTGTTCCGTACGAGTTCTGTCGAGGGTGGAATACCCCGGTCGTTGGATCACGTGGGTATTTAGGTAAATTGAAGATTGGCAATCGACCCTACCCCACGTGATCTGCCAATTGGCGTATTTCGGTTCTTGTACAAGGACCCGTCGCTCGGAGTTATCCGGGCGGCGATCTATATTCCGGGCGATCGGTCGGGCCGACTCGAGGCTCCGTTCAGAGCGGTCGGTTGGCGGCCGACCCCCCGGCCCG
>NC_140964.1:114093105-114100605 GCF_056783735.1 Eptatretus burgeri
CATGTTTTTTTGACTGTTTAATGCACATGTAGTGTCCAAATTACTATAATTTATGACTTTTACAGTTAGTGGAGGTCATGTGCTGATGGGGATATTAAAAAAAAATCGAATTGCTTTCTATCAAGCAGGCAAGGCATCCTGAATGAGAAAAATCCCTATTTTTTTTTTTCTTCCTCCCATAAACAGAATCGGTCCACAGTTCCAAAAAACTGGTTGTATTGCAAGGAAGAAGGGATCTGGCAGGCCGAGAGCCAAGACAAGTAAAGATGAAAAGCGAATGAAGTTCTTAGATCTCCAGCAAAGAAAGAAGAGCCTCCAGAAACTGTCAGGAGTTCAGAACTGCTGAAAACAAGACTGTTTCCATGAGGACCATCACAAGAAGGTCGACTGATGCTGGTTTTGCCTCAAGATGTGCGAAGAAGCCTCCATTAACTAAGGAAAAAAAAAAAAAACATTCAAGACAGATTGCACTTTTTGGCTGAATATGGGAACTGTGATTTAGACAGGTTTGAGAGTTCTGTGGTTTTGAGCTTTGCACCAATGCCCCAGAACGTTGCCTTCACAGATTTGGTGAGAGATTCAATCCTGAGTGCATCTCAAAGACTGAAGCATGGAGGAGGTGGAATCATGGTCTGGGGTGCATTTTTGTCTGCTGGTGTTGGTGAGCTGATAAGGTGTGAATAATCAATTACTGCCAAGGAATACCACAAATTATGCAAGAAAGGATGACTTCCCAGGCTCCAAAAATTATTTCCTGGAGAGAAAAGCAAATAAGTCATTTTTCAACAAGATAATACCCCCGTCCATACTGGAAAAGCCACAAAAAAGTAATTTGAAAAAAAAGTCCCTGGAACTTATGATCTGGCCTGGTCAGAGTCCCGATTTGAACCCCAAAGAGAATATTTGGGCCAATATTGAGCACAAACATATTTCATACCGATTGGACACTTATTTCCCATGGGGGGGGGGGGGTACTTCACATGTGCTAAGTTTCATTCAATTTTTGTCCATGGAGCAGTTTCACAGATACAGAGGTCCAAAGTTTTTCAACATGGCTGCCACACCACATGACCGTCTACATAATAATCAAAACATTCTACATGAGTCGTTGCTCGAACGGTGAAAAAGGTTTATCAATTGGATAAGCGGTTGCAGAGAAAACAAAAGTAGCATGGACGGATGTACGGACAACCCAAAAAACATAATGCCGCTGGCGACTTCGTCAGCAGAGGCATATAAGTAGGGGCAATATCCCTGGGTGCTCACCTGGTAGAATAATGATACTTAGGAGGAAGATACAGAATCAGCAAAATGTAGCAATGAATCAATGTTAGAGCAAAACCCATTTTTTGGAGCAACCACACCCCTCCTCAGTAAACCTCCCCAGACCCTGATTTCAATAAATTGCGTGATCAAACTTTGGTACATCACGGGTGATGAAGGTTATGATCAAGCTTCATCAGAATTGCGTGTGTAGTTTCTAAGAATGAAAATACTAATTTTGTGGGGAAACACCTCCCCCCCCCCTTCCAAAAATTGACAAAGTTGGCCATTTTGACACTTCTCCAGTCACGTGATTGGCATGAACTCCACAATTTAACATCTTTACCCTGGCCGAATGTTGAAACGCAAATTTGACTAGTTGACCTGGAGAAGATTTTTGAAAATTTACCAAGTCCGACATTTTTGACCTACTTAAAGTCACGTGACAGAAACGAGCTTTGCAATTTCCATTACGAATCAGGAGCAGAACGTTGCCAAATTTCAGCCGGATCAGCCCAGCGGTTTGGCTGGAGAAGTCGAAATAGGAGACGAACGGACAGACGGACAGTACCTGACGACAATACCTTATCTAGAATTCCAATTCCAGAGAAGCTAAAAATCCAGTGCATCATTCACGAAGAATCAGCAAACTATCGCCAACAATCTGAACAAATTACAAATTCCTGCTCCAACAGACAGGGGCACTGCATCAGCAGCACAGCAATGTACTGCATATGGAAAAGCAGCGGCAAATGCACAAGAGCATTTCACAATGTAGTGGCAAAAGTTTACATCTATTCCCTAATGAAATGAATGTGTGTAATCCTCAGAGGAGAATCATGACATCACTCACTTCTCTCAATTCCTTGATCTTGTTTCCGCTCTTTCCAATGAGAGATCCACACTGACTGGCAGGAACCACAAGTCTCAAGGTCACGGGTGGCTTGTTGACGAGAGCACCGCCAGACAATGTACCAAGCATATCCTGTGAAAACAATTAATCTTAGTAACAAACACTTTGAACTGTTCAACCCAGCATTTTATTTTATTTAAACCTGACAAGGTGTTTAACCCCATGACATTACCTGGCATGAGGATTTTGATGACCCCAGAAGGATGACAGGCTGAGACAATCCCACATGGTGTTAATTCGGTGGCTAACGAGGCTCAAACTCAGGAGCCTAAGATCTCAAGCCAGCTACCCTCACCACTCAGCCAACCAACACCAGGGTTAAAAATGAATAAACTGATGCTATAAATGCATTCAGTAATAATACTATTAAAAGGCTGAAAACGTGAATGTTAATTTCTCAAAAAAAAATTTGCACCAACACCAGCGGCAGTTGGGGGAGGTCAACGTGTACGATACAACACAGTATGGTGCCAAAAAAAAAACAAAAAGAATCCACATGCATCATTGGAACATTAATGAATCCCTGTGTTCCACTGTTCAGCACACTGCCCATACATTGTTCATTTTCTCGCATTTGAGTGTCCGATTTCCTGCGTTTAGCGCCGAGCGAGGTATGTTCAAAAAAGCCATGTTCGTATGAATAGATCGAATGTTGAAAAGACCGAAACATGGTTATAAAGTATAATGTTCTTAAGAATGGATGTAAGGAAGTCGGGTGTTCGTAAACCGGGGACTGCCTGCACGATATTCTGGTTTGTTTTTAATTCTGTTTATAAACAAGAGCAAATCAAATGTGTGCCATATAAAGTGAAAGTACAAGGATTCAACAAATTTACAGTTTGTTGCTCATACACCTCATCAAATTAAAAAATAAATAAAACAAACAAACAAACAAACAAACAAAAAACCATGAGAAATGAAAGCAACCCTGCACACTTTGCTTTGGTGGGGAAATGACAAAACCAAACACTATTTTGACACAGGTTGTAAAAAATAAATAAATGAATAAATGTGGGAGAGCACGAAGATACAATGAATGGTAAAGAAGGATGGCAAGAGCATTGAAACACCTCCTCAAGTTTGCGGGTCATGAGAGCAAACGCCATGAAGATGGACTCAGTCGGACCAGTCACAGTGACGATACGCTCAGGGCTGTTTCCATCAGATATGTTGATGCGAGCACCACTCTGAAACATAAAAGGAACTTTCACTGCAACATCAGCACACCAATTTGCAAAACATGAAATCAAACTACAAATAAACAAAACAGACAAAACGCCAAATAAGCGATCTCACCTCTTCACGTATTCTTTTCACAAATTCGCCTTTCTGCAAAACAAAATAAAAACGTCTGAGGAAGAAACAATCGCTTTATACGTTTAAAAAAAAAGTTAAAAAAAAGACAAAACAACCTTTTTAAAACAGAGTTCAAAGACAATGTCAGATGAGACAATAGAGCAAGGGTTCCTAAACCCAAGGTTGAGACCCGAGGTCCTTCTGATAGGTCGCGAATTACTACGCACTGCTTGATGTGACATAAATATACCATTTTAAAACATTATCCATCCCCATTACAGGATAAATGTTTGAAAGGCACATCATGTTGCTGCTAACCACGAGCAAACAAAATCGCAATCCATGTACATGCCAGATGAGAGTGAGGCAAGCATTGGCTTTGGCCGATGAAATCACTCGACGAGCCCATTTCCTCCACTGCAAGATAAAGGTTTCCTTCAACACAATCCATTGTTCCATTTTATGCAATTTGAGGCCATCGCACTCCAGATTTTTCTTCTTCGTCAATTTACAATCTCTTCATCTGATATTTTGTGTCCCTCTGCTGTTGCCAGTTTGCAGTTGTTGTTTACAGGTCGTCAGTTCTTGCGACACGACAAGTCCCATTTCAGTTTTTTGATTGTTGTCGATTGCATTTCAGTTCATAACAATCGGCTTGCACATTATTCCCATCTAAATCATTTTACATTATGTTGCAATCCCAAGTTCAAATACAATATAGCTTTGATTTGAGACGTGCCAATCTCAACTCTGCCTGGTGTTGGCTTAATGGTTCGGGTGGTGGGCTTGGGATCCGAGGATCCAGAGTTCAAATCCCCCTCTGCTGTTGAATTAATACCAGGTGGGGTTGACTCTGCCTGTCATCCTTCCGAGGTCGGCAAAATGAGTGCCAGCTTGCTGGTATCCTGTGGGAGTGGCGACCCATCCAGGATTGTTCGCAATAGTCAAGGGACTGCTTAGGCAGCACCAACGCTGTGCACAAAGTATGGTCCCGACGGATGGATGGATGGAATCTCAACTCATGTAATGGTTTACACATCAATCGCACAAGAGTACAGGGTATTAGGTGACAAGAAGGAATTACAAGGATGTTCGGAGATAGTGGACAAATCAACAACATCCAAAGGATGATCCCAGCATCATTTGCCATGTGATCAGATGGGAACAGGTAGACCGAAATATCGTTTCAAAAAGTTACACTGATGTTTCCATACACATTGGAATAGAAAACATTTGTTTTATAGCCCAGTAATAAATCTACAGGAACAAACAGGTCATACACAAGAAAACCACATGCAGACAACTCACCTTTCCAATTACGCTGCCCACTTCCTGTTTGAAAAAGACAAAAATAATGAAATTAAAAAAAAAACAAAAACAGCAATTTGCAAATGCATTTAACAGGCTTAATGTATTATGTCTGTAAACAATATTATTGCAATGTGCTTGAAGGAAATGGCAGTCAATACTATGTCACAAATCTGACCTTGCTGTGCATAAGCAGGCGGATGGTGAGCGTAACATTGAGGCCTCCTTCGGCCTGGCTTGCAAGGTGACTCATCTTGAGTGGCTAGGGATCTGAGGAACAATCAAAAGACCCTCAGAGTTATCATCACATCTAAAACATTACACGAGGGAACCACAACAACGGGCATGTCACTCCAGCCATGTAAAAAACCATGTAAATGTACAGCACCGAAACAATTCAACGGAATTGTGCACAGGGGCACACGGGCTAAGGCATGATGATGTGGTTTCACAATAAACTCCACACAAACTTACCTGGAGATGCTACACAGCGCACATTTTACGAACAAGATATACCTCCACCCACATTATTACATCATTATATACTTGTACAAAATTTGATTTAAATCCCTGAACCAGGATTCAAAATATTAAATAATTCTGGCTGACAGACCATGGGTCAGATCAGGTTGATATTAAAAACATATTCCCCATGAATACGAGATCAAAATTGTGACATTTCATGTCGGTTGAAATGGTTCAAGAGAAATAATTTAAAGAGTTTTGTTCAATCCAATATGGCTGCCAGACCATGTGACGGATTAATTATTTATGAACACCCTAATATCCCCAATGCTTGGGGAACATGCGGGTGAAGTTTCCCCTCAATCTGTCAAGCCGTTCTGGAGAGGCTTTTTAAAGGTTTATTCCTCATTTAAAAAAAATAATAATAATTGCTGCCAAACCATGTGAACGATCACATCATAGGTGGAGAACTTTTTGTTCTTCATGGATAGGCGATCATACCTGCAAAGTTTTGCCTCAATCTATTCATCCGTTTCAGAGATAATGTTTGAAAGTTTTTATGTTAAAAAAATATATAGAATATAGATAGCCGCTGAACCACATTTAGACACTGTCAAGGCTAGTATGAGAGCTCTCTTTGTATTGTTGAGTCGTTGACGTTTCATGTTTACAGGTTTTTTGCAATTTTTTTTTGCGTCGCATCTCATCGTGAGCTCCACATCTTCACTGAAGACAAAGTCGTAACTCGTCATCGCACCAGACTCCTTGGTGTGGCAGTATGGATTGAAGTCGGACTCGCAGGAGTCTTTGCCCCACTTTCACATTTGTCCACCCGAGTTCACAGGTGTATTCTTCATTACAAGATGATGCACCCAGTATTGCTGAGAAATTTGCTTGGGATCGGTCAGATATCATCAAAGAACAAAAAAAAAAACAAATGGACTGAAAGACGAAAACTGAACTTTCCATGATCTCATCTTAAAGGAATGTTGCGAATAAATGAGGCTAAATTAAATCACAGGCAAGGCTCAAGAACTGACTTGTACTCTGTTACAATTACATGCATGATGTGGATACCAAAAAGACTGCAGAACAAACTATGAATCATCTTTTTACCCCACATGTGAATTGAAAAAGCAGGGTTAAGCAATCGGTTCACTTTCTCTCAGTGTCTGTCCACAAACGTCAATTTATGATGGAAGAACATTACCTCCACCACCAAAGGTGGAAGGAGGTTGTGATTCACCCCTCTCTGTCCCTTTGTCTTTGTGTAGGATATCTCAAAAAGTTGTGGACAGATTCGGATGAAACTTGGGGGGCAGGTTGGGTGCGTGACAAGGACAAGCTGATGAGATTTTTGTGAAGATCTGGATACGATAATTATTTAATTTAAGTGATTCTTCACCATTGAGAGATAGGGCCAAAAACGATCTAGTACTGTGTAGCAAGATAGTTCAAAAATGTATTGGGCCTGATATGTTCTCGTGGATCAGGCATTACGGGGTCACTTCTACCGAGTGACCTAGTTTCAAATTTAATATTTTGAACATGAATCGGAAAACGAATATGTAGCTTCGCAGTAGTTTGACTGAATTTGTCCCGATCACATATGCATGCACAGAGGAGTGAGACAATATAATTATTTTTCTCTCCCTCCATGTCTGGCAGTCAAACAAAATTGAAAATCATTGCAAACAGGAAACTTACTGTTTTTAAGGACATCATAAAGAACACAAACAGGCATGAAGGACTTCAAATGCAACTTGTTAGAAAGGGTGGTGTGAAAGACGCTTCACCAACGGTAAACTTCTGAAAAAGTGAATTTTTTTTTTTTAATCATCTTTAATTGAAAATCCATTTTATACTTTTGATTATAGAATCATCTATCTATAATTCCAGCAATCTGTGTCTGTCTGTCTGTCTGCGACCGCCGTTCCGATCTCATTGAAACTTGCCAGGAATATTGCCGGGGACCCGCGGATGTGCCTTTTCGAGGTTTGATATCAATCGGACAAGCGGTTCCCAAGTTACGGCCATTTTACTGCTTCTTCAGTGTTGAAAAGGTGTATATATGGCAGCTGAAGGTGTCGTTCCACCTTCTCACACCAATTTTTTCCCAAATTATTAATAACCGGACGATCACTGGTCCGATCGGATTGAAACTTGCCAGGAATATTGCCGGGGACCCGTGGATGTGCCTTTTCAAGGTTTGATATCAATCGGACAAGCGGTTCCCAAGTTACGGCCATTTATCT
>NC_140964.1:114105605-114400605 GCF_056783735.1 Eptatretus burgeri
AGAGGGACGAGAGAGAGAGAGAGAGGGGAGCGAGAGGGGAGCGAGAGAGAGAGAGAGAGACGAGAGGGGAGCGAGAGAAGAGGAGCGAGAGAGAGGGAGCGAGAGAGAGAGAGAGAGAGAGAGAGAGAGAGAGAGACGAGAGAGAGGGAGCGAGAGAGAGAGAGAGAGGGAGCGAGAGAGGGAGCGAGAGAGGGACGAGAGAGAGAGAGAGAGGGGAGGACGAGAGAGAGGGAGCGAGAGAGAGAGAGAGAGAGAGGAGGAGCTAGAGAGAGAGGGGGTGATCTGCGAGAGAGAGAGAGGCGAGAGAGAGAGAGGAGCGAGAGAGAGGGGGGACGAGAGAGAGAAGAGGGGAGCGAGAGAGAGAGGGAGAGCGAGAGAGAGGGACGAGAGAGAGAGAGAGAGAGGAGCTAGAGAGAGAGAGAAGCGAGAGAGAGAGAGAGATGGGACCTACATATATTGTCTGTATATATATCTATATATATATATTTTATCAAGAGAGGGGGCTTGAGAGAGAGGGAGCGAGAGAGAGGGAAGCGAGAGAGAGAGAGAAGGGGAGCGAGAGAGAGGGAGCGAGAGAGAGAGAGAGAGAGGGAGCGAGAGAGAGGGAATGAGAGAGAGAAGAGGGGACGAGAGAGAGAGCGAGAGAGAGAGAGAGAGAGGAGCGAGAGAGGGACGAGAGAGAGAGAGAGAGAGAGGGAGCGAGAGAGAGGGGAGCGAGAGAGAGAGAGAGAGGGAGCGAGAGAGAGGGAGCGAGAGGAGAGAGAGAGAGAGGAGCGAGCGAGAGGGGAGCGAGAGAGAGAGGGAGAGAGGGGGAGCGAGAGAGAGGGAGCGAGAGAGAGAGGAGAGAGGGAGGACGAGAGAGAAGGGGAGCGAGAGAGAGAGAGAGGAGCGAGGAGAGAGGGAGCGAGAGAGAGGGAGAGAGAGTGAGAGGGAGAGACAGGGAGCGAGAGAGAGGGAGCGAGAGAGAGGGAGCGAGAGAGAGGGAGCGAGAGAGAGAGAGAGAGAGAGGGAGCGAGAGAGAGAGAGAGAGGGAGCGAGAGAGAGAGAGAGAGGGAGCGAGAGAGAGAGAAAGGGAGCGAGAGAGAGAGAGAGAGGGGAGCGAGAGAGAGAGAGAGAGAGGGAGCGAGAGAGAGGGGAGAAGCGAAGAGAGAGAGAAGAGAGGGAGGGGAGCGAGAGAGAGAGGAGAAGCGAGAAGAGAGGGGAGCGAAGAGAGAGGGAGAGGGAAGCGAGAGAGAGGGAAGCGAGAGAGAGAGAGGGGGGAGCGAGAGAGAGGGGGAGCGAGAGAGAGGGGGAGCGAGAGAGAGAGAGAGAGGGGGAGCGAGAGAGAGAGAGGGGAGCGAGAGAGAGAGAGAGAGGGGAGCGAGAGAGAGAGAGAGAGAGAGAGGGAGCGAGAGAGAGGGGGAGCGAGAGAGAGAGAGAGAGAGGGAGCCGAGAGGGAGGAGCGAGAGGGAGCGAGAGAGAGGGGAGCGAGAGAGAGGGGACGCGAGAGAGAGGGAGCGAGAGAGAGGGAGCGAGAGAGAGGGAGCGAGAGAGAGAGAGAGAGAAGAAGGGAGCGAGAGAGGGGGAGCGAGAGAGAGAGAGAGAGAGAGGGGGAGCGAGAGAGAGGGAGCGAGAGAGAGAGAGAGGGGGAGCGAGAGAAGCGAGAGAGAGAGAGAGAGAGAGAGAGTGAGAGAGTGAGAGAGAAGAGAGAGAGAGAGAGAGAGAGGGAGAGAGGAGAGAGGAGAGAGGAGAGAGAGGAGAGAGGAGGGAGAGAGAGAGAGAGAGAGAGAGAGAGAGAGAGAGAGAGAGAGAGAGAGAGAGAGAGAGAGAGAGAGAGAGGAGAGAGGGAGAGAGAGGGAGAGAGGAGAGAGGAGAGAGGAGAGAGAGAGAGGGAGAGAGGAGAGGAGAGAGAGGAGGAGAAGAGAGAGGAGAAGAGAGAAGGAGAGAGAGAGAGAGAGAGAGAGAGAGAGAGAGAGAGAGAGAGAGAGAGAGAGAGAGAGAGAGAGAGAGAGAGAGAGAGAGAGAGAGAGAGAGAGAGAGAGAGAGAGAGAGGCGTCACAATTCGCGAGAGATGGGGCGAGAGAGGGGGCGAGAGAGGGGGCGAGAGAGGGGGCGAGAGAGAGAGGCGAGAGAGAGGGGGGGAGCGAGGAGGGGGAGCGAGGAGGGGCGAGAGAGAGGGGCATCAATTCTTCTTCGTTTGATACGACGTCACAATTGACGCTGGGGACCCGAGTGCGTTTCCCAAGTTATGTCCATTTATGACACTGTTGGTCCAATCTTATTGAAATAATGCCCCAATCCAGTCGTCGTTTCCACACCTACGGGCTCACACTGGTATGTATGTATGTATGTATGTATGTATGTATGTATGTATGTATGTATGTATATATATATATATTCAAGCCGATTGACATAACTCCATTAATGATATGGTGAGTTCCTCTGGTGGAAAGTCAGATTTTATTTTTAATCAAGATCTCATCTCTTCGCAGTTTAATATTCAACTCTACATGAAACACTCAATGAACACCTTGTTAAACACTCGTCCAGAGTTCAGTTGGTTCACAAAAGTACGTGCAAGCTTCTTCTGGTAAACAGCAAGAAGTTTGTGTGAACAAAGAAAAATAAAACAAACAGCAATATAACCAGGTGAAGGACAAAGGGCGATATTGTGGCTGTGAGCTAATTTGTGGTGGGACAAGACGAGTGGGGTTAAGAAAAAAACAAAACTGTTGTGCTGAGGAACACACCGTTACTCTGTTCAATCCTCGATTTGTCATCCGATGGCTGAAAGGCAACCTCATACAATGCTTGATAGGTTGATATTTTTAATTGGTGTCGTCTGTATGTTAGTTACCCTCAGTGTGAAAAAGGTCACAGATTTGACATCAGCTCATTGTCAACTTTTCCACTATCGATGGAAAGATTGTGCTCAGAGCAATGAGCTGTGTTCAACACTTGACGAGACAAAATAAAATAAACAGCGTTTCGCACAGTGGATAAAAACACTGCATCATGGGTAAAAAAGGCAAAAATTAAAATGATAACCAATTACTCAGGTCAAATAAACCAGCTTCTTTTAACCTGCTGCCAACATTAAAATACATGATGCGTTTTTTTTGTATACATAGTCAAGGCTCGTGGACACAAAAGGACAAAAGGAACAGAAACGCCAACAGCAGAGTTGAAGGCCAAGACAGGTGGAGGCAAACAATGGAGATTGTGAGAATGAGGGGCAGGAGAGGATGCATGGGGTGGACAACATGGATAAAGGAGGAAATTCTCAAGAAGGAAAACTGGAAGTTTGGAAGAAGGGTTTGGGATTGGGGTGTGAGAGGGAGGGGGGGGTGAAGGGGGCGTTGAAGACAATGACCGACTGAGTATTGTGGATTGAATGGAAAATACAAAATACGAGGTGCAATGTCATTTAGAATGGATGGTGGGTGTTGTCACACCTATTAGATGTACAAAAGGTCTTGCTTAACAACTTAAAGGGCCACAGTACGAGTCATGACTTAAATGAAGACTCTTCGCAGTTAAATATCAATTAAAAAAAAAAACATTTCAAAATTGCATTGCACACTTGTCAAGCATCGTTAAGTATTGAAATACACACATGGGGCAAAAAACAACTCAAGAACATTCAGCGCAACGTCATTGAAGCAACATAAACAATCAGCAAGAAGGGAAGGCACCCTTATGAAGGCAAGAGAAGATGAAACATAATGACAATGGAAATGGGCCTTGTGAGAGCCCTGGATTATGTGAAGAAGCAGAGGAATAAGAAGAAACGTGACAATGGAAATGGGCCTTGTGAGAGCCCTGGATTCTGTGAAGAAGCAGAGGAATAAGAAGAAACGTGACAATGGAAATGGGCCTTGTGGGAGCCCTGGATTATGTGAAGAAGCATAAGAAGAAAAAGAATGACAATGGAAATGGGCCTTGTGAGCCCTAGTTAATGTGAAGAAGCAGAAGAAGAAGAAGAGAAGAAGAAGCGTGACATTGGAAATGGGCCTTGTGAGAGCCCTGGTTTATTATGTGAAGAAGAAGAATACGTAAGACTCAAACAAAGCTCGACGACCGGCACAACCTTTTCAACATTAAACAGTTATATTTCGAGGCACAGTATCGCCGTTTCCATCGACAGAATCCCTGTTCATCAGAGTTGAAATTTACTGTGAAGAAGAAAAAATATATATATATATATATATATATATATATATATATATATATATATATATATATATATATATATATATATATATATATATATATATATATATATATATATATATATATATATATATATAATCTTTCCCGGTCCAGTTCCACCACAATTGGATCGATTGTGACGTGTAAAGAGAAATCAGACGTTTCGCCGTGTAATAAAAACCACCACCACCACCACCACCGAGAGGACGGACGGGTGTCCTCTGAACGTCCTGACGACGCGAAGTAAACGAACCGCGACCTCTTGGCTTCACAAACACAACGGGGAAAACACAAAATGTCCGCTCGTCGAGCCGAGTCCGAACACCGTTCGATGTAAACGGACTCTCGTTCCCACAGATAACGGTGTTAAATCGTCCCGGGGTCCGGATCTTCGTTCACAGATACTTCGCGTATTCACAAAACGTCGGACTCTGTGGAACCGGCGGGACGAGGGAACCTCGGTGAGGGGATCACAAAATGGCGGCCGTGGAGAGACGGCGTCGAGGAACGTGGAATCGGGCGGCGTCGCGGAGCCTCCGGTCAGAGGGGGAACGGACGTGGCAGGACAAGGGGGAAACATAAACAATCGCCCATTGAGAGGAGGGGACATCGAGGGAATGAGGTTGGGAGTCTAAGGAGGCCGTCACTCCAACATGGCGGACGTTGGGTCACACGAGTCCAGAGCGTCGGATTCCCATTTATCGGACAAACATATCGGTAAAAGCCGATTTTAAACGATAACAAAAGCGGAGACACTCGGACTTGAAAGTTTGGGGGGACATTTCAAACAAGATGGAAAAAAAAAAAAAGGGATCACAACCTCTCTCATCATAATCATCGGTAAAATTGGCGGGAACACGTATTGGAGGCTTCATAGTTCATCATGACGGATCGTTCCAATTTTAAACCCACTGTGCCTCATGGTCCCAAGTTAATCCCGGGGTTTTGTGAAAGTCGAAAAGATACAACGCTGCTCTGAGCGAGCACGCCTTCTACAAACAAAGCAGTCGTAAAAGGCAGCTGTTCGCTCAAGGTAGGTGTACACGCGAGATTCCGAGCCTCCATGATCGAGCCGGGAGGCGAACAGACTCCGCCGCCGCTCCCCGGGCGGGGGAGCCTTTCGGGGGGGAGCCCGCGGCGCTTTATCTCACCCGGCAGGGCCGAGGCCCGCCCGGCGCCATCCCATGCCGCGAAGGGCCGCCCGTCCGGCCGCAGAACCGAGCCGAGGTGCCTCCCGGGCGGCTCACCTGTCGAGAGCGAAGGGTTAGGGTAGAGGGCAGGCGGGGAGGGTCGGGCGGCGAGTTTCGGGTGTCGGGTAGCAGGGGCTAGGGGTAGGGAGAGAAAGAGAACAACACACGGGGAGGGATAGAGGGAGAGGAGAGAAGAGGAAAAAAAAAAAAAAGATGGAGTAATAAGAGCACAGGAGAAGTCCTCGTTCTGGTCTCGAGACCGCCACGTGGCCGCTACGTCATCCGAGCGCATGCGCAATCACCGACGCCGGGTTCCGCCCATCTTTTGCGGCTTCCTTTTCTCAGAGACGTTGATTATTTAAAAAAAAAAAAAGTATCAATATACGATCTCGCCGCAGCATTCGGAATTAAATATAATTATTCAAAGCATTAATAATCTGACATCAAAAGAAAAAGGCGCAAATCATTACATAAACAGTACGAGCAAAATAACTTAAAGCACCCGAAATTATACTTATACTTACTACACCGCCATGGCCATCATGATCAGTTTGGGAACTACAATGGGAGGGGGGGAAAAAAAACTCGGAATCGGGACTTCAGCCAACGATGGAATCAGAAACTCAATAAGGAGGGTGCATCCCGTGTAATTACACGGAGCCCCGAGATGACAAGGGGCCCTCAAACGATGGGATGGCGGTTCACAATTTTTCGACACTGGGTCTCCGAGGGTGGGGGGGGTGGTCTCAGTTTACTTGCGAGTGGTGATAAACACATCAACAGGAAAAGGGTGAAAATCACCGGAAATTAACTTTTTTCATCACACA
Organism: Eptatretus burgeri; assembly: GCF_056783735.1. NCBI lineage: Eukaryota > Metazoa > Chordata > Myxini > Myxiniformes > Myxinidae > Eptatretus > Eptatretus burgeri. Next base: position 114,111,814 of record NC_140964.1, read on the forward strand.
AACGGCAGACCCAACCAAGAAAGGGGTCGAGGCGGAGCACACGTGCTGAGGTGTGTTCCTCCATCAATCAGCAGGTGGATGAGCGCTCGCCGAGTGGCTTCAAGCAGGCAGTCCGAAGATGGCTCGGCTCGGCAAGCGATAGCAAGCTCATTGATCATGTGACACAGCACAAGGATTCGCTTTTTTCCGTGAGTTTGTGTTCACGACTGGCAGTGAGACAACGATGGTTTCCGTGATAAAAAAATCACACAAAATATTTAGAAATTTATTTCCAGGAAGGGCCAATCGTGGGGACGAGACTGAGATCCAACTTGGTGTTGGGGTCATGGTGCGGTGATGGAGACCATCTCAATGCAGGGCTCATGGTGACGAGACCGAGATCGCTTCAATGCAGGGCTCATGGTGACTAGACCAGAACCATCTCAATGCAGGGCTCATGGTGCCGAGACCAGAACCATCTCAATGCAGGGCTCATGGTGACGAGACCAGAACCATCTCAATGCAGGCTCATGGTGACGAGACCGAGATCCCTTCAATGCAGGGCTCATGGTGACGAGACCAGAACCATCTCAACGCAGGGCTCATGGTGACTAGACCAGAACCATCTCAATGCAGGCTCATGGTGACAAGACCAGAACCATCTCAATGCAGGCTCATGGTGACGAGACCGAGATCCCTTCAATGCGGGGCTCATGGTGACGAGACCGAGATCCCTTCAATGCAGGGCTCATGGTGACAAGACCAGAACCATCTCAATGCAGGGCTCATGGTGCTGAGACCAGAACCATCTCAATGCAGGGCTCATGGTGCTGAGACCAGAACCATCTCAATGCAGGGCTCATGGTGACGAGACCAGAACCATCTCAACGCAGGCTCATTGTGACAAGACCAGAACCATCTCAATGCAGGCTCATGGTGACGAGACCGAGATCCCTTCAATGCAGGGCTCATGGTGACGAGACCGAGATCCCTTCAATGCAGGGCTCATAGTGCCGAGACCAGAACCATCTCAATGCAGGCTCATGGTGACGAGACCGAGATCCCTTCAATGCGGGGCTCATGGTGACGAGACCGAGATCCCTTCAATGCAGGGCTCATGGTGACGAGACCAGAACCATCTCAATGCAGGGCTCATGGTGCCGAGACCAGAACCATCTCAATGCAGGGCTCATGGTGCCGAGACCACAACCATCTCAATGCAGGCTCATGGTGCCGAGACCACAACCATCTCAATGCAGGCTCATGGTGACTAGACCAGAACCATCTCAATGCAGGGCTCATGGTGACAAGACCAGAACTATCTCAATGCAGGGCTCATGGTGCCAAGGCCGGGATCCATCTCGATGCAGGGCTCATGGTGTCAAGAGCAAGATCCATCTCAGTGCAGGGCTCATGGTGCCGAGAGTGACACCCATCTCGATGCAGGGCTCATGGTGACAAGACCAGAACTATCTCAATGCAGGGCTCATGGTGCCAAGGCCGGGATCCATCTCGATGCAGGGCTCATGGTGTCAAGAGCAAGATCCATCTCAGTGCAGGGCTCATGGTGCCGAGAGTGACACCCATCTCGATGCAGGGCTCATGGTGCCGAGAATGAGACCCATCTCAGTGCACGGCTCATGGTGACAAGACCAGAACCATCTCAATGCAGGGCTCATGGTGATAAGACCAGAACCATCTCAATGCAGGCTCATGGTGACGAGACCGAGATCGCTTCAATGCAGGGCTCATGGTGACTAGACCAGAACCATCTCAATGCAGGCTCATGGTGACGAGACCGAGATCCCTTCAATGCAGGGCTCATGGTGACGAGACCGAGATCCCTTCAATGCAGGGCTCATGGTGACAAGACCAGAACCATCTCAATGCAGGGCTCATGGTGCTGAGACCAGAACCATCTCAATGCAGGGCTCATGGTGCTGAGACCAGAACCATCTCAATGCAGGGCTCATGGTGACTAGACCAGAACCATCTCAATGCAGGCTCATGGTGACAAGACCAGAACCATTTCAATGCAGGCTCATGGTGACGAGACCGAGATCCCTTCAATGCAGGGCTCATGGTGACGAGACCAGTACCATCTCAATGCAGGGCTCATGGTGCCGAGACCAGAATCATCTCAATGCAGGGCTCATGGTGACTAGACCAGAACCATCTCAATGCAGGGCTCATGGTGCCAAGGCCGGGATCCATCTCGATGCAGGGCTCATGGTGTCAAGAGCAAGATCCATCTCAGTGCAGGGCTCATGGTGCCGAGAGTGACACCCATCTCGATGCAGGGCTCATGGTGCCGAGAGTGAGACCCATCTCAGTGCAGGGCTCATGGTGCCGAGGCCGGGATCCATCTCGATGCATGGCTCATGGTGCTGATTATGGAAGCCATTAAAATGCAGGGCTCATGGTGCCGAGAGTGAGACCCATCTCGATGCAGGGCTCATGGTGCCGAGGCTGGATCCATCTCGATGCAGGTCTCATGGTGCTGAATCTGGAAACCATTAAAATGCAGGTCTCATGGTGCCGAGAGTGAGACCCATCTCGATGCAGGGCTCATGGTACCGAGGCTGGATCCATCTCGATGCAGGGCTCATGGTGTCAAGAGCAAGATCCATCTCGATGCAGGGCTCATGGTGCTGAATCTGGAAACCATTAAAATGCAGGGCTCATGGTGCCGAGAGTGAGACCCATCTCGATGCAGGGCTCATGGTGCCGAGGCTGGATCCATCTCGATGCAGGGCTCATGGTGTCAAGAGCAAGATCCATCTCGATGCAGGGCTCATGGTGCTGAGAATGAGATCCATCTCAGTGTAGGGGTCATGGTGAATGTCATGCTTCAGTGTAGGGGTCATTCAAGGTTTTCCACATTTTCTTCATGTTTTCGCAGGCGTATTCAGGTTTTATTTTGCATTTTCACATTCTTGTCATGTTTTTGTGGGAGTATTTGTGGGGTTTTTGTGTTTTAGTGGGCACGAGACGACCCGTGAACCCGTTGGGTTCCTGTTGTGACAGCATTTGATGAAAAAAAACAAGACACAAAATTTTAATATCATTTAGTGGTGAAACTTTAACTTGAAGAAAATTTGAGCATTAATCTCAGGAGGCATCGTTCAGCCAACCGGTTTCTCGAGGTAAATCAACACATTCTCCATGGTTTGTCCTTGCGCTTTATGGATCGTCATACCAAAACTTGATTGAATCGGGATTGATTTTTTAATAATTTTTATCGTTGCCCGATTTTAACGAAACTTGATACTGCACACCACAGGCGAATGGTGAGTAAGGTGGCCCTAAATTTTTTGCGCTATCGTGTACCGTTTTGGTTGTATTTCGGGAACATACAAACATATATATATATATATATATTTATATCTATACATATATATTTATATCTATACATATATACATACATACATGCATATACATATATATGCATACAAGATGAGAGTTTTAGTAATAGTGTTGCGAATCTGGAAGCCTTGAGCACACAACATACAGGTCCTCTAGATCAGTTATTTCGGTAAGAACGTGTTACCAGTTAGGGTCCCGTCCCTGGTCTAACGGGTAATTAAATGTTCCTGCGCTGTGGAGTTATTTGGATAGTTAGGGTTTTTCTTTTATTTTGAAACCCCCAACATCAATGACGACCACACCGCATGACCCTCACCTTCACTTCGCCTCCTTCACCTCGATCTGGCTGACGTCATGGTGGGCGGAGTTCAAGGAAGAGCCACGCGGCGGCCCTCGACCAATCGGCGTGCAACGAGTGGGGTGACCGTCGCCTGGCCAACCAGATCCCGCGACAGGAAGAAAGGGCTCCGCGTGACGTCACCACGCCCCCGGGCCAATCAAGGAGCTTGCCGCCCGTTATGGCCAGTGAGAGAGACGGAGAGTTATCTTGCGTGCCAAAACCAGCCAGTGAAAGAGACGGAGAGTGATCTTGCGTGCTAAAACCAGCCAGTGAGAGAGAGAGAGAGAGAGAGTCGCGAGGAGGCGCCCCCCTCTGAAGAGGGGGAGGGGGTATAATTATAGACGCGGTCTGCACGTTCGTCGTTGTTCTGGTCCTGGCAAGAAGTGCGCGCGGTTGTTCTGGTTCTGGCAAGAAGTGTGAACATCTGCGCGCAGGGCGATTGAGTTCTAAAAGCATCTGCGCACGGAGTGGTCGGTGCCAGAAAGGGTCCTCTCCCGCCAGCCTTCGCCCTGCCGACTTCGTTCGCCTGTATCATGTTGGGGGTCCAGTTCTGCCCCGAGGACCTGGTCCTTGAAGACCGCACGAGGCGGACAGGTCTGAGAGAGGCCTCAATAAAGACCATTTGGTCCGATCATTTTGGGTGTGTGCATGTGTGTGTGTTCATGGCGCCAGTCAGATAAGTAGTAAATAGTATAAGTGGTTTTTTTGCTTGTATATACGTGCATTTATTAAAATTCGGTTTAACTCTGCTTTTGCGTGCTTCCCTCGTTTCCCAATCATTATTGTAAATAAACATCCCCATTTCTGAAATGTTTCAGCTTGTTCGTGTCTATTCCTTCATTGGCTTCGCTTGCTGCGTGTTGGGAAATTAGCCAGACCGTTGCCATTGTAACGGGATATTTGGGACCGACGGATCTCGGCGATCAAACCGCTCGGATCGCACACGGTTCGAGTACGCTAAGCGGCTCGTTCCGTACGAGCATCGTCGAGGGTGAATTTCCCCGGTAGTTTAGACCACTTGGGTATTGAGGTAAATTGAAATTGGCAATCGACCCTACCCCACGTGGTCTGTATATTGGCGAACTTCGGTCCAATAAGGGACCCTTACTTTTCCGAAAAGGTACGATCTGAATTCCGGGCGATCGGTCGAGCCGACTCTACTGCTCCATCTGGTGGTCGTGCTCGCAGCCGACGCCCGGCCCCGCAACAATATATCGATAGATAGATATTAACGTTTTGTTTTCATGTTTTCATGGGTGTTTTTCGCATATTTGGGAGCGTATTCGTGTTTTTTTTTTCGCATTTTCGTGGACATAATCGCACTTCTTTTTTCACGTTTTTGTGAGTGTGTTCATGGTTTTTCACATTTTTTCGTGTTTTCGCAGGTGTATTCAGGTTTTATTTTGCATTTTCACATTTTTGCTGTTTTCGTGGATGTATTCGCGTTTTTTTTTTTGCGTTTTAGCGGGCACATTCACGTTTCTCTCACGTCTTCATTGGCGTTTTCACATTTTCTGGGCGTATTCGCGTTTTTTCGCAATTTCGTGGATATAATCATTTTTTTGGACGTTTTTGTGGGTATATTCACGTTTTTTTTTGCATTTTCTTCGTGTTTTCGTGGGCGTATTCAGGTTTTATTTCACATTTTCACATTTTTGTTGTGTTTTCCTGGGCGTTTTCACATTTTTTTGTGTTTTAATGGGTGTATTCGCGTTTTTTCTCACATTTTCATGGGCGTTTTGTCATTTTCGGATTTTTGTGGAAGTATTCGCGTTTTTTGTGCATGTATTCACAGTTTTTCACGTTTTTGTGGGCATATTCGCATTTTTGTGGACGTATTCACAGTTTTTCGCATTTTTGTGGGCATATTCCCTTTTTTGTGTTTTAGTGGGCGTATTCGCATTTTTGTGGAAGTATTCGCGTGTTTCGCATTTTTGTGGACGTATTCACATTTTTGTGGACGTATTAGCGTTTACGTGGACATATTCACAGTTGTTTGCATTTTTGTGGTCGTATTCACAGTTTTTCGCGTTTTGTGGGCATATTCACGGTTTTTTTTTTTTTTACTCTTTTTGTGGGCGTATTCGCATTTTTGTGGACGTATTTGCGTTTTTGTGGACATATTCACAGTTTTTTGCGTTTTTGTGGTCGTATTCAGTTTTTGTGGGCATATTCACGTTTTTTAACGTTTTTTGCGGGCGCATTCGCATTTTTGTGGATGTATTCGCGTTTTTTGCATTTTTGTGGACGTATTCACAGTTTTTGCATTTCAGTGGGTATATTGACGCTTTTTTCGCGTTTTGTGGATGTATTAGCGTTTTTGTGGACATATTCACAGTTTTTCGCATTTTTGTAGGCATATTCACGTTTAACGTTTTTTGCAGGCGCATTCGCATTTTTGTGGATGTATTCGCGTTTTTTGCATTTTTGTGGACGTATTCACAGTTTTTGCATTTTAGTGGGCATATTCACGCTTTTTCGCATTTTTGTGGGCGTATCGCGTTTTTGTGGACATATTCACAGTTTTATTTTTTGCGTTTTTGTGGTCGTATTCAGTTTTTCGCGTTTTTGTGGGCATATTCACGTTTTTTTTTCGCGTTTTTGTGGGCATATTCACGGGTTTTTTTTACTGTTTTGTGGGCGTATTCGCATTTTTGTGGACGTATTAGCGTTTTTGTGGACATATTCAGTTTTTTGCTTTTTTGTGGTCGTATTCACAGTTTTTAGCGTTTTTGTGGGCATATTCACGGTTTTTTCGCATTTTTGTGGGCATATTCACGGTTTTTTTTCTACTGTTTTTTTTGTGGGCGTATTCACATTTTTGTAGCCGTATTAGCGTTTTTGTGGACATATTCATAGTTTTTTGCGATTTTGTGGTCGACTTCACAGTTTTTCACGTTTTTGTGGGCATATGCACGTTTTTGCGGGTGCATTCGCATTTTTGTGGAAGTATTCACGTTTTTTCCATTTTTGTGGACGTATTCACAGTTTTTGCATTTTCGTGTGCATATTCATGGTTTGTTTTCCGCGTTTTCGTGGGCATATTCACGGGGTTTTTTTCGCGTTTTTGTGGGCATATTCATGGTTTTTTCATGTTTTTTGTGGGCGTATTCACATTTTTGTTGACGTTTTCGAGTTTTTGTAGTCGTATTCACAGTTTTTCGCGTTTTGTGGGCATATTCATGATTTTTTTTCACATTTTTGTGGGCGTATTCCCGTTTTCCCATTTATGTGGACGTAGTCTCAGTTTTTCGCATTTTCACGTTTTTTTCGCGTTTTTGTGGGCATATTCACATTTTAATTGCGTTTTTGTGGGTGTAGTCACGCTTTTTTGTGTTTTTGTGGACATATTAGTGTTTTCGTTGGCGTAGTCACATTTTTAACCTCCACCATCGAAGATGGACGGAGGTTACTGTTTTCACCCCTGTCTGTTTGTTTGTGAACAGTATTATGGAAAAACTCCTGGACGGATTTCGACGAAACTTGGTGGGGGGATTAGGTATGGTCCAAGGATCATGCCATTAGATTTTGGACTTGGTCCAAAAAAAAAAAAACTTAGAAAATTTTGCAACTTTTTTTCAAAAAAAATTCGATTTTATTTTTTGGCCATTTCTGCATGCGTGTCAATCTAGTTTAGTTTATTCAATCGTGGTTCAGTAGAGTCTGATCCGTTTTGACCTACAATGAATAGGATATCAGGTTCACTTAAGTGACCCAGTAGTATTGGCGGCAGAGGTTTTGCACTCTACCGAGTGCTCCCCCTCTAGTTTTGTGTGTTTTTCATGGGTTTTTTTTCTCGCATGTTTTTTTTTGCGGCCGTATTCACGGGTTTTTTTATAGGATTTGTGATTTTTTCCCCCTTTTCTCAATGAAACAATGCCCTGACATTTGCAGCATTTCAGAAACATATCCCCCAGGAATGACGCAGTCTGATAGTACATTATTGCATGATTCACATGTACAGAGCACTTTTAAACCATATCCTGAAAGGTGGGTGATTTAATAATCACATTGAGGAATCTCATTCTTTACCCATTTTATTTAACTTCATTATGTTGTTCTGCATGTCTCATTTACAAGCTCCCCATAATAATGTATAAAAGTAAGCTTTGCCTTTTAGGTGTATGGAGGTTATGTTTTCACCCCTGTCTGTCTGTGAGCAAGATATCTCAAAATGTTATGGACAGATTTGGACGAAATTTGGTGGACAGGTTGGGTGTGTGACAGATGAATCGATTTGATTTTGGTTCAGGTCTGGATGCAGATCCGGCCTTTCAGTTGTTATTTTGTATGCAGCCTCTGGCAGCTTAGCTGCACCATTTTCTGGTGGTGCAGCTGTGCTGCTGATGCAATGCCCTGTTACCAGCATGCTGGTACTCATTTTGCTGACCTCAGAAGGATGACAGGCTGAGTCAACCCACCTGGTGTTAATTCAATGGATGGCAGGGGCTTGAACTTAAGACCCTAAGATGTCTACGCCAGCCCCCATAACCGTGAAGCCAACACCAAGCTTGGCCTATCAGTGTTATACAATTTAACATAAACTGTTCAGCCTGGTGGAAGTGTGCGCTGTACTAGGTGCCATTTTAGGTATTGCACTTCCCTCTGTCTTCATTCTCCCCCCCCCCATCTTTCCTCTAACCCCACAACTCCCACTTCCATCGACTGTATTAAGGGTCCTGAAGGCAAAACTCACTCTTCCTTCCATGAGTCTCAGTTTAATATACAACCCTTTCTCATCCCATCCACTGCTCCCCCAAAATGGAAGGGTCTTTTCATTTTCGGTTGGCTTGCTGGCATTCTCATCTGAATCCAGGTCAAAACACAAAATACCACATGTTTATGCACATCTACTAATGGCCATGTAATTCATAGAAAAGAACACTGAAGTGTACTAATCTATGTGTCCTCCATGTGATTTTTGTCCAAGCTCGACGATGAGCCTGAAATTAATGTTATAAAAAAAACAACCTTAGAATAAAGCCAGAAAGACAACTTACAATTGTCCTCCGTACACACTTGCCTCTCCCAGCATGCATACGTTATAAAAAGATGGGCCCTAAGGCTTTATCAGCAAGACATAAATAGGTTTTATCCACAGATTAAAGGAGACAGGTGACTGTGATGAATCCGATAGTTATTGTGTGCGTCTCGGTTTTATTGGTTGGCTGAGCATACGTCTGCATTGTATCCAAAGCGTTTGGGCATTTACATCATGTGGACATCAATGGACAAAGGTGACACCACTGTGACACAGCAGATGATATGAACATTATAAATAATAAGCCATTGGGAGGCGAGTTGACAAAGTTGATGTGAATAAAATTTATGTCAACGTGCACCAACTGGGAAAAATGTTTAGCAATATGGACGAAATACACGAAGGGTGGTTATAAGGTGGAGGTTCAATGCAAAAATCCCTGTTAATTACATTCGGAAGTGCAAATATATACGATTTTGAGAGAGGTTGAGGACAACCTCAACTCATGATCATTCGAATCGATACTCAGTGAGAAAAGATTCCCAAACGGGAAATCAAAGGACCTTAACAACAAGGATAAGTCAGTTTGAGAAGATGTTACAGCAAAACGCTGCCCAGTCACAGCACGGCCGATGATGTTCCACGAGGAAATAGCTGAATCGCTTTGTCCAACAGTTTGTACTGGTAAACCTGCACGTTGCTTGGCTTACGAGGGCTTGCCACTGTCATCTGCAAGTTACGCAGCAGAAATTATTTCCAATGGTATGTGTGAACAATGAAATGTGATATTCAGGGATACCAGTTCACGCACGCACCGATGCAAGTGTGACGTTTTTACCCTAGTAACACATGGGTAACAATAATTTATCTCACCCTGAGCCACAGAGGATAATATTATCAAAAAAAACAACAACTCAACTTTACATCAAAACTTTTTACCCCTAAGTTTACCTCTGTGTTCAAATCAACGCAGAATATGGAATTCCAATCCAACAAGTGTTTATTCAGATTGGAACAGAACTTACTAATGTTGTTGTCATTAATGCACAAAGTAAACTCTCTTTCTCTGATGTATCGTACTCTTCAAAGAGTGGCGGTACCACTGAAGCAGCTTCCTGAACAAGGGTTTGCCATTGCCTTTCCAGCAGTAGTTAGGGCAGGAATTTGTCATTTGGCCAGGGTGCTGGCGATTGCTCGCCAACTCTTCGCGAAGGGCACCATGGGATATTCAACGTCCAGCAACCAATGCTGGCAAATGGGACCACCCAGTTTAACGTCCATCCGTGGGACACACATTGATGAATCACTTTGCCTGTGAAACACCAGGATGACAATTTATCACAGGGTCTGGATTCAAACCCAGGCTACACAGCTTGGAGGTGAGTGTGTGGATGTCTTGGCCATCCTGTCAGCTCACAAAGTAAACGCTTGTATTTTATAAATGTCCTTGTTCTGATGGTTACCATGCCCAAGGAGTTGCTGTAGCTGTGTCCAATAAGCTGGCTGCAATGAAAATTGAAGTAACACCAGTCAACGAGCATGTTATGAAACCAACGATTCATCACTCCTTGGGTGTCATTTCCCTGGTCTCTGTTTATGCTCTGACCGAGGTGAGTGATTTCACCGTGAAGGACGCATTCTATGCCACGCTCGAGTCTGTGGTTGATCAGTGCCCCAGATGAGATACACTTCTAGTCTTGGGGGATTTCAATGCATCGACTGGAACTAATAGGGAAGGTTATGATATGTGTGTTGATCCCCATGGGCCAGGAACTGTGAACCTGAATAGCACTAAGTTCCTTGACTTTGCAAGAAGTCATGGACTTAGGGTGGCTGGTTCATGGTTTCAGCGCCCACAAGCTCATCGCTGGACTTGGTATTCCAACGCTGGCGGTGTGGCAAAGGAGATTGACCATGTCCTTGTTGATGGTCGCTGGAGGATGATCCAGAACTGCAGGGTCTACCAGAGTGCTCAGTTCCTCAATACTGACCACCGGTTGTAATAGCAACTCTAAAGTTGCACCATAAATCCAGGAGAATGGTACCATCCCACCCTAGGCTGGATGTTTGCAAGCTCAAGGATGAGAGGGTAGCTGAGGAGTTTGCGAACAAGCTGAGTGGAGATTTTGGGGGTCTGGTTGCTTTGGGAGGTCCTGAAGAGTTGTGGAGTGCCTTCAAGCCCACTGTACTTGATGTTGCCGGTGGATGTCTTGGAACTCACCGCAGGGCAAAGAAGAATTTTGTCTCTCAAGGGACACTGGATACCATTGACCAGAGTCGCAGGGACAGGCTGAATGGCAGAGCTGAGCTGTTCAGGGAGCTGAGGCGTAAAACTGTACATGCGCTAAGGGTGGACAAGGAGGCCTATGTGCGAGGAATCTGTGAGGGGGCAGAGCATCACTTGTGGTCAGGTGATTGTCGTCCTGCTTACAGGGGAATTCATGCATTGCGTTCATCCAAGCCCATCCCTCGGAGCACTGCAGTTGGAGCAGAGGGTGGTAGGGTCTTGACTGAGGAGTCCGAAGTGAAGGCGCACTGGGACGGTTACTTTGAGCGGTTGTACAAGGCTGATCCCCCAGCTGTCGAGTTGGATGTCAGGGGTGTTACACTCCCGATTGCTGACCCTCCAATCAACTGTGGTCCACCTTCGCTTGTGGGAAAACAGGCTGCAGTGAACCGGTTGAAATGGGGTAAAGCTCCAGGGATCTGTGGCATCCATGCTGAACTTCTCAAGCCTGGTGGAAATGCTGTACTCGTGTCGCTGAATGCAGTTCTGTGCTCTGCCTTGAATACAGGTATCATCCCAACTGACTGGAAGAGGGGCCTTGTTGTCCCTCTCTGGAAAGGGAAGGGTGATCGCCAAGACTGCAACAACTACCGAGGGGTGACGCTGCTCTCAGTGCCGGACAAGGTCTTTGCATGGATAATTCTTGATAGGGTTCACCATCTGCTTGAGCACCAGCATCCAGAGCAGTCAAGCTTTACACCAAAGAGGTCAACGATTGAACGTATCCTTTCTCTTCGGGTCCTCACCGAACGCAGATGAGAGTTTCGGCAGGTGCTGCTTGCAGCTTATGTTGATCTCTGGAAAGCATTTGATTCAGTGAATCGGGATGCTCTCTGGAGGATTCTTGGTCTTCGTGGGGTACCACCAAAACTGATCGATCTGATGTCTGAACTCTACTCTGGTACTGAAAGTGCTGTGAGATGTGGTGGTACCATCTCTGACTTGTTTCCAGTTGTTACTGGAGTTCATCAGCGGTGTGTACTGGCCCCCACACTTTTCAGCACTTGTATGGACTGGATTCGAGGGAGGATGTCGGAGAGATCAAGCTGTGGTGGATCATTTGGGAATGTCAAGATCCCTGACCTTGATTTCGCAGATGATGCTGTCATCTTTGCGGAGACTTTAGATATCCTCTTGGGGACCCTCGAGGTGCTGAATGAGGAGTCGGAGCCGCTGGGATTATGGGTTTCCTGGGTCAAAACCAAGAACCAGGCATTCAATGACATCTTGGATGCTGCTGTCCTGTCTGTGTCTATTTGTGGTGAGGATGTTGAGGTCATGGAGAGATTCACTTACCTTGGCACTGATATTCATGTCCTGCTGGCTGTGAGTCAGAGGTCAATAGACGTCTGGGTCGGGCCTGGGGAGTCAGGGATTCACTGGATAATAGCGTGTGGCGCTGCCAGTACCTGTGCAGGAGGATGAAAGTCCGAGTCTTCAGGTCCTTGGTGCTTCCAGTCTTGCTCTATGGATGCGAGACTTGGACTCTGACCAAGGATCTGAGATGGAGACTTAATTCCTTTGGTACCAGGTCTCTTCGGAGAATCCTTGGCTATCGCTGGTCGGACTTTGTGTCCAATGAGCGGTTGCTGAGAGAGACTCAAATGAGATTTGTTACCTGCATAGTCTGTGAGCGTTAGCTGCGGCTGTATGGACATGTGGCTCGTTTTCCTGATGCTGATCCTGCTCACCAGATTCTCTCAGCGAGGGAGTCTAGTAAGTGGAGGAGGCCAATGGGCCAACCACGTCCCTTGTGGTTGCAGCAGGTTGATCAGCATCTCAAGGAGATGGGGATGGGCCAGGCATCTGCCTGGGGGATGGCCAGACGGAAGCCCCTGGAGTACCGGTGGAAAGTGGACGCAGCGACGTGCTGCTCTGGCGCATGCCATACCTGACCTGACCTTGTTCTGCATGCGATTTGTGTGCAAGCTCCAAGACCGACATGTAATCACTTTTTTAAAAATCCAACGTTAACAGTAATGCAAAGCTCAGTACGTTGCTTCAGGAAAACGTAAGGCTGGTTTGTTGAGGTCATAGACCTTCGAGGTCAGAATATGCATCTCATTTTGATGGTCAAACCTGGTGAAGACTTTCCGCATAAATTTTGTCCCTTGATGTATTGAGTGTCGCAATGTGAGCAAATGTAGCCCTGGACTTATTATGATTCCGAACATGTTCTCCGATGTGTATTTGTATGATGCAAGAAAAGATCAAGTCCAGAATTTACACTTTTTACTTCCCCAGATATTCACCACACCCAAACGTGAAATTAAAGATTTTGGGTGTCATTCAGACTTACCTGACCATGAACCTCTTTACAGGCACCCGTTGATAAACCTTCCACATGCACCATCACAGTACTATTGTGTGAAAGAGATTTCAACAGAAATTCTTCCTCCTCATCAACACAATCATCAGCAGTTGCCACAAGCATCACCAAATCACCCTGCAAATACAAAAAAAAATACATCCATTCACTTCAACGAGTGTAAGAGCACCGACACAACGATCGAACCATCAACACAGACAGTGTAAAACCTTTATAGACCTCAAGTTGAAAAGCCACAGCCGACACGAGATCTTTCAGTAAACACCACCCCAATCAGATGTGATGTTACAGATGTTGACAAAAAGCAGGGATGGCCTTTTTTCTGCATTTTATGACTTGGGACTAATTACATATGACTTGTCTGACAGGTTGTTGAAGAAGTAGCACACTCCTCATCGAGCTGTCCAGCTGGATTTGATTATTGACCAAGCTTCCAACTGTAAGGTCCGTGCTTTACAGGCAGGGTATTGGATTACAAAGTACTAAGTCCCTCGGTTGGACGCGAAGTTGGGGACCCGTCTGTGAGCATTGGCTTGTGTATGCCAAATATCCCACAGTGTCTTTCAAGCAGTATAGGCGAGTTATCCCTGGCACCTTGGTGTGCTCCGACTCGCTCATCGTCTTACAGTTGGCAAGCATGCAGAGTATGCCAAAAAGTGCTCAACGAGAGTTTATGGAGGCTGTTATCCCACAGTGGACAGAAAGAGGTTAGTTTGATGGTGATGACATGTTACTTCGAGAGTTGGCTGTTTGGGCGAGTGATGAAAGCTGCTCACCATCAACAACCTGCACTTGCAAAGCGTGGGAAGTATGCCGAACACTTTTATACGCGTTGTCCTGCAGTGGAATGGAACAGGCTGGTGATTTTCTTTCGTTTTTACATATTACTTAGAGTACACTTAGAGTACACTTAGAGTTAGAGTAAGTCAATGGTGAAGTGAATCAAAAATTTTTTTTGAGAATAGGGATTAAAAGGGGTAGAATAGGGGTAAAAGAAGTTTGGGAGCAGATATAATGGAGAATCTTCTTTCTATTCTGTGCTTAATACCAACAGTTAGGAGTCAGCAACTCGGATTTGCCTTCTCCATTCCCCTGTCCTTTGCATCTTCCTCTCTCAATCCCATGCCCTTCAAATCTCTTTCCAGGACCTCCTTCCATCTTGGCTGTGTGAGGCTCGGTGCAATGTGATTGGCTCCTGGCAAGATTAAATGGTATATCGTATAGGCTTATTAAAAACTGATATTCAAAAATCTGATTCCATATTTGATGATAGAAACTCATGGCCTAAATAATTATGTCAAAACCTGGAGTGAAATCCGATAAAAATTAGGAAAAAGCAAGTTCTTTCAAACCTGATGAATTCAATAATATGCTCGCAGGAGATGAGGTTAAAAAAAAAATTTAATACACAAGGTCGAAGCTCGCATAACAGCAAACACACAGAACATCCAACAAGGAGCAGGAGACAAGAGGGGGGGGGAGAGGGAAGCACAAAACAATGTGGAACAGAAATATTAGGAGATCTGTGGAAGGGAGAGGGATGGGGTGGGGTATACAGGGTAAACAAGATGGACATTACAGAGACTTTTAGGTCCCTACACTACAGGGACTTTCAGGAAGGAAAACAGGGAATTTAAGGGAGGTGGGTTTGGAATGCATTAATGGGGGTAGAAAAGATCATGGTTTTGGATGGGGGAAGATAAGAGACGGTGGTGAACAGCTGTGTTGAAGACCTGGAGGGAAGAGTGGGATTGAAGAGAGTGTGGGAGTTTGTTCCAAAGGTGGGAAAAAGAGGAATGAAGGGTGAGCAGTGATTACTGATTTTCATTGTTTTCCCAGAATGGGGTTGCTGGCAGACCTTGAGCGCCCTACAGAAATAAGATCGGGGGAGAGGGGGGGATCGCAGAAAGAGCAGGGGGGGGGGGGAGGCCGAAAAAGGAGATGGTGGAAGACAGAAAGACCATCTACCTGCCTGCGGTGAGAGAGTGCGGGACCCAAAGGCTCAGCCTTATCGCGGGAGATGCCAATTATCCCAAATGCCTTGGTTTCCACGGCGTGAAGCCGAGAAAGGCGAGATGCAGGAGCACCAGCCCAGAGTAGAGAGCAGTACTCCATCATGCTGTGGATGAAAGCTTTGTACATGGTCAGGAGCTCAGGTGTGCCAAGGAAGGACTTTTCATGACGGAGGATACCCAGTCGGTGTCTGGCTTTGGAGGCCAGGTTGGAAATGTGGCTTTCCCAGGAAAGATCGTGGCAGATAGTGAGACCCAGAAGCTTGAATGAAAGGACTTCGTCAAGAGGATTGTTGAGAAAATAGATGGGGGGGGGGGATTTTCCAGACGGTTCTTTCGGAGAGACATAGTGAGACTATGAGATTTTTAGGAATGAAAGACATGTTCCACGTGTTGGAACAGTTTGTGATTTTATCCAGATCTACAGAGTGAAGAAGCTGCTACTTGCCAATCAGAGGGATGAGAGATGGTACGACAGAGGGTGCAGTCATCAGCAAAGAGATAAAGAGGATTTTCCAGAGAGTCTGAGAGATCATTTATGAAAACCAGAAAAAGAACAGGACCCAGAACACTGCCTTGAGGCACTCCAGCCTGGACAGGAAGAGGGGATGAAAGAACTCCATGAAGGGCCACACGTTGGCTGCAACAGGAGAGGAAGTCTGTGAGCCACGAGTGGAGATTGCCATGGATACCATAGGAAGAGAGTTTGGTGATCAGCGTGGGGTGCCAGACCATATCGAAAGAACGCGATATGTCGAGGGAGATGGCTCTGATCTCATGTCTGGCATTGAGTACCTCCATCTATTGTTTGGAGAGCAGAAGCAGCATATCCAGGGTAGAGTGACCTGGTCTGAAACGAAATTGATGATCGGAAATCAGGCCATTGGAGAAGAGGAAGGATTTGATGTCTGAAGCGATAATGGATTCCATAACCTTGCTGATGATTGGGAGAAGGCTGATTGGTCTGTCCTTGCAGGGATCTGTTTTTGCACCTTTTTATGCAGGGCAGTAATGTTTGCTGATTTTCAAGCAGATGGCAGATGACCTTGAGGAAATGAGAGGGTGAATAGAACAGTGAGGGTGAGCAAAAGCAGCAGAACAGGTTTTCAGGACATTTGGGCTGAAGCCTTCTGGACTGGTTGTGGAATCATTTGAGGTTTGACAGCAAGCTCTCCACCTTGTCGGAAGAAAAGGACACAGAGTCCAGGAACAGCTGGGTGTGACTGGGTAAGGTTGGTCCAGAAAGTGATGGGTTTGGGACACAATGTTTAGAAGCAAACACAGAGTTTAGGCATTCAACCTTTTCACGTGCAATGTCAGCTGTGTGGCCATTTGAGGTAAGGGAGGGGATGAAGGGGGGACATACAACAGAAACAGATTTAACTAGACACCACCAGGATTTGGAAGTGGGAGACAGGTTTGAGAGTTCAGACTTGAGATTGGAAAGATGTCGTTTTCTGGCTTTCTGGCTCAGAAAAGATGTTGTTTTCTGGTAGAGACACACTTGTTATGAGCTTTGTGGAAGGAAATGAGATTGCCTTCGTTGGATTTGCCTTCCATGAGGGTGAAGGCAAGTTGTTTCAGGACAACTGCATTGCCACAAGCTTCAGTGTACAATGGGCAGGAGGAAGGGTATGACAACTGAAGATGAGATGGGATAAATCTGTGCACGAGAGAGAGCAAGTTTCTTTGAAAGAATTCCCAGGATGAGTTGATGTCGGAGAAAGTAGAAATGGGAGACCAGTCTTGAAGTTTGATGGCTGCTTGAAGTCCCTGCTCGTCTGCCTGAGTGAAATGCCAGACTCGACGGTGCTGACGTGGTTCTCTAATTACAGCCAGAGATGTCCACTTTTACAAGCATGTGGTTAGATGAACCGATTGGAGCAGAAATGGCTCCAAAATTCAGTTTTTTCACTCTTTTAAAGGTAATTATTACACGTCTGATTTTATTTTACACCATCCATGGACAACAGTAGTGATCTTTTTGGATTTGGATTCTACTTATATTGTTACGAATCTGGAACCCATCGCACACAACAGCCAGGGTCCCTATAGAACAGTTATATCGATAAGTCCGTGTTTCTAGTCAGGGTTCCTTCACCTTTGTTTAATGGGTGAATAATTGTACGTGCGCTGTGAATTATTTTATAGTTAGACTTTTTGTTACATCAATTACTACAACAACAATATCCTCCTTCGTTTCTCGTCCCACATCATCCATCGGCACCATTAAACATGTGTGTGTCAGCACGTACATGGGCGGAGTTTCCTCGGACACCAGAGCTCCGACTCCACCCCATTGGGATGGAATTGTTCCGCGCGACCAATGAGAGGTGAGACGTCTCAGACACCGACTTTCCCATGAACCCCGGACCAATTGGAGGCGAGACATCTCAGACGGCGAACTTTCCCACGGCCTCTTGACCAATGAGAGGTGAGACGTCTCAGACACCAACTTTTCCATGAACCCTGGACCAATGGGAGGCGAGACGGCTCAGACGGCGAACTTTCCCACAGCCTCTCGACCAATGAGAGGCAAGACGTCTCAGACGGCGATTCTTCCCACGACACCCCTAGCCTGCAGGAGAAATGCAATATAAGGAACGCCAGGGCCTTGGAAACAGCGTTAGGGTTGGGCGATTGGGTTTGAGGTGCCAGAGATCGACTCATCTGGTCTGGTCGGCTTGGCAGCGATCGGGTTTGAGGTGCCGGAGATAAGCTCGTCTGGTCTGGTCGGCTTGGTAGTGCTCGGGTCGTCTCTCGTCTCGTCCACCTGGCGTCCGACGCTTTTTCCTCCGTCCCTGGTGCTTGGAGTGGCATTGTTGCTGCGGGTTCAAGTCCCACCAAGCCAGATCATCGAAGACCACACGAGGTGGTTTATGGTGGGCACTTCTCACACTGCACTGAAAAGCTCAACATCCACTTTTGAAATGATGGGAGAACAGGCATGAATAATGCTGATGCCAAATTTTATTTTCAAACCAGGATATTTTGTCCTCTTTTGAGACAAATCCAACCTCCACCACCCGATGTTGCACCACCATTTTGCAGTGAACTGTATAAGTAGCTCAGAGATTTGGCTCTGCGTGAAACCAAGAATGAAACACAATTGACCTTTTTAAAGTCCATGAAATACAATTTAAATTGATAGATTAACTTAAACTTTTCCAGTGGCGTAGTTAGGGTTTGTGGCGCCCGGGGCGAAAGGTCAATAGTAGCACCCCAAAGGCACTGGCATCGTCAGGAATTTATATTGGGGGGGGAGGGGGGGACATATGAAAGAGCTCAAAGCTGCAATCGGGTAGAATAAAAATATCCACAGAACACCCTACCCCATCCACTACTTTGTCAAGTGCGAAGAAAAACACAATGTGGCCTAATACATCCCAATTAAAATGTATCTGGGTTAATTGATCGGCAAGGAAGCCAAAAGGGCAGAAGAATGTGATAATTAAAAGTGTGTAGGTGATTGGACAGATAATCAAATCACTGACCAATGGATAGCAAAATACTTCTGATGGAAGTTGGTGTTTTGAAGAGTGATCAGAAATTTGTTGGCCTGATTGAGTAGGCAAGTGAATTGTAGTGTGTGTAATTCGGCAATGGGCTTGTGATAGCTCCCCTGCTCTTTCCGAAGAACACTAGAACATATTGGGATTTTAGCGTCCACCAATTAATGCTGGCAGACAGGATGCCCAGCTTAACATCCATCCGAGGGACCACACACACACACACACACACACACACACACACACACACACACACACACACACACACACACACACACACACACACACACACACACACACACACACACACACACACACACACACACACACACAATCAGCCTGACTGTGAAACACCGGGATAACAGTTGTTAGCTGGGTTGGGATTTGATTCAGCTTGGATACAACCCAGGCGATACAGCTTGGAGGTGATTGTGCTACCTCGGGTATCCGAACAGTCCAACACACTCGCTGAGGCCTCTCACCATGGTTACCTTTTTGTGCAGACCCTTGCAGCGCAAGCTGACACCTCACTCTTTTCCCTCACATGCCTTTCACGTCAGACATCACATGTCATACTGTTGTGGGGCCGGGTCTCGGTGGCGAGCACGACTGCTAGATGGAGCAGTAGAGTCAGCTCTACCGAACACCCGGAATTTATAGGTCGTCACCCCGGATAACTCCGGAGCTGACGGGTCCCTTATCGGACTGAAGATCGCCAATAGGTCGAGCACGTGCGATAGGGTCAATTGCCAATTTCAATTTTCCTAAATACCCACGTCATCCAAACTACCGGGGAAATTCACCCTCCGCAGGATCTGCGCGATCCGAGTCGTACCCCGAGCGGAGGGTACCAGATTCCTGCCGGGCCGATTGCATGATTACGGCAACAATGAAGCCTCCTAATTCCCATTCGCAGCGTGGCAAACCAATGGTGGAAAGGACAAGGACGAGCTGGGACATTCAACAAAAGGGGTGTTTATTTTACAATAATCGGGGAGACGAGGGGAGCGCGCAAGGGCAGAGTTATCACGACAATAAGAAATGCAAATAATGTACAACAAAAGCACTTAACAATTCCACTTATACAAGACAGGCCCACACACAGACACGCACATCCAAAAAAGAAATGGATCCGCCGGGTCTTTATTCGGCTCTCCAGCCGAGGAGGATAGTTCGGCTGGGAGTCATGACGGCTGGCTACCTGGCCGCGAGCGCGCGGCTGGTCGTCCACCCCTTCCCGGAGCTCCGATCGCCAAAGAACGGACCAGGGCAGCTGAATCCAGGAGGTGAGACGAGGTGATCTCCCTTGATGAAATGGTCGACCGCTCGCTGTAGTGTGCCAGACGAGACACCGCCGAAGCGCGGGATGTAGACCCGGACAGATGCAGTCCGCCGCAGACCCGGACAGAGACGTCCACTCGAGCAGATTGGACGCGCACTCGAGCAGACTGGACGCAAATTCTCTCTGCTCGTCCCGACAACCACTCTTTTTTTTTTCCTCAGGAGGGAGGGGCTTCTTCTCCTGGCCACTCGCCTCCTGATTAGTCGGACCCATTGCGCGATTCCCTGGCCGTCTTCCATTGGACAGGCCCACGGTAGGCGGGGCAACTCCCACCCTTCTGGGTGGAGTCCTGATCGGAGGCGTTTGTAGCTCTGCCTACCTCCTCATCTCCGACCACGTGCGTAATGGCGATGGTGTTGAGTGGGAGACGGGGCAGGTGAGATGCCCGCTCCTTGCCGATTGGCCAAAGAGGGACGCCATGCCCATGTTAGACTCTGCCCACGCACGCGCTCGCTGGCGAGCAGAGCGCGAACAATGCCAAAAACAGAGTTGTTGTTGTGAAAGCGATGTAAAAGAAAACCCTGACTATCAAAATAACTCCGCAGCACATGAACATTTAATTCCCATTAGACTAGGGACGGGACCCTAACTAGAAACACGTACTTACCGATATAACTGATCTATAGGACCTGGCTGTTGTGTGCACATGGCTGCCAGATTCGTAACAATATGTCATGGCGTTTCTCGTGTGTTCACGTCGGCTGGGCTTAAGGAAACTCCACCCAGTGAAAGAGAGAAAAACTTCAGAAAGAGTACCAATTGCAATTGTCCTCAGATGGCCGTACACATTACAAAGAGGATGAAATGATAGGAAAGTGGAGATTCCAATCCAAGACGTCGAAAGGAAAAGAGAGGAAGACAAGGAAGTTAAAGTACTAACTTGACACGTGATCCTGGCCGTCGCTGATTGGTCCCATATGGTATGAGACATGACTGGATTTGATCGACACATCATAACAAAACAAACCTCCAATAGTTATAACCCCTCCATCCCTTTGGCCTCTGGGCGATCTCCATATTACAGAATGCATATTAAACGTCATGATACAAGATAAGAGATCTACGCAGCAGGCAGCCCCATAATTACTAACACCATAATACGGATTTGTTTATTTACTGTGCGGAGGCGATTAGTAATTAGGAAAAAATGTTAAACCCGATGGAAAAAGTTTGTAAACTTCTTCTTGAGTATGGCAGCTTGGCTGCCGGGTCGTTATCATTTTGTTTGGGTGCGAGAATGCCGCTGATGCTGTGCCCCGAGAACAGTACACTGGTGCTCATTTCGCCGACCTCGGAAGGATGACGGGCTGAGTCAACCCCACCTGGTGTTAATTCAGCTGCCAACGGGGCTCAAACTCGGGACCCTAAGATCCCAAGCCAACCACCCGAACCACGAAGCTCACACCAGGCTAGTTTATAAACATCATGACACATCGAGACGGAGCACGGAGTTAAAAATGTAAAACATGGTGATGAAAGTTGCTTCTCATGCTCTCACAAGTACATTGTATTAAAATTTATATACAATACAACCAAATTGAGCATGAAAACATTTTTTTGAGGGTGTCATTTGGTGCCCCCATCCATTTCGTGCTCGGGGAGGTTGCTCCGTCCGTCTCCCCATCACTACGCCACTGCTAGAGACGGATACTTTTGCAAACTTTCCCGTCACATGGGACAAATACTCTTCCTAGTACATTATAACCGGTCTAACCACTGTCTTGTAGATTTTAACCTTCAATTTTCTCGGTATTCTTCCATCACAGACGAATCCACAAACCTCCTTCCATTTTGCCCATGCTGCCATCACTCTCTCCTGGATTTCTGCTTCACAACCTCCCCCTTCCTTTCGTGTTTAAACAATATATTTGGATTTGTCCAAATTTGTGGGTGTAAGGAAGCATTTTAGGCCCCCACAAAAAAAAAACAGAAAAAAAATTCAATTTCTTCAAAATGCCAACATGATAAGAACAGCACTGGGCAACACCTGGTATCTCTGCCTCTGCTAGTCTTACTCTAATGGAGCAAACATGGATGTCACTAAAACTCCAAAATTGACATGTGGTGGAAATAGTTCCACCTGTGGTGGTAGCCGGTATTACAAATCATCCTCCTTTATGTTATGATGTAGAGTACAGTATGTTGTGATCAATAAAATATTTTTCAGAAAATAGCAAAAATTATAAAGTGCATTTCTAAGACTGTGTCGCAGCACAATGCCCACCAGAGGTGGGGCGAGAGGGGTACTCCCGCCAGCTAGTCCATGTGAAAAATACAACGGTGTCTGTCTTTTTGTCTGGCATGAATGCCGTCTCCTCTCTCACCACTTCAGCATTGTAACCAAACTTTCCAAGTAAAATAAAGAGTCTTCCAATGCTGTTTACACCATCTAAATTTACTTCCAACTTTTATTCTCTTTGGCCGAGTTGAAAGTACACTTTTGTTAATACGCTTGTTATGTTGGATTGTCGTCACTGAATTCCAGTGAGCGGTGGTTCAAATACAACTGTCCTAGGATTGTCACCGTTGTCTCCATTTATTCTGTTTGTCATAGCATAATTGTTATAGAGTCCTCCCGTCCTATCACATGCCATTCCATCCCATCCCATCACAGGTATAGCCAACGATAGTGTGTAATATGAAATGTACAAAGTATATTTCATTTTGAGGTACAGCGAGGAATGGTGGCCGATTTACCTGTAGTTGTACACACAACAGGATGCGAAGGTAGTGAACAAAATGAAGAATTGCTTGCAATGGCACACTCAGTATTGAAAAGCAACTCAAGTCATCCACAATGAGGACAGAGCCTTTCCAGTCAGCATCGTTTGTTGGCTCCATTGCTCCTTTTACCCACAGGTACAGGTCCATTAAACCTTTCTGTGCATTTCTACAAGGAAAAAAAAAATCTACTTTTAATCAAATATCTAAATGCAATTCTTTGTGCAGCTAAATAAACATATGAAATGCATACATGCCGACACTGATGTTCATTTATCTTGTCAAAAGCCATTTCAATAAGGTTACCAAAAAATACGATGGTCAAGACCTTCAAACTGAAACAAAAGTTAACTTGAACGGCACTCGGGAGAGTGCCTACCTCCACCAGGCTTAACAGTTTACGTTTTATATCCCACCGATAGGTCGGATCTGGATCGAGACCTGAACCAAAATCGAATCGGCTTGTTCTTGTCACCTAACCAACTCGTCCACCAACTTTTTGAAATATCATGCCAGATATTGTTTTGTGGCATCTCTCAATGGTGAAGAATCACTTTTGAAATTAAAAAAAATTCTCATATCTGGATCCAGATTTGGATCTTCACCAAAATCGAATTAATTAGTACTTGTCACCCACCCAACGTGTTCACCAAGTTTTGTCTGAATCCGTCCACAATTTTTTAAGATATCCTGCTCACAGACAGGCAGAAGTGAAGACATAACAACCTCTGTCCACCTTCGATAGCAGAGGTAACAAGGTGTGGTGGGAAAGGAGGTGGATGTACCATAAGGGCCTCTTCTTCCTCTCCTTTCTCAGAAAAGTCTTTGAAGTCCATGAAGTTCTGGTCCCCCTTACCCAGTTTCAGACCTCCTTCCCCAACGCTGCCTCTTATGGCCCTGGATCGTGGCACAAGTGTCCTCGGTGATCGCAAGGACTTTCAGCACCCGGTGCTCCCCAATGGCCTATACGGCCTCACCACAACTGGAGTTCTTCTTCGCTCCAAGTTGCACAAGGGCCGACATAGCCTTTAAACAGTCCTTTGTGGCCCATGTGACCTTTGTGAAGTTTTTGGTCCATGTGACCCACACCAAGTAAATGCAAATGGCCCTTGTGGCCCACAATAAGAAAATAAAATTCAGCCCATGTGGTCTTTAGCATGGTCTTCTTGGCCTTTATGGTCCCTGAACAAGAAAATGGCACAACACAGGAAGCAGGTGACAATGGCACACAGCAGATATGGCATGGCTGACGATGGCATGGCTGGAGGCAGGTGGCAAGGCATGGCCACAGACAGAGCAAAGTATGAGGTCGGGGGATGGTGCGTGGCTGGCACATGTCGTGAGCCAGTGGTAGATGTTTGGGCCGGCAGATGATCTAGTCGGTGGCGGGAGGAGCATGTGGTGACAGCAGGTAAGACCGCCAGCTTTTGGCCTATCCCATCTTACACACCTCTGCCCTAATACCTTTAACTAACCTATGGCTCCTGCTCCTCTAAACCCTTCTAAACCAATCTAAGTGACAAAAAAATCATTGAAATATGAAACCAAAAGCACTTTCAAAGGATTTCCATGAACTCTTAAGGATATAACAACATTTATTATATAATATGAAAAAAAAATCTCTCTTTACATCTCCTTACTATAATTCAAGGATCGGTGTGTGCTTGTTTGTTTGTCGCGCTGCTCCTACAGTTCTGGGCGGATTACACTCAGACTTGCTACATCGGATCAGCATGACCCCAATTAATGTATAGGGTGTTTTTATTTTTGCCGGTGGTCTTGGAGGGTGGAGGGGAGGGAGGATGCAAATTCTCTAAGTAAATGTGTATCGTGCAGCGCCACCACCAGGTGGGCGAAGGTATTACAAGTCCCACCATTTACAGTACAGCATTCCTGTCCCCACATTTTCCAGTGCAGTGAGATGTTTTGAATTATAAGCAGTCGGTATGCTATTGCTTCATGCACATAACCTGAGTATATTTTATTTTCGGGAGCGATTGAGGCATCTGTCAGTTGTCGATACACCTCCCAAATATAGGTATGTGCCAAAATAATGTGTTGAATGCTTGGAACAAGATCGCCCATCAGGCAGGTACTGTGTGAGTAATAAATAATCAGTGTGACCCCCTTTTATCTTGAGAACTACCCTAACTCCATTTGGGATTGATTTAGTTTATGGATTATGTTTGAGTCAATTTTTTCCCAAAAGTTGCAATGCACTCCAGAGCATAATCAGACTGCTCACACAATTATATTTTTCTCTCAAATGTATTCACCCTTCATTTATTGTTAAGACAAAGTATCAGTCAATCATAACTATAATAACAACACTGATGTTAAAGCATTCTCTTCGCACTAGGAAATTTGTCCTCCTTCCCTTCTCTCCCTGCCCCCTCCCCCCAACGGAGAGGCCTGTCAAAGCCTGTCATCCTGTGCGAGACATCTCTTGCGGAAATGACATCAGGACAAACGGGGAGATAAAGGGGGGTGGAAGGGGGGAAGAAGCGGGACATGAGGACGGGAAGGGGTTAAAACTATCTATGCACGGGTAAATTTGGCAAACAGGACAACTAATTGGTTCATCAGTGAAGTGACGGTAGGCTCTGCTAGTCTTCAATATGATGACAAATGTGTTTGACATCATGATTTGAGAGAGCTTTAAATCCATTTAAGTGGACGTGTGTGTGTGTGTGTGTGTGTGTGTGTGTGTGTGTGTGTGTGTGTGTGTGTGTGTGTGTGTGTGTGTGTGTGTGTGTGTGTGTGTGTGTGTGTGTGTGTGTGTGTGTGTGTGTGTGTGTGTGTGTGTGTGTGTGTGTTGTTTTCTCAGGCTCATGGAAGGTTGAGGGACACACACAGTAAAAAGGCAATGTACTGACAGTGGGGCAACATTCAGCTATAACAAGCAAGAGAAGGAATTACAGGAAAAAAGAGAAGATCTTAAAGCAAGGAATGGCCGATAACCTCATGCACGTTTTTTTGAATAGTGATTAATAACAGAGACAAAGTACAAAAAGAAAAGTGTATTGAAGTGTGAATTTGGTTTTCAATTACAGGTGCAGCTGGGAATGCCCTAAAATACAACAACAACCATAATTTTGGTGTGTAGGAGCACAACATACATAAACCATGAGAACAGCAACAACACTTTCAAAAATGACTTGGAGCACTGTACTCATCACATCATTTGAAAGCCTTTATCCCTGAGCAGGGTTAGCTTTTTGTGGGCTCCAATCATGGTACCCTTTCTTGTGGCAATGTTTTTTACGGCCGGATGCCCTTCCTGACGCCAACCCTTTAGTCGTCGCCTTCGACCCTGCAGGGATAATTACCAGTATACTGGTGCTCATTTCACCGATCTTCGGAAGGATGACAGGTTGAGTCAACCCCCCTGATGCTAACTCAGCGGCCAGCGGGGCTCAAACTCAGGACCCCAAGGATCCCAAGCCACCGCCTTAACCACGAAGCTACACCAGGCTCACACTTGTAGCACTGCACTACTATCCATCAATACATTGACTGCTCAGATTATCCTTGTGACATGGGTAATAAAAAGTTAACACATGACTCCAGCACACCCCGTACCTCAGGAAATATAAGGGAGAAGCCTCATGTTGAGAAGCCGTCCCCACCATGATCCGCAAAGACTCCACAAGTCCTTCAAACACCACAAGCTGGCCTCGATCTCTCGCTGCTTGGAGACTCACACCCTATACAGCACAACAAAACTAATCACGACAACACAACACATGTCAACTTGAGATGAAAAGGTGTTGGAATGTTGCAATACGAGTTGATTCATCGGTTGGTTTAAAGAAAGAGCAGAAGGATAAAAAGAATAAAAGTTTTCTTTTTTTAAAACTATAGAGATGTGATATTCCATAATTTTTGACATCTCCCCAGACGTATCTTGGGCATTTTACAGTCTAGCATCCTGCTCTGCTTGAAAAGCTCCCTGCCTGTGGCATACAGCCGACATGCCTTGAAACAAGGTCTTCTTGGCCCTTTGTAATGTGGCCTTTGTAAGGTTTTTGGCTCCATGTTGCCCACAACAAGTAACCTTCATTCCACAATTTCTGACTTCAACTTTTGCATTCAATGTGTTATTGGTATTCATGAAACTCGTGTCTTAGATCCAGCCTTGCTCTTAATCATTATAAACAACTGCTCCGATGCTCTGAAAACACGTTCATTTTATAGATGATTTCACATTGTGTTGTACAGTACCCCATTCCACTGAGACAAAGTAACCACATCACTCTCTGCTGATCTGGAAATGATTAGATACCAGTGACTTTGGTCTGATAAATGGAAAATGTCCTTCAATCATGGAAAACCTCACCCTGTCACTCTGAAAGGATCATAAAATGAACCCATCTATTTCCTTGGTCATCCACTGGAAGAGGTTGTCCCATGAACTTCTGGGCCTCACCATCAGCCATGACCACTACTTGGTAAGCCATATAGCAAAGCTTGCCACAAACTGTGCATCCTCTGTCATCAAAGTCTTCCCTTAAAAATATTGTTACGGATTTCAGAATCTGGTCTGATGAATGCATCTACACATCCAGGTCCTATAACAGTTATTTCCTGAACTACATGTCCAGATTAGCCCCATCCCAATTTTTGAAATGCACATCCCCATTTTTTAAATGCCCATCCCCATCCCATCCCCCATTCCCATTTTAAATGTGGTGCGTTGAGAAGAGTAAAGAATAGATCCCCTCTCTTATGGGAAGCTTGTTTCTTTACGACAGACACATTTATGCACATATTTTTCACGAGCGCCGATGCCCTCCTTGTTTTTTTTTCAGCAACGTTTACACACATTTCTTTCACAGATGCCGAGGCCCATCCTTTTTCGATGGGCATTTGACACAAGGAATAATGAGAGCACAGGTTGTCACGGGAACGGTGCGCAAGTGGGGCGGGGTGAGTGTGGGGGTGTGGATTTATTAATAAATCATTTGTCGACATCCAACCTGTCCGTGCTTGTCCTTTCCTTCCAATAGTCTAGCATTGTCCGAATCGAGATAGACTGGGAGGTAATTACCACAGATTTGACCTAAAATAGTCGGCACGCACCAGCGGTTAAAACGCTCGGCCACCCGAATTAAGATCTAATCAAGATAAGATTGGTGCTTTGCCGAGGGCGTGCTCCCCGCTCAGGTAACCACGTGACCTCTCATTAAATGGAATAATTAGACGGTGGACACTGGAACTTGTGGCTAACTGGGTGGCGTTTGTGGTTCTTAAACAACCCACCGTACCACAACGTTAATTTTGAGCGTTGACCCCAGGTCTGGCTCTTCCAAGGACAACCGGGGATGAATCCCCGAGTGACAAACTGGTGTCTTGGTGCCCGTGGCCATAACAATATAAAACATATATATATATATACATATATATATATATATATATATATATATATATATATATATATATATATATATATACATATACATATATATATATATATATATATATATATATATATGTATATATATATATATATATATATATATATATATATATATATATATATATATATATATATATATATATATCATATATAAATATATATATATATATATACATACATATATATATACATATATATATATATATATATATGTCATATATAAATATATATATATATATATATATACATATATATATATATATATATATCAGAAATATTGAGAGCATACTGGGCTTTTGTCCAAAGATCAATGGAGTATTGCTCTCTCCAATGGGCTGACACCCACAGGTTTCTCCTCGATTTTGTTGAATCTAAAGCTATAAACATTACTGAGATTTCTTGTGACAAGGTTGAAGAACTCGGACTGCTGCTCTCACATCGCAGGCAGGTCGATGGTGTGTTTTTCTCTTTACTGCATTTCCTCTGATTGAGTTCCCTCCATCTCTCTCAGTCCTCTGACCCTCATAAACAACTCCATTCTTCCAGTAACCCATTCCTGGTCAAACTTCCAAAATCCAGGCTGAATGCACACCTCAACTCTTTTGTTCTTTGCTTCTCCATTTTGTGGAACTGCCTTCCAGAGGCTGTGCGATCGCACTCAGGGCTTCAAAATCAGGCGGCGCACCGCTATCTCATGTCATCCATCATCCAGTCCACAAACTTTATGACACCCATTAACCTTTCCTATCACAACCCTCTTACCTAGAGCTTACACTGTCCTTCCCTCCTTTCTATTCTTTTCCTGTTTTTGCATTCTCTTGCTTCATGTGTCCAAGAGTTGCTCCGCTGCCCTACTGAGAGTTAATGCTCTTCACCTTACTCATTCACAAGCCTCAAACTTTTAGAGGAAAAAAAAAAGTGAAAATAGCCATAAAAATAAGAGCATTTTCTGCTTTACAGTGCATTTTTAGCTAGCTTGTTCGAAGAACAGAGAGCTATAGCGATACCCCCGGCGTGAGCGTGAGCGTCAGTGTGAGCATGAAAATGTTAAAGCTTTTGGTGCAAGTTATTTCCTTTCTAATGTTTTAATCTACCATACTATTTTTTACTGATTACAATATACAAATACATCTATTGCTTTAAAATTATTTGGATCAGACTTCACTGCAATGCTTTATAAAAAATATTATTAAACGAGTCTTTTAAAAACGATAAATGTATAAACAGGCGAGCATTGGGTGGCTTTGACACCAACTCTGGTTCATATATGGATGGAGGACGAAAAATTTATCAATCACATCAGTCTACAGTCATTCCCAGTTTTGATTCCCCCTTCTTTAATAAGCATGTTGCATCGTGAAGTATAAACTTACCAGCTTCTGTGCAACAGAACAATAGTGCCCGAATGACTGAGTCAAAGCCAGGAAGCAAACTTTATAGCCACCTGAAAACACAGTAAATAACACAGGTATAACAGCGTATAACAAACTGTTTTTTCCTTGGAAGGGACACCAAAGCATTCACGCAAGTTTTAAGCAGTGCAAGCACACTTCCTGATTTCCAGTGAAGTTAAAAAATATTTTGACAATATATTTTTGTTAAACAAAACATTGGTTGTTCTTTTTTTGAAACATTGGTTGTTCATATCATGAACATTGTTATCACAAATATTAATATCAATTCATTTACAAACATGGTTAGTAGATTTATTCATGTCGATTATACCTTGATTGGCATAGCCAACACCTTTATTAAAAACAAACGTTTGTTCATATTTTAGTTTGTTATTAATATGATGAGGGTGTTTATTAAGGTGGTGAGTTCATTTTTCAAAATAGCACATTTATTAACAATATAAACACCCGCTCTGTGCAGGAGCGGCCAGGGGATGTTATTACCCTATTTATATTATTATTAGTCCCCTACCGGTTTCAACAGAGTGGACTATAGGTTTGCATTTCGCCTGTCTGTCCATCCAGCTGTCTGTCCGGACGGATGGATGTCTATCTCATCTGTGGTTTTTCAGACTATTTTTTCATATCCCTAATCATATTCAACTGAAACTTGGTACACGACTTTGTGATACGTTACAGAATAAGTGAGTTTCAGGGCGTTTTGTAAATTTTTCACAGAGTATTTCCCTTTTTGGACTTAGATCAGGAAGGGACATGTATTGCAAAGCAATTGTCCCTCTTGTTAATATATTATCTTGTAAGAATGTTAATATTATTATGACTAGCAAGTGGCCCGTGCCCGCACGGTATTCTAAATGGGGTAGGGAATGAGGAGGCAAAAATGCAAATGGTGTCTTCTGTCATCGAGCCGGTAAGCTGGGAGCAACAATTCGCATTTATTGCCACATCTGATTCAATGTAAATGCTCTAATGGCGGTGAGGTGCTCCATTTGAAGCTATTTGTTTGATACATTGATGCCGAGGGTCGGGAATAAAAATTTGTATTGGTGTCAAAGCCAGTGACCAATTGCAAATAAACAGTAGGATGCTATATCATTATTGTTGTTGTTGGTATTACTTTTGTTATTAGAAGTGACATTAGAAAAACACCATGACAATGTGGAATGCCACTCAAGCTGCTATCTATACACTTTAACACAGCATTTTTCCAAGGTGGAAAAAGGCAATAAAACATGGTAATTCCTCCAATATCGGCTAAGCGAGTGTGAAAATAAGGCAAAGGCCTCTTACACGTGATAAAATTAAGGATTCTCAAGCATCCACTTAAGGAACCACCAGCACCGGAAGTGGCGCTACACATTGCATCGATAACTTGCTTCAGAACTCCCTGGCAGGGAGTGGAAGGGAGGGGAGTGGAAACTATGTAACTATAACATTTGTCTTATGACCCTTAATCCCCCTAACAAGTTTGGGTGAGATCAGATATGTAACAACTAGATGCATCAACCACAGACAAACAGACAGAAAGACAGGCAGACATACAGGCAGACACCAAATTGCATACTTTAGTGTGATTGTCTATTTCCCGAGATATCGGGACCCATGACTGCTGCAATTTTCGAGCTAAATTTGACAATTACCATGCACAGTAAAATGGCCATATCTCAAAAATGACTGAATACGGAGCCTAAAATTCACATTTGTTCCCATGAGTGATTGAGGAATATTTGCAAACAAGTTTAAGTAAATTTGAGACCAAAGTGTGTGAGCCCCCCAAATATTTGTTGATTTAACACGGACTGACCCAACTATATTTCGACCATGAGGGCACAAGTCCCACAAAGAGCCCTGACAATTTAATTGCAGATCTTTTATTATCAACTAAACTTACTGCCACAAGCCTGGTGACAAATGAAGGATAGGTGGGGACAATAGGATTCACAGTTCAACAAATAAACTTCGAAGAGGTGCAAATAAAACTAGAGTGAAGTCGATGGCACACCATCACAAATCCCCACTCTTCCCACCTTCAGAAAAGTTGAAAGATGGCAAAATGTTCCACCAGAAATGACCCAATAATAAATTTAAAGTTAAACTTTTTTCCATGTTGACTTGTGTAACCCCCCAAGTCATCCTCCTGGGGCATGAACTGGGGTCAAATCCAAAAAAATCGTCACACATCATGCATCCCCTAATATTGATTGGGCATACAATGTTTTATTTTTAACAATCTCAAATGAGCTAAGATCCTCGTTCTCTTAGGCCTAGGTCACATTTGCCACGGCGCCCGTGGGGTCTCCAAAATCTACGGCCACTAGCAATTATATGGCGGCCGCAGTATTTCTACGGTCACACAATGTAGCAGTCACACATGTTTTTATTTTTCGGGGAGCCGCACGGCGTGTTTATAAATTGTGGAGATCGAAAACGTGGGGTGCCGTACGGTCTTTGATTTGATGTCGCACGGTGACCTTAGGGTGTCCCTGCGGCGGCCATAGAATTTTCAAGGCAGACGCAAGGTGCCCGCAAGGCAACCGCAGGGGGACCCTAAGGCGAACATGCAGCCAGACGGACGGTAACGAGTGGGTATATATATACACCAGTCCATATAACTGAATATACTCTAACTATAATATACCATGGTGCCCCAGAATCCGAACGGCCAAGCTGTTTGAACAAATTAGAATCAGAACATTTTTTTCAAGAAAGTTTGGCCCTAAAAACCCAATACATTTTAAAAAACCGAACACAACGTAGCGTTCATGTTTGTTCACGCGTCTCCCCCACCAGTTCGAGCCGCATCTTCGCGCTTTGTTCATTCAGTTCGTCGGTGGAAGTACTCAGTCACATTTGCTCTATGGAGAGGATAAGGCGGCCGTACGCCCTCTGAATTGACAGAAACGTGTGGCGGCCGCAGAAAAACTGAGGTGGCCTTAGGGTGGCCCTACGCCGTATGGCTATATTTTACAGGCCGTAGGGGCGCCGTGGAATTATAACTGCGGAGTTATAACTTTTTTCATTTCTACGTTCGCCGTAGCAATTCGACAAAGCCAAGCTATGACGTAGATGTGTTCCATGTCGACCGTACGTAGGGCGTACAGTGGGCTTGCGTTTTCCGTGCGGCTGCCCTAAGCCCTTCTTAATGAAAAATGAATTTTCCCAACCCCCAAAAAATTACAACGGCCGCACTATTTCCACGGTCGTCGTACGGTGGGCTTGCGTTTTCCGTGCGGCTGCCGTAAGCTCTTCTTAATGAAAAATGAATTTTCCCATCCCCCAAAAAATTACGGCACCCCCACGTTTTCGGTCTCCACAATTTATAAACACGCCGTGCGGATACCCGAAAAATAAAAACATGTGTGACTGCTACATTGTGTGACCGTGGAAATACTGCGGCCGCTTTATAATTGCGAGTGTCCGTACATTTTGTAGACCCTCCGGGCACCAAGCCAAATGTGACAGTCCTTACCTCGTGTTTTCACCTTCATTTGTGATGTTTGTTTTTTTAATCATCTTGTATTTTAATTATTAACAAAAAAAGCAATCCGATCACGTGGTGTGACGGACTGTGGGGCAAGGATATAATTTCACAGCAAAACCGGTTGTAATTTTTAATATCCATGATTACGTCAGCCCGATGCGTTTGATGAAAGTGGCATCATGTTGATGAGGTGCCCTGGGGGGCAGCGCTCTCGCAGAGTGTGCGAGCGATCGAAACCCAGGCCGGAGCTCGAGCCTGTGTGGACCTTTGGATGTGGTGATTGTACCAGTTTACATACCATACACCGCCACCGAAGGTCATTTACTCATCCTATTTTACCTTAAACATGGGGAATTTCAGTTTAAAGTGTCTTGAAAGTGGGTTTTCTTTGGGTCCACGAACGGATTAATTCACTTTCAATTATTTCTTATTGGGAAAATATTTTTTGAATCCGAACTTTTTGCAATCCGAACAGCCTCCTGGAACGAATTAAATTGGGATTCTGGGGCACCACTGTATAGGCAAACAACTACACTCCGATCTCTCGCGGTAGCGCACGGTGGACGCACGGTCGACGCAGACTGCCACGGAGGCCGCACGTAGGTGCACGGCGGGCGTAGGTGAACCGTGTGTCGACCCTGCGTTGCCCGCAGGTAGTCACACAGACCGCGAGGCCACCGTACGGCGACCGTGGAAATAGTGCGGCCGCTGTAATTTTTTGGGGATGGGAAAATTCATTTTTCATTGAGAAGAACTTACGGCAGCCGCACGAATAATGCAAGACCACCGTACGCCCTATGTACGATCGATGTGGAACACATCCACGTCATAGCTTGGCTTGTCTAATTGCTACGGCGAGCGTAGAAATGAAAAAAAGTTACAACTCCGCGATTTCATTCCACGGCGCCCCTACGGCCTGTAAAATATAGCCATACGGCATAGAGCCACCCTGAGGCCACCTCAGTTTCTCTGCGGCCGCCGCACGTTTCTGTCAATTCAGAGGGCGTATGGCCATCTTATCTTCGCCGTAGAGAAAATGTGACTGAGGCCTTAATGATGATGTCATAAAAACGAATATGACGTAATTGTGATGTATCAGGTTTGCGATAAATTATCCGTGCTAATGCCCAGCTTGATTCCCGCAAACAAAATTCAAACAGCTTGCCGAGTTTCAGAGATAATGGTATAGGCGATTTCCATTAGCGGCAATATTATGACGTCAACTTTTTTTCTTGGAGGAATTTCCAAAAATGGAGATGGTTACTGCCTGCGCATGGGCTTTCTGCACATACGTGGCAAGTTTCACGAAGATCCGATGAAAACTCTGGGTTGTGAAACAAAAAAATGTCAAAAAATAGGAATGACGTTATAAAAGTTGATATGACATCATTGTGATGCATCATATGTGCGGTAATTCATCTCTGCTAATGCCGTGTTCGATATAATGGGTATAATGGAGGATGGGAGATGTGATCAGCAATGGTGGAAAAATAGGCTGTCATACACCATGCCCTTGAGGACGACCATGGGTAGGTAGGTGTGGAGGTGTGAACATGGCTGGTGCATCATACAGGCAGTTCGTGTCGCTTTGTAAACATTTTGCCTTTGTCAATATCTGCAGCTTCTGGACTGACTCACTCACACTGACTCTTCTTCTGTTCCCGACTGACTGTTTTTCAATGACCAGAGCACCTTCAGGCTTTCTTCTATAAATCTGCCTGTTAGGTAGAGTCTCGCACCATTAGCAACAGCATATCACTGGGCTCGGCGAACCAAGCCCAAGTCACTTGGTGAGGATGTGGAAAGCCTGTACTTTGGGGTTGGGCGGGGGGCGGGGGATAGAGATTGTAATCGCAAAAAGGAAGGGTGGGGAGATGGATTGACAGAAGCTTATGGGATGGCTTGCAGCTCCACGATGATTGGCAGGCAGTCTCATGGGTATCACCATGAAGAGTTGTCCAGCCAAGGTGGGGCTGAGAGTAGGAAGATGAACAACAGCGATTTTCTTCATACTTGTACATCACTACGGGTGTCATCCACCAGATGGCGCGCTCTTCAGGTTAACCTGAAGCGGTCCATTTGGATGAGTGCCTGGAATGTCCTTTCCTTAAGAGGATGATCACCTGTTTCTGCGATTATCTGAGCTCCAGCGTTTGAACAACTGTATTGCAGCACTCTCTGAGGTTTGGAGACCGGATAGTGGTGAGATCATGGTGGGTGGTTCCACCTACGACTGGTCTGGTCGCTTTGATGGTTACCATGCCCAAGGAATTGCTGTAGCTGTGTCTCATGATGATTGAGGTAACATTGGTGAATGAGCATAATGCGAGACTGAGGATTCGTCACTCTTTGGATATCATTTCCCTGGTGGTGTCACAAAGGAGATTGACCATGTGCTTGTTGATGGTCGCTGGAGGATGATCCAGAACTGCAGGGTCTACCAGAGTGATCAGTTCCTCAATACCAACCACAGGCTTGTGGTTGCAATTCTTAAGTTTCAGCTTAAATCCAGGAGAAGGGTACCATCCCAGGCTTGGCTGAGGAGTTTGCAAACAGGCTGCGTGGGATTTAGGGGATCTGGGAGTTTTGGGGAATCCTGAACAGTTGTGGAGAGCTTTCAAGACTACCATCCTTGATGTTGCTGGTGTACGTCTTGGAACCAACCGTCAGGCGAAGAAGAACTTTGTCTCCCAAGGAACACCAGATATCATTGACCAGAGTCTCAGGACAAGGCTTAATGGCAAAACTGAGCTGTTCAGGGAGTTGAGGCATAAAACTGAACATGCAATGAGGGTGGACAAGGAGGCCTATGTGCGAGGACTCGGTGAAGGGGTGGGTGGAGCACCACCTGTGGTCAAGTGATTCTCGTCCTGATTTCAGAAGAACTTGTGCATTGCGTTCCTCAAAGACTGTCCGTCGGTGTACTGCAGATGGAGTGAAGGGCGGAAGGCTCTTGACAAAAGAGTGCGAAGTAAAGGCCCGCTGAGCCGGTGACTTTTTGCGGCTGTACCAGGCCGACCCACCAGCTGTTGAGTTGGATGTCAGAGGTGTAACTATCCGATTTTCTGACCCTCTAATCAAATGTGCTCCACCTTCGTTTGTGGAAACACAGGCTGCGGTGAACCGGTTGAAAGAGGGTAAAGCTCCTGGGATCTGTGGCATCCATGCTGAACTTCTCATTGCTGGTGGAAATGCTGTACTCATGCCATTGCAAGCTGTTCTGTGCTGTTTGGAACACAGGCATCATCCCAACTGACTGGAAGAGGGGCCTTGCTGTCCCACTCTGGAAAGGGAAGGGTGATCGCCAAGACTGCAATAACTTCCGAGGGGTGACGCTGCTCTCAGTGCCGGGCAAGGTCTTTGCTCAGGAAAATCTTGAGAGGGTTTGCCACCGTCTGCTTGAGCACCAGCACCCAAAGCAATCAGGCTTTACACCAAAGAGCTCAACGATTGACCGTATCCTTGCTCTTCTTGTCCTCACCAAATGGAGATAGGAGTTTCGGCAGGGGATGCTCCAGCCTAAGTAAATCTCCGCAAAGTGTTTGATTCAGTGAAATTGGGCTGCCCACTGGAGGATCCTCGGTATTCGCAGGGTGCCACCTAAACTGATCAATCTGATTTCTGAACTATACTCTGAAGCTGAGAATAGTGAGGTGCCATAGTTCCATCTCAGACATATTTCCAGTTGTTGCTGGAGTTCGTCAGGGGTGTTTACTGGCACCCACACCTTTCAGTGCTTGTTTGGACTGTATTCTGAGGGAGGGTGTTGGAGAGATCAAGCTGCGGTGCATCGTTAAGGAATTTCAAGATCTGTGATCTTCATTTCGCAGATGATGCAGTCATCTTTGCGGAGATGCTGGATATGCTTACGGGGGCCCTCGAGGTGCTGAATGAGTAGTCGCAGCCACTGGGATTACAAGTTTACTGGGTCAAAATTAAGATCAAGACTTTCAAAACAGCAGTTCACCACCACCTCTTATCATCCCCCATCCAAATCCTCAATCTTTTCTACCTCTGTTAATCCACCCCAAACCAACCTCCTTCAAATTCCCTGCTTTCCTTCCTGAAAGTCCCTGTAATGTCCATCTTGTATACCCCGTGTTCCCCGCCCCATCCCTCTCCCTTCCACAGATCTCCTCATGTCTCTGTTCCCCACTGTTTTGTCCTTCTCACTCCCGCCCTCTTGTCTCATGCCCCCCTTGCTGTGCATTGTGTTACCTCTCATATGAGCCTTGACAAGGTATAAAAAAGTCTTTAAGTCCTTGGTGCTTCCCATCTTGCTCTACAGATGTGAGACTTGGACTCTGAACAAGGATCTGCTATGGTGACTTAACTACTTCGGTACCAGGTCTCTTCGGAGAATCCTTAGTTATCATTGGTCAGACTTTGTGTCCAACGAGCAGTTGCTGAGAGAGATTCAGATGAGATTTTATTACCTGCATAGTCTGTGAGCATCAGCTGCGGCTGTACGGAAATGTGGCTCGTTTTCCTGATGCTGATCCTGTTTGCCAGGTTCTCTCAGTGAGAGAGCCTCGTAAGTGGAGGAGGCCAACTGGCCGACCACGTGCCTCGTGGTTGCAGCAGGTTGATCAGCATCTCAAGGAGATCTGCCTGGGGGATGCCCTGACGGAGGCCCAAGAAGTAACGGCAGAAAATGGATGCAGCGACGCGCTGCTCTGGCGCATGCTCACATACCTGACCTGACCTGGGGCCCCCACCATTTCCCATGGATGTAGCAATACATGTCTTGAGATTTAGTACATTTGTTAACATTGTCAGTTCATTTAACATTGTTAATACATTTATTAGTATTGCTCATTCATTTTTGTAACAAAATAACAAAGAACGATCAACACGCACAATTACCATTGCATCTCATTGTTAACCAAGACTTCCTTCAATACAGCTTGCTGCAATTTTTATCTGGAAAACATAGTAATTTAGCTTTACCTCTTATATAAGATGTAATAAAATGATGTGTGAGAAATCCACCATCTGTTCCTTTTTCAACAAGTAAATACATCTTCCCATGGACCTAAAAAAAAACAAAAAAAGAAATATCATTAAAAAAAAAAACCCACAAAGTTGGTGCAGTCTGAAAAGAGATGGGAGATCAATCAATCCAAAAAAATATTTGAAATGAATTGTTTAGATGATCTGGTTGTCTTGTTATCAATATCATCTTATAAAAACAAGGTCTAACAGTGCAACACAACAGCTGAAAAGTGCATAATTTGTGATTCACATTTTGAGTTTAATGTCATTAACTTTTTGCAACTGAGGTTTTAGGTTTTCCTAATCGTTGTTCCTCAAAAATGTTGAATTTCATGAAGACCCATTGCTAGTATGCCTGGTGTTGGCTTAATGGTTAGTGTAGCGGGCTTTGGATCCTAGGGTCCTGAGTTCAAATCCCGTTCAGCTGTTGAATTAATACTAGGTGGGGTTAACTCGGCCTGTCATCCTTCCGAGGTCGGCAAAATGAGTGCCAGCATGCTGGTATACTGTGTCGGAGTGGCGACCCGTCCAGGATTGTGCCCAATAGCCAAGGAGACTGCTGAAGCAGCACAACGCTCTGTACAGAGTATGGTCCCAATCTCCTCCTCCTCTCCATTGCTAGTACAGTGATTGCCTCTTAACATTTTTTTCAAGAAAGAACAAGCAGAGTACAACAAAACTAACTGGAAGGGCACTCGGTAGAGCGCAGATCGCCGCCACGTAATGCCTGATCCACGAGAACGTATCAGGCCCAATGCATTTTTGAAATACCATGTTACACAGTACTTTATCGTTTTTGGCCCTATCCTCAATGGTAAAGCATCACTTTAGAGATTAAATAATTCTCATATCATTCGGATCTTCATCAAAATCGAATCAATTTGTCCTTGCCACACACCCAGCATGTCCATGAAGTTTCGTCCGAATCCGTCCACAACTTTTTGAGGTATAACCTATTTCTCAATGGTGAAGAATCACTTAAAAAAATATCAGATCCGGATCCGGATCTTCATCAAAATCTAATCAGCTTGTCCTTGTCACACACCCAACCTGCCCCACAAAATGTCATCCGGATCTGTCTACTACTTTTTGAGATATCCTGCACAAAAACAAATAAACAAACAAACAAGAAGAAGACGTCGTGCAGAGCACGATACTTGCAAAATCCATAAAACAAATTTGACCTCAAAATAATTGGTGGTTGAATTCAATGACCAAATATGCAAATCCTCTTCAAATTTGAAGTCAATGAGATGAAAATTGAGGATTTTAGAAATTCCACCTTAGTTGTTCACCTTGGGCCTATGTTGACCTTTTGGTCTATGCTGACCTTAAAAAGTAATTGGCTGATTGAATCCGGTGACCTGAAATAGAAATCCTCTCTAATTTTCAAGTCAATCGGATGAATCTTGAGGACTTTAGAAATCTCACCAAAGTTGTTGACCTTTTGACCTTTTGACCTCAAACAACAATCGGCTTCTTCCTTATGATAAACTCCACCATGTGGTAAAGTTTCGTGAAGTTCGGTTTGACATTGTGACCTGTAAGCGACAAACAGACAGACAGACAAACAAAATCGACTGACCAATATGTTTGAAAAATCTTCGACTTTGCAAGTTACAAACATACTATACAGAAAGTGGGTGAAAACTTAACCTCCTTCCACCTTCGGTGGTGGAGGTAATAAAATAATAATAATAATAATAATGCGGGATGTGGAGCTAAAACCACAACAAAATCTTAAACGCGAGATGAAGGATGTGTCTCAAGAAATATCACAGACTTTCAACACTGTCTGTCACTCTACTCTGTTCACCAAGCTATCTGCCCGTGGCATCCAAGGCCACCTTCATTCCTGGCTTGTGGACTTCCACCACACAGACAAACAGCTTCTTCTTCATCCTCCACATAAGCATTCGCTTTAAATGCTATCTTTTTAATCACCTCTCCTAATAGAGGCATAGGCAGCACCTTCAGCCGAGTTGCTTTCCTCATTAGCATCAATGCTCTCTGATGCCCAAGAAAACCCTCTCTTCCATCTTGCAATTGATTACACCGAACGTCACGTGAATATTCGAATGACGAATATGCAGCAGCTGCTTCCCCCTTCACAAATGTGGAAAGGATCAAATGATGGTTTGACAAATCAAACACGTTAATCAATCCAGACAAGTGTCAGATCCTCACGGCGTCGCTTTCGAAGCGTATTAGCTACTGGAAGAAGTCCAGTCTCTTGGACTTTTGGGCATCAATAACCCACAACTTCTCCCACACACACTTCATTTTAAAAGTGGCCTCCGACGCCAGCCATATACTTGACATCCTCCCGAGTGTTCAGTCCTTTGTCAGTAATCACAGCCGACAAAAGGACTTTATCATACATAGTTCAATGTAATACAGCTCTCCCCTATGGGTGGCACTTCCACTTCACACCTCTCACTCCTGGATACCACTCTGTGATGCGAACACAAGCAAATGGACAAGGTCGGTGACAGGGGACATGAAAATGAGCTATGTCCAAGTGACCAATAGATCAACCGACAGATCATCGGTCCATCTACTTTTGTATACGGAACGTTTCAAAAACCGTTGAACATTTAGCTTTCGTATTGCAGATATATAGGGTGTCCCAAAAAAATATACAACTTTTAAAATGCTTCGTTTGATCCTAAAAAAGCAGTAATTTTGTCACTAATGCTTCATTTCTTGTTGCAGAGACCCTGAAGTTTATTTTGATACCAAGCAAGCACCAGAAAAATGCAAAGACTGACCGTACAACAACGGACGAAAGTTGTTGAACTTTGGCACCAGACAAAAAGTGTCATACAGGTGCAACGTCTTTACTCAAGACATTTTGGTATCCACTTGCGCCATGCACCAAATTTTCGGACAATAAAGTGCACCATCGCAAAGTTTACCAATGTGGGAACCATCTGTGACCTTCACAAGGGTCACAGTGGTCGGAAGAGGACAGGTCGTAGTGAAGAAAATGTGGAAATGGTGAGACAGGTGGTCGTTCAGAGTCCAAAAAAATCGATTCGACGACTTTCTGCCGAGACAAACATTCATAAGAGCACCGTTCAGAGAATCCTTCGCCAAGACATTCATGCCTTTCCATACAAAATTCAAACGGAAACGGTGCTTTCTGATCAACAGAAACACAAACGACTACACTTTGCAAATTGGTTCTCAGGAAAGTTGGAGGAAGATGCAGACTTCGTCAAAAAACTTCACATGACGGACGAATGCCATGCTCACTTGTCCGGGGAGGTAAACAAGCAAAACTTTCAGTACTGGGGAACTGAAAATCCTGGTAATGCATCAACTGAACTGGTGCCTTGATCTGTTCTCAGTCACCATGTGGGTGGCGATTGGTTGGTGTGGGATAATTGGTCCATACTTCTTTGAAGATGACCAGGGACGCACTTGCACGGTAAACCAGAGGAACGATCACGAAATGATTCAGGAATTCTATCTGCCTGAACTACGTACTCAGGCCCGTAGGAGAAACAACCTGATCCAGATGAGAACCCAGTGGTTCCAGCAGGATGGGGCACCGCCCCATACAGCCAGGGAAACGAGGCGTTTTCTCAACCAACATTTTGAGGGCCGCTTTATCTACCTCTACGAAGACGTTGAGTGGCCACCGTATTCCACTGACCTTACTCCTCCAGATTTCTTCTTGTGGGGGTATCTCAAGGACAGGATCTATGGAAACCCTAGGCCTCAGACTCTTGATCAGCTGAAGGAAAACATACAACGAGAAATCTCGAACATTCCTCAGGAAACGTTTCCCAAAGTGACGGAGAACATGACAACGCGTTTGCAGGCAGTGATCGGACAACGTGGAGCCTACGTTGAACATGTGGTCTTAAAGAAAACGACGATTCTAAACCAAAATTTAAATTTTGGTGGCAATTTTGACATTGATACAATAAACTTCAACCTTTCAGCTTTCTATCCAGCCATACATCTTTTAAAAATATATATGTTATGACCATCCTCTTTGCAGATGAAAAGTTGTATATTTTTTTGGGACACCCTGTATATTCTTCATGACATTACCTCAAGCTGATTGGAGCGCGGCTGTATGCAAAGCACTGAACATCTTTGGCAACTCACACTAAGAGGCAGAGGGAATGGTTTTCTTTCATTGCAAACAGGTTGGTGGATCTGTTGAGCTCCACCTGCTCTTTCAATCCTCCGTCATTCCACAGCCCCTAAATATGATGTTTTGTTCATACATTGTTCCACGGACCCTCTCCTTGTTAACCAT
This sequence comes from Eptatretus burgeri, assembly GCF_056783735.1. Lineage (NCBI taxonomy): Eukaryota > Metazoa > Chordata > Myxini > Myxiniformes > Myxinidae > Eptatretus > Eptatretus burgeri. The sequence continues at coordinate 114,154,266 of NC_140964.1, forward strand.
CCAAAATGCCGGCTTCCTCACCTCCACCATTTTGTTCCCCTTTCCTTCCACTTGTAGAACCACCTCTTCAATTCCATTCGTCTTCCAGGAATCGAAAGCTGAAGTAAATCAGAATTCCACTCTTCTCTTTTGGGCTCAAAGATGACACCGTCATCTTCACATACCTACGTGATGATCATCTCCACCTGTTAGCTCCACTCACACCCATCAATATTACCTGAAAGTCACAATATCTTTCCTCTCTTCTCTTCTCTCTTCTCTCTCTCTCTCTTCCAATTCATCCATCCACCTGCTTGTTTGCAACAGGGTATTTCCCCACCGCAAGTGTTACCGTTACGTTCTGTCACCATACTATTTCTAAAGCCAATACTTTGTATGCCATTCACCCCTTTCTCCACAAACAAGGGCAAGTGCTCAGGTAGAGGTCACATTGACACCACAGTCATAGTTATTACACCAACAGAGCAGTCGGTTGTACGATTGTGCGCAACAAAACCAAGATCCCTCAGCTTCAAGACTCAGGATTGTCAATGGCTTCGCATCATTTCCAGAATCCGAAGATATGTAAGGTGACTATTTAGATTTGCAGATGTTGCACATACATTTTGGTCCGATTGGTGTTCCTAAAAATATGAAACAAGCTGTGCAAGAAAAATAAACACTAGTGGCATATGTTTACTCCACCTGGGCTTCGTCAACAATGTGCATCAGAACGTCATCCAAACCCCGAAGGCCCCCTCTGCTTGGAGGCTTCCCGGTCATGATGGTGATTGCAGGTTTGTGGAAACGACCATGGCTGCGTGCACAGTAGTTCATCATGTATTATTGCATATGCTATCAATAGGGTTCATCAGACTGTGATTAGATCAGGCAATAAAGTACAAAATGTTTCATCGCAGACGTATCTCGTCAAACACAGAGCACAGTGATTGCAAGTACACCGAGCTCAGGTACACAAGGCAGCACGAAACATGCCAGATAGTTTCACTACCATAAGCACTTCATTAACACTGTTGGCCTACATGGATGATCGACTGCCCACAGATTGTCTTTGACGATTTTACCTTTCTCTGATTTATTTTATCAACATGTGGGAACGACCCGTGTAGATCTTCAATATAAATCCATCACAAAAGTAATATCATTTATCATGTACACATGTTAATTATTACAAGATCGTACAACAGGACGACAGGGTTTCGAAGACCGCAAGCGTGTAGGTCAGCGGACACATGTCAAAGACCGCACACGTTCAGCCGAGCGGACACATGTCAAAGACCGCACACGTTCAGCCGAGCCGACACGTGTCAAAGATCGCACGCGTGTGGACCAGTGGACACGTGTCGAAGACTACACACATGGAGACCAGTGGACACACGTGTCGAAGATCGCACACATGTAGACCAGTGGACACAAGCGTCGAAGACCGCACACATGTAGACCAGTGGACACAAGCGTCGAAAGACCGCACACATGTAGACCAGTGGACAAACGTGTCGAAGATCGCACACATGTAGACCAGTGGACAAACGTGTCGAAGACTGCACACATGTAGACCAGTGGACACACGTGTCGAAGACCGCACACATGTAGACCAGTGGACACAAGCGTCGAAGACCGCACACATGTAGACCAGTGGACACAGGTGTCGAAAGACCGCACACATGTAGACCAGTGGACAAACGTGTCAAAGATCGCACACATGTAGACCAGTGGACACACGTGTCGAACACTGCACACATGTAGACCAGTGGACACACGTGTCGAAGATCGCACACATGTAGACCAGTGGACACACGTGTCGAGGACCGCACACATGTAGACCAGTGGACACACGTGTCGAAGACTGCACACATGTAGACCAGTGGACACACATGTCGAAGACCGCACACATGTAGAGCAGTGGACACACGTGTCGAAGACCGCACACATGTAGACCAGTGGACACACGTGTCGAAGACTGCACACATGTAGACCAGTGGACACACATGTCGAAGACTGCACACATGTAGACCAGTGGACACACGTGTCGAAGACCGCACACATGTAGACCAGTGGACACACATGTCGAAGACTGCACACATGTAGACCAGTGGACACACGTGTCGAAGACCGCACACATGTAGACCAGTGGACACACGTGTCGAAGACTGCACACATGTAGACCAGTGGACACACGTGTCGAAGATCGCACACATGTAGACCAGTGGACACATGTGTCGAAGACTGCACACATGTAGACCAGTGGACACACGTGTCGAAGATCGCACACATGTAGACCAGTGGACACATGTGTCGAAGACCGCACACATGTAGACCAGTGGACACACGTGTCGAAGACTGCACACATGTAGACCAGTGGACACACGTGTCGAAGATCGCACACATGTAGACCAGTGGACACACGTGTCGAAGACCGCACACATGTAGACCAGTGGACACACGTGTCGAGGACCGCACACATGTAGACCAGTGGACACACGTGTCGAGGACCGCACACATGTAGACCAGTGGACACACGTGTCGAGGACCGCACACATGTAGACCAGTGGACACACGTGTCGAGGACCGCACACATGTAGAATCGTTTGTTTTAACTTTCCGGTACATGGGACATAACCCAAGTCACGGGGAGAGGGTCTTCGTCAGTGAAGCACAGTCATGTTAAACGGAGGTTAAACGCGGGTGAGGGTTTGTCGGTCGCTGGAACCGATGACCCAACCACAGGGTCGACAGCCAGTAAGAATACATTTTCCATCAATCGTTCCCCACTCTCCTGACTGTCCGCACGGAAATAAATGTGTTTGCGTTCGGAACACACATTGGATTAATCCAGTCCGAGTACGAGCGATCAAGGAAACATTCACCAACCTCCGTCATTTAAAGTGCAGCGAATTTCGCGACTGCGTCACCCAAAGGCCGATGGCCGAACCAATACATTATTATTACTATTAATAATATGCTCACACGATCGGAAATGTGATGCACGCAGTGTGAAGAGCGAGGAATTTTGGATACGACCTTCACCGCCGGTTAACTCGACCCTAAAACAACAACTACCTTCACCGTCGGTTAACTCGACCCTAAAACAACAACTACCTTCACCGCCGGTTAACTCGACCCTAAAACAACAACTTCTATCACTGCCAAATCATTGACCCTAAAACAACAACTACGATCATGCCAAATCATTGACCCTAAAACAACAACTACTATCACTGCCAAATCATTGACCCTAAAACAACAACTACCTTCACTGCCAAATCATTGACCCTAAAACAACTACTATCACTGCCAAATCATTGACCCTAAAACAACTACTATCACTGCCAAATCATTGACCCTAAAACAACTACTATCACTGCCAAATCATTGACCCTAAAACAACAACTACTATCACTGCCAAATCATTGACCCTAAAACAACAACTACCATCACTGGATGTTCCTTGGAAACAACATCCGACTATTATCCATCCCAGGAGTGTGTTCATTGATAAAGCAGCTTGCTATCGCTTGTCAAGCCCGCCGTTTTTTATCAACGGTTTTGAATGGAGTGCTTGCTTGAGTGCTTAAGCCGCTTGGTAAGCACTCTACAAGAAACTTGGTAATTGAACTCACCCCGGTTTCGTTCGTCGTCAATGAATCGCCTGTCCATGAATATCCATATCACCTGCATTGGTGGGGCACATGGAAAGCTCATTGCGCTTTCAAAAGAAACACTAAAACGGACTGTTTAGCCAGTTGACGGCAGGCCATGGCGGTGAGATCAGCTGCGGAGCCTTGCTTGGAGTAAGGTGCAAGACTTTTTTAAAAAAAAAATTGGGGCCACCTGACAGCCCGGAAGATGGCACACCCACAGCTGCGGGCGGCCAATGATAGGGACCCATCGTGCATGAAGGCATTCCCAAAGTTTATGAGGGCCATGACCATAAGGAGCACATCAGTTGTTTTTGTGTTCTAGACAAACAAACAAACAGACAGACAGACAGACAGAAAGGGGGTTAAAGACCCAGTGTGGTAGTTGGAGTTTTGCAGTTGCAGTTGGAGTTCAGAGTTAGAGTTGTGTTCAGCTTTGGGCACGGGAGCATATACATGTCATGGCTTCGTCGATGGGACCAGTGGATGACCTGGTGGAGGTCGACGTCTTCTTGCAGCTTGATGATTACCACCACAATGCCAACAAGTTACCCCAACCTTCCGGGTATATACAGAAATGTTAGGAGGTGGAGATGAATTTGATGGCTTGCTAACACACTTTTGCTTGTAGTCAAAGGTTACCTTGTTAACCGATGGGATCTGCTGGATAACTTTTGACTTGTTCGAGATCACACGCAGGCTCTCGGCAGTTTGCACACACGCAGTGGCTATTTCCATAACTTTAGCCAAATTGGGGTCGGATTCAGTTTCCGCAGAATTGAGTCATCATTGATGGCTATTATGAAGAAATCACGGAACATCTCTTTGAGTTTATCTGTGAACTCACAATATTCGGCGAGTCGGCGTAAATCAGCCACAAACTCGGATGCTGACTGACCATCTTGATGATGGTGGGTATAAAATCTATATCTCGAGACAATCTTTCCCGGTTTAAGGTGATAATGTCTTTTCATGAGATTGACGAGCTCTTCCTTCGACTTGTCAGAAGGTTTGGCTGAGGCAAGAAGATCTTTGATGAAGCTGTACGTCGGGGCCCCGCATACGATCAGAAACACAGCTCGCTGTCTTTCATCGTCCTCATCGGTGTCCATTTTGTTTGCCACGAAGTACTGCCACAGACGATCCGTATAGTCTTCCCAATCATCCCCCGCTGCTTATTCATGCAATATGCTGATGCATGAAGACGTCCTTGTCGTCACTGTAATGAACTCGAGAGACAGGGACGAAGGCTCTGAAATGGGAACAACAGGTTTAATTCGGACATGGGCACAACACAACACAACACAACACAACACAACACAACACAGCACAGCGTCGGAACATGGGCAGGTTACGTGACTCTCTTAACCACGCCTGGTGCACCCATGTATGCATGCATTATCATAAACTACTGAAACATCTCAGCACGTCCATCTGAGAATCTCAATGAGGATGTAAAATGAAGTGAAACACTCGAAAAAAGGATCTTTTATTACCCTTAGCTGTTGTTGCTGCTGCTCTTGTGGTCACTGTGGCTGTTTGTGTGCTTCTTTCGTGTACATTTATACCTTTTTATCTTGCTTCGAGAAGCATGACTGTCATAGCAAATACCACCGTCACTTCGCTAACGTAAATATAAAAAGGGAGAGAGAGGTGTGTGAGAGAGAGATTAGTGGGGGGGGGGGGGGGAGAGAGAGAGAGAAAAGGGGGGGTAGAGTGACGCCTCACCACACATCACTATACACTCCCAGAGGATGGGGGGTCGGAGCAAGAGAAAGAGAGGTGAGAGCAAGAGAAAGAGAGGTGAGAGCGAGAGCGGGGAGCGAGAAGAGGGGTGGTATAAATGTGTGCTGATATATCAGCAGATAGGTATATCAGGGTGGTATAAGGGTGTATATCACTCTCCCTTCCCATATACCTTTAATAAACCATTTTAATTGTAAAGGAACGTCTTCCTGCTTTCCCGTGCGATCACCACCAGTTTCGGCGATGTCTGATGAACCTTGGGGAATCCTTTTAACTTTGAATGCAGGTTAACCACTGTTGCAGAATCCACGGAGGCATTTACAGGACCTAGGGCTCAGAGCAACCGTTTTAATGATGCCTCTGACGCGACAATATGTGAGAATAACATAAATGTATATGTGATGAAAAGAAGGGCCCAAAACCAAAACACTGCAAAACTTCAAACAGTCAGGTATGAGAAACATCAAAAGCCTTCTCCTAGTCCATGGATCACCTGAGCAAGGGATTCACTGGAGAACAAAGTTTTTGTTGCATTGATACCAGCACTTGATCTTACCAAATTTGAGTGTGCTGAATTCAAATCTGAAGTTAGTTTCTCTCTGTAAGCTCTAGATTTTTTTGCAATCCACCTTTATCAACATTTATTTGGTAAGTTACAATTTGTATTAAAAGCAAATTGATATTAAACATATATTTTGCAATTCAACATTTTCAACATTTATTTAGTATGTTACAATTTGAATGAAAAGCAAATTTAAATTGACATATATTTCGACATAAAGACGATAGGTGATTCAGAACAATTGATAAGGATGGAATGCAAAGTTTAAATAGGTCCTATTCAGGCAAGAATTTGCGCTTGTACCTCTTGCGTTTGTGGACTTCCACAGGGCAATCTCGTTTGATGCTCCAGCAGTAGTCTGCCATCATATTTTTGTCCTATTGCCCTTGGTAGCGCTCTACCATCATCATGAGGTCCTGATGGAAGTGCTCTCCCTGTTCCTGACTTACAGCCCCAAGGTTCTCAGGGAATTGATCAAGGTGACTATTCAGGAAATGGAGCTTGACACTCATGTTGCACCCAAACTCGCAAAAAGCCAACAGCATTCTCGTAACCAGAAACTCATAGTTATCTGCCTTTTTGTTACCAAGAAAGTTTTGTATAACTGTGATGAAAGACAGCCACACTGTCTTCTCCTTGTCATTCATCTTCCTTACAAATTCCTCATCATGTACAAGGGCACGAATTTGAGGTCCATCGAACACACCTGCTTTGATCTTCTCGAAAGACAAAGCAGGAAAAGCAGAAACTATATGTTGAAAACATTCACCATCAGTACTCAATGCCTTCACGAACTGTTTCATCAAGCCGAGCTTGACATGGAGTGGGGGGAAAATGATCTTCTCTCGGCTGACGATTGGGTCATTCACAATGTTTGGCATGCCTGCTTCCAGAGTTTCACGGATGGGCCACTCCTTCTGGATCCAGTGTTTCTCTCGAGCTCGGCTGTCCCACATGCAGAGATGGCATGGAAACTTTGTGAAGCCTTTCTGTTGACCAAGGAGAACGTTGACCATTTTCAGGTCCACACAAATTATCCAGTTGTGCTCGTGATATTTGAGTAAGTCAATGACCATTTTTATGTCATTATGTTCTTCTCGCAAATGCACTGAGTGACCAACTGGAACCGCTCCATAAACATTGCCATTGTGCAAGAGAATACACTTAAGGCTGCGCTTAGAGGTATCCAGAAATATTCGCCATTATGTTGGATTATACGAAGTAACACCTAATTGCCTGAGAAGACCTGGGATATCGTGGCAGTAAACAAACTGCTTGTCTTCTGAGAAAAAGGCGACAAAGATCTGGTCCCACTTTCGGAAATATGAAACATTTGCAGAGTGGTCAAGTAGATTTTTTTCTTGCTGCCTGGAGGCTAATAACTCAGCAACTTTCTTGGAGAGCCCCAAATCACGCACTGTCATTCAATTCCGGTTGGCTAAACTGCTGAGGGGCTGATGACTGTTTGGTATCAGATGAGGAGGCTTTGGATTCTGAAACCATTTCTTGAAGCCCGTCATCACGACCCTCGTGCTCTTGCTGATCATGTTCACTGCCTTCATCTTCAGATAAGACAAAACCATTAAAGACTGGAACGGGGAGTTCCTCAGAGTGCAGAGTAGGTCGAATTGCTGAGGGAATACAGGGATAGGAGATCTTTTGCCGGTTTTTCTTGCTGACACCCTTTGTGTTGACCAGGCAAAAATAGCAGTCAGTTACGTGGTCCTTGGGTTCTCGCCAAACCATGGGAACTCCAAAAGGCAGACCCTTTCGTTTTCCTTTTGTCCAGTCATGAAGCATTTCCTCACAATTATGACATACAATATGAAGAGCCCATTTCTTGTCTTGGTCGCCAAGGGGAACATCAAAATAGGCTTTATATGCATACCTTACAAACGATGTTATATTGCGCTTTTGACAAAGTAGTGTGTGGCAGCCACATACATAACAGAATGCATCAGGATTATTTACACATTTATGTCTGATTGAAGAAGCCATGATCAGATCTGAAACAAAGAAAAACATATAGTTAAAGAATATATATATATATATATATATATATATATATATATATATATATATATATATATATATATCAATAAAGATAAATAAATATCAATAAAGATAAATAAATATCAATGAAGAGAAAGAAAAATGATGTCAAATAAATCGTGAGCAAATCGTTAGCAGCAAAACAAATACAGTCTATAGTTATTTAGCAGTTTAGGCATCGTATATGTCCACTAAAGTCCGAAATCGCACCCCTAGTTCTCAAGTTATCCCGAGTGCAAATAGCAATGGGTGTCCTTTTTTGCAAAAATCGCAAGTTTCAAATTGCATGAAAACTAGAGCATGTAGAGGAAAACAGATTTCAGATTTGAAATCAGCGTTGAAAAAATACAGAGAATAAGTTGAAAAATCTCATGAAACAGATAATAAGAAAAAATTTGTTCCCCAGTGTTATCTTTCTCGGGGAGCAGGGTAAGTACTACTCTCCTACAGCTCAACGGGCGTTCATCCTTCCTCCAACCTTTCTTAAAAGACAACAAGCAATTCGGGTTCCATTAAGTCTCAAACACTGTTCAAACTGGAGAGTTCATCGAACACGATACCCCACGCAGTGTTCAAATGAATACAGGAGGGCATTGTCCTTCATGGGGGTTACACTTTTGAAAATCCCCGTGAACCGCAAACTTAGGGGGTAATGGGGAAAACAGGGTTTGCAATTTCAACTTTAAAATTTGTCCAAACTCTACCTTTAATGAGCATGTTTGTGAATTGTTTTGTGCCATTTATTTTCATGAATAAAAGAGTTAAGAACGTAAAATAAAGTACAGTATATTTTCTTGAGTTATTATTTTGTATGGAGCCTGTGGTTGTTGGCTGCATCATTGCTGGGAGTGTGGCTGTGCTGCTGATGCAGGGCCCCGCGTTTCCAGTAAGCTGGTACTCACTTTGCCAACCTCAGAAGGATGACAAGCTTAGTTAACCCACTTGGTGTTCTTTAATTGGATAACAGGGGCTTAAACTCAAGACCTAAAGATTTTAAACCAACACCTTAACCGTTAAGGCAACACCAGGCTCATTTTCCTGTTTGAAGAACATAAAATCAACTTTATTACATCCGGCACCCAAGGTAGATGGAGATTATGTTTTCACCCCTGTCTGTCTGTCTGTCTGTGTACAGGATATTTCAAGAGGATGTGGACAGATTTGAAGAAATTTTGAGGAGAGCTTGAGTATGTGACAAGGACGAAATGATTCGATTTTGGTAAAGATCAGAATCCGGATACAATAATTTTTAAGTGATTCTTCACCATTGAGAGATCGGACCATAAACTATATATAGCACGATATCTCAAAAAGTTGTGGACTAGATTCGGATGAAACTTGGTGGACATGTTGGGTGTGGGACAAGGAAGAAATGGTTCAATTTCGGTGACGATCCGGATCCGGATCTGATCATTTTTTAAGTGCTTCTTCACTATTGAGAAATCGGGCTAAACAGATATATAGTACGATATCTTAAAAAGTTGTGGACGGATTCGGATGAAATTTGAGAGACAGGTTTGGTGTGTGAACTCGAGGAATTGTTTCTATTTTGGTGAAGATCCAGATCCGGATCTGACTCCTAGAATTTTTAAAGTGATTCTTCACCATTGAGAGATAGGGCTTAAAAACGATATATAGCATGATATCTCAAAAATATATTGGGCCAAATATACTCGTTGACCAGTGTTTCCTCAATTATCATTGGAGTCAGCTTAATGGACACTGCTACAGCAACTCTTTGAGTATGGTAACCATCAGAGCGACCAGACTAATAGTAGGTGTAACCACCCACCATTATCTCGCCACAATCCGATCTCCGAACCTCAGAGAGTGCTGCAATACCGAAACACTTGAGCTCAGATGATAACAGAGACAGGTGATCATCCTCTCTTAGGGATAAGACATTCCAGGCACCCACCTGAAGGGACCGCCTCAGGTTAACCCAAGGTGACCACCGTCTGATGGACGACCAATAGTTAGGCTGCAAAAACTCCAACCAACTTTCTGTGCACCTTACATAATCCCATCCTTTGTCACCATGTTAAACGTTCGACTGACATGGTGATTTGGGTGCACACAATGCTTTTATACCTTTTATCGCAGGCCAGATGCTTGGGAGTTTCCTGGCCTCTTGCATGCCCCTTCTTCTGGTCCAGCTGCTTTGGAAAAACTGAACTGGAATTCTGGTGGATCTGAAACATCACACCTATTCTGGTGTATCCACTTTTCTTTGAACTAGCGAAGACCCCGTCCTGACAGACAGGATAATTCCCACAGAATTGGCGTACTTCAGTTTGTCTTGCACTCCTCCATACATATTTAAATAAAGAGAATTGGGATCCTCCCCGCACCCAAACCCTTTCTACCATATTAATTACCACCTCCACCTCCATACCCTCTCGTGCACACCCCAAGTACAATCAACATTTTTCAACTCATTCCATCCAGTGGTTCAGGAGTGCATATTAGTCAAACAAACACACAGACACTTCTGAAATTGTATTATGATGATCAATTTTAATTTTATGATTCTAAAATCTCCTCCCCCAAGCCCTGTCTCATGTATATGTAATAAACGATGTCATCTAAAAGCGAGAGCCGTGTTGTGCATGAATGATATCAAAGTTTAAATGGTGATATAGCACAGCACCTATTAATTCGGCTGTAGCAGGGACTGAGACCATGTTGTTTGTTGTATTGGGTTTATACCTTTGTCATAGTAATACCATTGTCAAAAACAATTATTTTACATATTGAAGATTCGGCAGACAGATCTATAAGTCTTTTCCAAACTGTCGACAGGTAACTTCCCCGTAAGTGACGCTGTCTTCACATCCCTGACACTTGGATTCGTGTGTGGCACTGTATGATCCAGGGTGACAAACAACTGCAGCACACACCAATTCATACCATTGTGATATGCATGGATTAGCCCTATCAAACAACTAAACCTGGATTAACCAGGTGATACACAACAAAACACAAGGCATGACACTGTGAAACAGAACAAGCATAAGGAGGATTCACTCTGTGAAACAACAAAGTGCAAATCATCAACCTGTGAAACAACACAAGAAAAAATATTTTTAATAAAATTAACTTTAAAATGTAATTTTTCATTGACAAAAAATTAATCACAGCCCATGACATGAGACTGCACCCTATTAAAAGGTGTGCACTTTATTTTAATACAACAGATTTGTGGAACTTAACTGAATAAAGAAATTAACTAGAAAGGCACTCGGTAGAGCCTATACCTCCGCCAGACTGAACAGTTTTACGTTTTGTATCCCACTGATGGGCTGGACCTGGATCTGGATCTGAACCAAAATCGAATCAGCTTGTTCTTGTCACCTAACCAACTCATACACCATGTTTTATTATAAACCATCCATAACTTTTTTTCGATATCGGACTAATTTATAGTTTTTGGCCCCATCTCTCAATAGTGAGAATCACTTAAAAAAATTCTCCGATCCGGATCCGGATCTTCAACAAAAATCGAATCAATTCGTCCTCATCACACACCCAAACTGTCCACCAAGTTTCACCAGAATCCGTCCATAACTTTTTGAGATATCCTGCTCACAGACAAACAGGCAAACAAACAAATAAAAAACCAATGTCACCCCCAGGGTGACCAGTATCTTGCCGAAATGTGAACATGAGTGACTTATTTATTCGATTAAAGTTACTCAAAAATAAGGGTTTCGTCGACCTTGATGCTTGACCTTTTTGTGACCTTGACCTTTGACCTTGACCTTTATATTTTCGTACGGTTAATGGTATCTCTCCAGGACCATTGTACATGAAAGCAAGAGATTTTGATGAGAACTGAGGAAATAAAATTTTCATGAAAAATCCGTTTTTTCTTCATGACGTCATCAAATGACATCATAGCATCAAACTTTTGACAGATCTGGAAAGCACTTATCAAGCGCTTTCATTATGAGGTATTACTCGATATGGTATCTAAGATTTCAAAATTTGACCTTGGGGTCAAAAACTTTCGACCTCCAGCGCTAACCATGAAGGTTAAGGCCGATCGCCACCAAAAATTAATCAGCTGAGCGCCAGACCATGAACTATATTCCCATGAAGTTTGAAGACGATCCGATCAAAATTACTCAAAAAATAAGGGTTTCGTCGACTCCCCTGATTTGCGACAAAGTGACCTTGACCTTTGACCTTGACCTTGAAAATTTTATGCGCTGAAAGGGACCTCTATAGGACTCTGATATGCGAAGTTACAAAAATTTCCAATGATAACTGTGCTCTGCAGAGCGATCGATACATGATAACAGACAAAAAAATAAAAATAAAAAAACATACAGGCTGACTAACATATCTTGCAAAAACTTCGTTTTGGCAAGATAACAAACAAGGGTGAAAACATAACCTCTGTCCACCTTCGTTGGTAGAGTCAATAAACACTGTGCGCAAAAGGTGGTTGCTTTGGAGCTGCTGTCAGGCTTCAATAAAAAAAACCTCAGCCTTTTCAGCTGTAGCAGCGACTGATACCATGTGAGACATTCCAACGGTGATTTGGTAAAAATGCAGGAATAAACAATTCTACACATAATATATGCAAATTAAAAATATATTTAAAATGACCATTCATTTTGTGTAATTTTTTTTGTGATAGCATTAGCAGGAGAGGAATAAAGAAAATAAAAGCATTGAAAAATGCCTCGTCTATCTTGGTGTTTCAGATGCGGATGTCTGTTACCGTCGTTTATTGAATCTATCCTGAAGACAAGCCACTCACCACAGCAGTTTGAACAGGTGTGATGCTTCTTGTTATCGATGCCATAACCAGGCCTGCAATTATACAACCTCTCCATGGTCAAACTCCCAGCAATGTAGTGTATGATAGGTTTAGGATCCATCCTGCGAAGCATCTGTTCTTGCTTATAAAAGAAGTTCTGAACAAGAGTTTGGGCCTGCAAAAATGGTCAAAGAAAAATAAAAAAAGCAATGATTGTGGAAGCACAAAGGTAAAGCAAAGCATTTTCAAAAATTGAGAATTACTGGATGTAATCGTTACCTAAAATAAAAACATGCAGACAACAGATGCAACTTCATGGGCTTAGTCGTTTTTAAACGACTTTCCTGGTGCGTAATGCAGGGTTTTGCATCATGGAGCATTCTGGCTTTCAAAACTGTCCACAAGCCAGCTGTTCTCTCTTCATAAATGTTCAAAAAAATTAATGTTTAGAACTTACACTGAAGTTACATCAAAGTAATTGTAAATAATGCTCAACTATTTTAAGCAATTGAAATGATGCTTTGAAAATATTTTTTATTGCAGATATTTCAAGATATTTCTGCTTTGTGCAGATATTTCAAGAAAGGAGATCATAAGGGTAATCATCTCTCACCCATGATGACAGCTGCAACTTCAATGTCTCCCATCTGTTGACCACAGCTTTTTATTGCAAATGGGCACAGAAATATAAAAGTTACTCTGCCAGTTTAGAGCAGGCCTAAGGCCTAGCATTTTGGTATGCACCACCATCAGCCTATTTAACAGCTAAAGACAAACTTCACAAGGCATTAGCGTAAACATGGCGACCCAACAGGTATTTTGCTCGATAAGGTATTGGGCTACTGTTCATTCAGTCCGAGATACTTGGCTTTATAATTATGCCCACACCAAACTGTTAAGGAAACATTTCCAATGACAAGTAGGATGAGAATTTTGGTGTACTTTTACAGTCTTCACAATGTTCTTCTTCTTCTTGCGAATGGCAGCTTGGCTGTCAGGAAGCTATCATTTTGTTGGAGCATGACTATGCCACTGACACTGTGTACACTGGTACTCATTTCACTGACCGTGGAAGGATGACAGGCTGAGTCAACCTCACCTGGTGTTAATTCAGCAGCCAACAGGACTCAAACTCAGGAGCCGAAGGTCCCAAGCCAGCTACGCTTGCCACGAAGCCAACACCAGGCTTCGTCTTCATAATCTTGAGATATCGGTAAATTTTCAATCCAAAGGTATAAAGTTTCTTTGAAACTTTTATCAATTTGGGCACTCGTTTTATCCACGTTATAAAAAGATACAAACAAATAAAATAACCTTCTCCACTCTGCTGTTGGAGGCATCAGTGCAATCCCGGATCTGCATTTTCTTGCAAGCACCTCTCCAGCTCCTTCCGAATGCATCCACTACACATGAAACACGAACAGATGCACTAATGGATCCAAAACACTACCATAAGTATGGTTCAGAATTATGAAGGGGAGTCAAAAAGTTTTTCCCCAATTAAAAGAGCATCTGACTCAAAAAAGTAACATTTATTCCAATGACCAGGAAACTCACCCACCTCTTGGGAGATGTGTGACACTGCAAACTAAATAGAAAAGGATAATAACATTGGCGAAGTTTTTCTGGTAGATGACAATGGTGGAAGGTGGGGGAATGAGGATTGGCTCCCATTATTACAAATGATAAGCAGCAGAATCGCCTGGTAATTAATCGATACGAGCAAATACCACCAGTTGCTTTGCTGACGAGAAAACAAAAGGGGGGAGGGGGAAAAAGGGGGGAGGGGAAAAAAACGGGGGGAGGGAAGAGGGAGAGAGTGGAGAGAGTGAAGAGGTGGAGGGGAAAGGAGGGAGGAGGGAGGGGGAGCAAGGAGGGGTGGGGGAACGAGGAGGGGTGGGGGAAGGGAAGACAGTGTGAGGTCAGAGGAAGGGAAGGAAGACGTGCGGTGGAGTGTTAATTATGATTCATACCATTTCATCAAAATGATTCTGCATGGAATAACAGAGAAGAGGGAAATAAAATAATGTCAGAAATCCATTTTCTACCAGTCATACTATAAACACGGCCCAGACACAAATACCGCCCAGACACGTCAAGAGACAAAACCCGCTGGACGCATCCAGAGCCAACCCGCCCGGATACAAATACTGCTCGGACACATCCGAAGACAAACTCCCATATGGATGTGTCTGGAGACAAACTCCCATCTGGACACAAACACCTGTCCACAAAAGTATGAAGACAAACTCTCATCTGGACATAAATACCACCCGGATGCATCTGGAGCCAAGCTGTCCAGAGACAGACACTGCCCGGACGCATCGAGACAAACACTGTCTGGACGCATCCAGAGCTAAGCTGTCCGGACACAAACACTGCTCAGACACACCAGAAGACAAACTCCCATCCGGATGCATCTGGAGACAAACTCGCATCCAGAGACAAACTCTTGTCCAGACAAGTATGGCGACAAACTCCCATCCAGAGACAAACTCTTGTCCAGACAAGTATGGCGACAAACTCCCTTCCAGAGACAAACTCCCGTCAGGACATAAATACCACCCGAACGCGTCCTGAGCCAAGCTATCCAGAGACAAACATCGCTGAACACGTTCGGAGACAAACACTGCCTGGATGTGTCCGGAGACAAACACCGCCCAGACGCCAGGACAGAAATACCGCCTGGACGTGTCTGCAGACAAACACCTCCCAGATGCGTCCGGAGACAAACACCGCCTGGATGTGTCCCGAGACAAACACCGCCTGGACATTCCTGAGCCAAACACTGCCCAGACATGTCTGGAGCCAAGCTGGCCAGAGCCAAACACTGCTCAGACGCGTCCGGAGACAAACTCCCGTCCGGACATAAACACGGTCTGGACACGCCTGGAGACAAACACTGCCTTGACACGTCCGGAGACAAACACCGTCCAGACATAACCACCGTCCAGATATGTCCAGAGACATAGACAGACAGAGAGAGAGAAAGGGGAGGGAGAGTGAGAGAGGTGAGGGAGGAGGGTGCTGTATTGTATTGGGAGGGGGTAGAGCAAGGATGGGACAAAGAGGGGAGAGAGAGAGAGAGAGAGAGAGAGAGAGAGAGAGAGAGAGAGAGAGAGAGAGAGAGAGAGAGAGAGAGAGAGAGAGAGAGAGAGAGAGAGAGAGAGAGAGAGAGAGAGAGAGAGAGAGAGAGAGAGAGAGAGAGAGAGAGAGAGAGAGAGAGAGAGAGAGAGAGAGAGAGAGAGAGAGAGAGAGAGAGAGAGAGAGAGAGAGAGAGAGAGAGAGAGAGAGAGAGAGAGAGAGAGAGAGAGAGAGAGAGAGAGAGAGAGAGGGGTGTGGGGGCAGGGGGGTGAACAGAGGATATGTTATGCTTTATGAACAACACACACACACACACACACACACACACACACACACACACACACACACACACACACACACACACACACACACACACACACACACACACACACACACACACACACACACACACACACACACACTTCGGGAATCGGCAGGTTGGAGTTGGTGTGATTACCGACTTCAGTTCGTACTGCATACAACCCAAAAACCTTGAGTAACTTTCACCGATAAACAACGTTACATTTATATAGACGTTTCAGGGATATGTTTCCAAACATTAATATTTATAAACAGCTGCGTGTGATGGGTGGAAAAAAAACTTGCCTCGGTAATTTTGAAAACACGTTGGTTCTGCAAACGGCTGGGAAATAGGGTGTTATTTCACATCAACGGTTAACTGGGCTGCAAGCATAATTGTTTGTATATGGCAACCATATCTTGATGTAGTTATGTTACTCTTATGCTTCGCGTTGGAACACTCATTTGAAACCATTGGGTCAATTTGATAGCATTTATGGCGGATCATGAGAGGGCGTTTTCACATTTGTGTATTATCGGCTGCTCATCAGGGGCCACACTTTAAGGCCACCAGGGGATGCCACCGGCTTTTCTTGCAAGCACCTCTCTTTCCTGGTGCGCTATGCAGTGCGCTTCGGGTCCATGCTGAATTTAGGCCATGCAATGAAGAACAGGGCATTAAGCTAACACCAGGCACTGAAATGCTTTCATGTAGACGTCAGGCATGTTTCAGTTTCAACACAAAGCGGAGCCTGACACACCACCTCAACTATCGGAAATGAGTGCAATTACACAGAGAACATTGAAAGGTAATTGCTTTGGAAATTCTGCCTCACGCCTTCAGTAATATTCTCAAACTGTACAATGGTACACAGTCTGCAAATAAAAAGTTGGCAAAACGGTTTTAAGCATTAATTTAAGTCTTGGACAAAACATTGATGGAGTGCACATTTTTGTTACGTTATATAATTCAGTTTTTACACACAATATTGACAACTTTCAAACTTTTATCTTGTTTATCCTGTACTGCATTTCATTTTAGATATGTTTTGGAAAACATGATACGTGTAAATACCAATGACACAAATTTTAAAAAAATAACTTTGTGATAAAATCCAAACTGATGGGCAAATGCTTCAGCATGTGATTACCTTTATGATGCAACAGACAAAAGTAAGACAATGAGTTTATGGCAGGAAAGTTAAGGGTGAAGGAAGATTCAAGTCGTGAGCACACTCACTAATAAATGAACTTGTCTGTATTTGAGGCGTCACATAGTTGGACGAAAATAAAAATTACCATTCTGATACAATTCTAGAAGAAAGTGGTACATATTGACATGTGCCATCCTTTCAATGGGAAGATATAAAACTGGTTTTCCAGTCTCTATTTAAAATATTGACGTTAAAGATCCTCTGAAGGTATTTTCAAAAAAAGAGTTGACTGTTGTTGTATCCTGGCCAAATCCTCTGCTGCATAATTAGTGCTGCCTAAAGTAGGTGAGAGTTCTGCATTGTGGATATGGCACAGACATGATGGGCTAAATGGCTTTTACTTTTTCCATATTACCTGTATTAATGATTTGAATTGCCTATTTCCCAAACCACTGTGGAAAAAATATGAGCAAATGCTTCGACATGGATAAAGGTGTCTGCAGTGAGGGTTAACTGTTCTCATTCATCAGCTCGATTGACAGATAATCTTAAAGTGATTCAGCGTTCAAGGTTCAGTGGAAGTATTTTGCTTCTCCTGGAAGAACACGTTCAGCATAACACCTTGTGATATGAACACAAGCAAATGGACTTCATCGTGTTGTGGGACTGCCTTCTCGAGGGTAACTTTGCATAGTATAATGAGAGTTATTTCCCTTGGTGGATGTATTTGAATAAGCGTGAGGTAATTTAATTCTGATATCGGATTATGCGTCGTTATGCGTATAGAAAGCTGCGATCCTCTTGCCCAACATGTGTCCACAATCACTTTCCCTGGACACCTTTTTCATGTTTAATCCATTTGTAATCTGTCGTATATGTTCTTTCAAACGATCAGACAGGTCATTGGCACAAGTTCAGGCAGGAAAATCCACCATCACCACCTAAACCTGCACCACCGATCGAGGTGACAGGTCATAGTGGGATACCCCACCCATGGACTGAGTCCCGGGCCAATGACGACCGTGCGGGGTGTGGCCACGGGAGTCACGGATGAAGGTGGGGGCTGAGGCAATAAAGGGTGGTGCGAACCGGGGAGAGATATGCTCCGGAACCTGACACAGGAAGCTGTGTCAATGTCTGGGAGTTGTGCACAAGACGCACCCTGCCTGCAGCTTTCCACAAGCTCCCACATAATGCCACGCTCGGACCTGCCTTCGATAGTGCTGGCTTGTGCTTGTGTTCCACAATTGTTCTCCCCAGGCCACATTTTTCCACTTATATTTTGTTTGGTCCTGCAGGACGGAGCAGTGGTGTTTCGCTCCTGTCATCTCTTCTGGTCTTTCTTCTGAGGAATATCCGAGGCCATTAAGGACGTAGATAATAAAGGAGCTACCACTCGTCCGATGCTATGGGTGAGCATACGGGGTTTTGGTATAAATAATAATTGTAATGTTTCCTGTTTTCCCATACTTTTTCTGTTCGATACACGTTTAGAAAATCAGTTGGTCTCATAATAATTTGAATCAGTGGGTTTGGTTCCAGCCCAACTCAATCGTTCAGGAACCGGTTCCGAGGCAAGAGTGAAGCCCACAAGGAAATGAAAAGAATAGGCATGAATTTTTCTCAAAAAACAAACAAAAATAAAACAATATATATATATATTTATATATATATATAAATATATATATATATATATATATATATATATATATATATATATATATTGTTAAGGATTCAGCGACGGAGAGATTCTCAACCTACTCCGGCTGTCTCCGGGATCTATAACGCCGGCCGGCTCAGCACAGGCCTCGGGTCACGCGCCTTCAATCGCGATACCAACGTAATCCTTGTACCTTGCCAGTTGGGGAAATAGAACTCCTGGTTACAGACTGGTTTTGTCAGATGCCGAGCGTTTTCTGCCAGTCTGTAACCATTTTTGGTGTTATATGCCAATCAAACGGATCGTTCCTCGACACGACACAAATTAATCCATAGCGGCAACTTCATACGAATTAACCAGTTTTATTGGGGAACATTGGGGATCACAGCACAAGCAAAATTCACGACAATGGTTTTATTAATAATCCTCAACCTGTTCTTAACTAGGGAACCACGGTCTACAGGTTTCGAGGGGGTCGCTACCAAAAATATGCCTTATAGAACACGTGCAGACAAAGACAAACAGCATGCATGCAAGACAAGACAGAGTACTTGGTGAGGTTTCATGGATGAGAGGACAGTGTCCAAAAGCACGAATGTCGCTCGCAACAGGCAGATGTCCACGGATTTGAACTCCCAGCTCGAACCACGCCGCGTGGCAAAAATGGCGCTTGTCCTTTTTTCGCAGATCTCACGCACTCGGTCTCCGCGCGCTCTGGCCCCGCGCAATGTCGATGGCACAAGTCCGCCAGATCAACGATGGGCTTCAGCCGATCTCTCTCCAGGGTTCAGCCACACAAGTATACAAATCCAGGCCTGGCCCGTTCACCAGACAAGGCCCAAATCGAGGTGCCGGGCTCCGCAGGCGGATCGACGTGTCCATCCGTGAGGTGAGTAAGGACCGTCAGACGCTCCAGCGTCTCCTCTACTGCCTTCCCGCATCGAGACAGACTTCCGCTTCGTCCTCTCAGTTCCTCTCTCTGTCGAATCACCTTTTCTTTCTCGGCCGATGGCAGACTCGACCCTCAGGTTCAACGTTCTCTCCCGGCCGATTCACCATTGCCTTTCCTTTTTCTTTCTCGCCTCGAAGCCGGCTGCCGTCCCTCTCACGGCAGAATCCTCGACGTGCAGGCCGTCTCTCAAAAGCCCACTGCCATTTCTCAAAACTCAACTCCTTCGTTCGCTCATTTAGAATCACGAGCACGCTTCGAGAGCGACTATTTCCACACACTCGACCGTTTTTACGAAGCCTTCGTTTCTTCTCTCGTTTGCTCGCTTTGAGACACGAGCACTCTTTTTACGAAGCCTCCGTTCGCTCGCTTCCTTCGAGAAACGAGCCCGCCCCTCAACCGCCTGCAGTTTTCCAAATCCGCCAAAACTGAACCTGAGCCTGAGGTTCTCGTTTTCTCTTTTCGTTCCACGAGCACGCCTCTCTCGGCGAATCCGACCAAAACCCTTCCCCTTCGCGTCACTTCCTCCCTCAAGCCACACGCTCTCTCCAGGCCACACCCCCTCAGCCGACTGAGAGGGGCATATACTAGGATGGGGTAGGAATAAGAGGGAGTTCTTGTTTCACCACCACTGTACGAACATAAAAACAGTCTCTTACATCTCCCGACACATATATAACGTCCCTTTTTCCCACACAACCTAGCTATACATGCATTTAATGGGGGAATTGAGCTAATCCTATATTTACTAGTCCAATAAGGGCCATTTCCGTAACAATATACATATATATATATATATATACATAATATATATATATATATATATATATATATATATATATATATATATATATATATATATATACATAATATATATATATATATATACATAATGTATATATATATATATATATATATATATATATATATATATATATGTATATATATATATAGGGTGTCCCCAAAAATATACAACTTTTAAAATGCTTCGTTTGATCCTAAAAAAGCAGTAATTTTGTCACTAATGCTTCATTTCTTGTTGCAGAGACCCTGAAGTTTATTTTGATACCAAGCAAGCACCAGAAAAATGCCAAGACTGACCGTACAACTTCTTCTTCTTCTTTCGGCTGCTCCGCATATGATCCGCATAGTATGATCCGCATCCGTATGATCCGCATAGTGATTTGGCACATGTTTTACGCCGGATGCCCTTCCTGACGCAACCCTGGTCGCCTCTTACGACACAGGGATATGGAACACCTATTTTAACCGGGGTATACACCGGCCCAGTACACTGGTACTCATTTCGCCGACCTCGGAAGGATGACAGGCTGAGTCAACCCCCTGGTGTATTAATTCAGTGGCCCAACGGGGCTTGAACTCAGGACCTTTTGCATCCCAAGCCGCTGCCCTAACCACTGCGCCAACACCAGGCTCCAAGACTGACCGTACAACAACGGACGAAAATTGTTGAACTTTGGCACCAGCTGAAAAGTGTCATACAGGTGCAACGTCTTTACTCGAGACATTTCGGTATCCACTTGCGCCATGCACCAAACTTTCGGACAATAAAGTGCACCATCGCAAAGTTTACCAATGTGGGAACCATCTGTGACTTTCACAAGGGTCACAGTGGTCGGAAGAGGACAGGTCGTAGTGAAGAAAATGTGGAAATGGTGAGCAGGCGGTCGTTCAGAGTTCAAAAAAATCGATTAGATTGATTGATTCAGGAATTCTATCTGCCTGAGCTACGTACTCAGGCCCGTAGGAGAAACAACCTGATCCAGATGAGAACCCAGTGGTTTCAGCAGGATAGGGCACCGCCCCATACAGCCAGGGAAACAAGGCGTTTTCTCAACCAACATTTTGAGGGCCGCTTTATCTCCCTCTACGAAGACGTTGAGTGGCCACCATATTCCTCTGACCTTACTCCTCCAGACTTCTTGTGGGGGTATCTCAAGGACAGGATCTATGGAAACCCGAGGCCTCAGACTCTTGATCAGCTGAAGGAAAACATCCACCGAGAAATCCAAAACATTCCTCAGGAAACGTTTCCCAAAGTGATGGAGAACATGACAACGCGTTTGCAGGCAGTGATCGGACAACGTGGAGGCTACTTCGAACATGTGGTCGAAAAGAAAACGACGATTCTATCCCAAAATTTAAATTTTGGTGGCAATTTTGACATTGATACAATAAACTCAACCTTTCAGCTTTCTATCGAGCCATATATCTTTTAAAAAAAGATATGTTATGACCATCCTCTTTGCAGATTAAAAGTTGTATATTTTTTTGGGGACACCCTCTGTATATATATATATATATATATATATATATATATATATATATATATATATATATATATATATATATATATATATATATATATATATATATATATATATATATATATATATATATATATATATATATATATATATATATATATATATGAAGGAGGTCTGTCTAAAAAGTAACTGGACTGACTTCACAGAAATTTTATTCCGAAAAATATATTGAAATCACAGGTTGTCCCCTTCAAAATAGTTTCCTTCCAGTCTCACACAATTATCCATCCTCTTTTTCCACGCTTCGATGCACCCCCGGAAGGCTTCTTCTGGAATCCTCCGGAGCTCCATCGTCATGGCCCTTTTGATGGCCTCCACCTCAGGAAATTGGGTCCCCTTGATCACCCCCTTGAGCTTGGGGAATAGGAAAAAATCACAAGGGGGCAAGTCTGGCGAATACGGGGGTTGCTCAAGAATTGGCACGTTCCTCTCCTACAGAAACTGTCGGATGTCCAGGGCACTGTGAGCAGGGGTGTTGTCATGGTGGAGCACCCAGGCGTTGTTCTTCCATAGATCGCTGCTCTTTTCTCCAACTGATCACATGAGGCACCGGAGGATCTCCTTGGACATGTATTGATTCAATGTTTGACTATGTGGTAGAAACTCGAAGTGGACGATGCCCTTGATGTCAAAAAACGTGATGAGCATCACCTTGACACCTTCGATTTCGACATCCTTGCATTCTTTGGTCTTTGTGATGCCGGATTTTCCACTGACTACACTGCCGCTTGGTCTTGGGATCGTATTCAAATCTGGACGATTCATCGCTAGTAATGACTCTCCTGAGCAGGTCTGGATCGTCCTCGAGGTGCTCGATAATATTTTGACAGACAGTGATTCTTTGCTGTTTCTGGTCCTCGGACAACAGCTTGGGGACCATCTTTACACACACCTTGCGCATTTCGAGATTTTCAGCGATGATGCCCCAGACAGTGTCCTTGTTGATGGAAAGTTCCTCAACAATCATCCGCACCGTGAGTCGATGATCTGAGTGCACCATCTGCTTCACACGCTCGATATTGTCCGCCGTTTTGCTTGTTGAAGGTCTTCCAGACCTTGGATCATCTTCAACCTCCTCCCGTCCCTCTTTGAACCTCTTGTGCCATTCAAATGCACATGTACGTGGCATCGTTTCTTCCCCGTAGACTTGCTGCAGCATTGCGAAGGATTTGGAAGGTGTTTTGCCAAGCTTGGCAAGAAACTTCAGATTGGCTCTCTGCTCATGACTCATTGCGCGACGACTCAGACGAGACAACGTGTAAAGCACGACCTGTAAAAAAATCACACAATGAGTGCAGTCAACCATCACCAATCACATATATTGCTGGAATGTTGCGAAAGACTGTGACGCAACCCGTTCATTCAAGTTATGTAAGTGGAGCACACAGCAGGCTCAGTCCCGTTACTTTTTAGATGGACCTCGTATGTATATCGTTGACCGAGAATTAACAGGGTCAATCTGACATTTCATTCAAATTTAGAAGAAGTCCATGTAGAAGGGCAACAGAGGAAATTAAGTAACATTATTTTATGTAACCTTTATATGTACCTGTTATGCAGCACACGATATGAAAATAAAATGTTATGAGATAGCGGCAATTCCATTTTGAATTTTTGATTTCATTTTTCTCAAACTTTAAAAAAGTGGAGTTGGACCCTGTTAATTCTTGGTCGACGATATGTATATATGTATGTATATATATATATATATATATATATATATATATATATATATATATATATATATATATATATATATATATATAAATCCCTCCATCTACTTCCACAACCATAACACTATATATATATATATATATATATATATATATATATATATATATATATATATATATATATATATATATATATATATATATATATATATATATATACATATACATATACACACATATATATATATATATATACATATATACACATATATATATATATATATATATATATATATATATATATATATATATATATATATATATACATATATACACATATATATATATATATATACATATATATATATATATATATATATATATATATATATATATATATATATATATATATATATATATATATATATATATATATATATATATAGTGTTATGGTTGTGGAAGCAGATGGAGGGATTTCATCGGAAAGTTTGGATTGAATCAAGTTGTTTGGTCCGTGGACATGGAGAAGACATCTTGATGTATTTAAGTTGAGAAACTGTGAGCTTAAGTGTTACGTGTCACCACACTGGGGGGTGTTGCAGTGTTAATTCTATAGGGATTAAGAATAAGTTCCACGAGTATGTGATTGCCCCCCTGGAACCTATTCCTACGTTTTTGCATTTACAAGTGAGCCAAACATGCCAAGCAGGCAGAAGCCTCGCCTCCAAGGGTGACGGCGGGTGAAGTCACACTGCCAAGGTTGATGATGGATGGGTGTGATGTAAGTGGAAGGGAGAAGAGGAGGGCGATTGAGGCAGGGCGATTGAGGCAGGGCGATGAGAGAGGGAGGACGGGAAAGCAGCTCATAGCAAGGAGGAATGGACGAGTGTGGAGGAAGGATGCACGCAGTCGAGAGAGAACGTAGGTTGGAAATGGCCTGTAAGAATAGGGCTTTATGCAGGCTTTCCTTTGACACATGAAGAAGACGGCACGATGCTCGTATTCATGCTGAGGAAATTTGGCTTGCATACTGAGCAAGACGCTGGTCATCGACTGTTGTCTGGTCACATGGGATGGGCCTTGAGGCCTCGTGGGTGTAACCGAAGGGGACGACGCGATTCTGCAAAGCCACGGCGTCGGTGAGGATGATCGACGAAGAAGCTGCACTGGGTCTCTGAGCCTTGGTGTTGAATACCACTCACGAATTGCCTGACGAACATTCACGCTGTGAGAGAGCGGCTTGGCACCATTTTGGGTGGGTCTACACGTGCAAATAGAAGCGCCTCAATTCCACGTTCCATCAAGACCATCTCTGGACCAAGCTAAATGTCAGAATAGAGACGAATTTATTTTAGTTCCTTTCCCCTTGACATATTTAAGTATGTGTGTAGAGGCGCATCGACTTTAGACTTTAGTTTATCTCACGATTATTAATATTATATCTGAATTATTGTCCTTTGTAAATATTTGTCTATTTTCATTAAATTACGCGGTTATTTTAAGTTGATGTGTCCGTGTCTTTGTTGTGGGGTGTGAGTGTAAACTCCCCTGTGCTGTGCTTCCCCATGCCTCCCTCGCTCTGCCATTGCACCCCACCACTCCTGTGCGCCTTATAATCTCTGAGGATCAACGTGTCTGCCTCCTAATAAGGAATACTGCTCGGCTATTCGGGTTGGTGGTGTTAACCGCGAGTAACCACCATTTGGGTAGGGGTATTAACCTGGACCACCAGCACCATGACAATATATATATATATATATATATATATATATATATATATATATATATATATATATATATATATACATACATACATACATACGTACATACATACATACAAAAAAATTAACACCTCCTATGCTCCTTCAGCCGAAACTGCTGTGTAAAGCAACCAAGAAGGCCTACACAAGGTAAGTGCTATGCTGTATCAAACCCTTCCCAGAGTTCCTCCACAGCAATAAAGATATTCACACATCGTACACACAAGAGAATCCCAATGCTATACACCTTCTCAGCTGCCGGACCGGTTTCATCACTTATTGGCGAATCATCAGCGACAGCGCAGACAGCAATGCATACCATTGAGGCTCCGAAGCATGTGCCATGTGCAAATGTCAAAAGCAGTCCATGTATCAAATCATTGGTTTAGTATAAATAATTGGTATAAATTAGTCAATGTATAAATAGACATGTGAATGTCTTCATAGCTGTGGATGAACTCTGGGAAGGGTTTGAGAAACCCCAGCAAAGCACTTACCTTGTGTGGGCCTTCTTGATTGTTTTACACAGCAGTTTTGGCTCGAGGAGCATGGGAGGTTAGTTGATTAGTTGAGAGCTGATTGACTATTCCCTCCATTCACAGGTGAAATATGTGGGTGGGTCTTTCTTTAATATATGTTTATGTATATATATATATATATATATATACTTTTAAAATACATCCTATGGAATATATGTTGACCGTAATCCCTAATTACGTTCACACGAAATGGACTGTTCAATCAAAAATCTGCTTGGATGTTAGAGAACATGACAATAGATTAGTTTCTGGCATGCAAGAGGGGTACAGGTGCTGATTTTTTCACATAATCTAACCGACATGTAATGACACTACTTTTATCACAACATTGACATGCACTACACGCTGCGTGTGAAGCGCTAATTCCGAGGTAGACACTACTTTTGGGGACATAAAAAATAATGACATATTAACTGTAATTATAACCTGAACTCATTAATATACACTATTAAATAAATAAATATTAGTAATTAGTAATAAAGAATGTTAATTTTGTCCATGCTCGCAACTTTAGTTTTACGAATGCTATGTAAATTGCTGTGGCCCTATTGCACTACTTTATATCGCACCATTGACATGGACTATACTCCGTACATGTATGATTTGCCCCCATCATTGGCAACTGTGACATACAATCGCAATTTTAAATACATTTAATAATTGATTCATTGACCAAATATAATATTATAAAAAAGTCTTTTTCACATAAAAATTGATGTTTTCTTTCTTCAGGCTATGTATCCATGGAAAAGACAAAATTAATCAGAAGCTGCATTTCAAATACGAAGAGGGTGACTTCTTGAGACAGAGGTGAGAGGAGCAAGTGATTAAGGCAAGAAGAAGAAGAGCAAGTTTACCTGTGTCTGATTTAAAGGGGTCATGGGTTATATCGGGACAGTTTAGATCTGTATGCACATTGGCCTCTGAGCTGTCTCGCTTAGGTTTAAATCTTAACCCAGCTATAAAATACCACCCTGGTGTTTCACACCCAGGATGAGGCGTCATTGTGTGTGCTGTCTCTCGGATGGACATTAAACTGGGCATCCCATTTGCCAGCATTAGTTTGTAGATGTTGAAACCCCCACGGTGTCCTTCCCGAATAATAGGTGAGTTAGTGCCGGCACCCTAGCCAATTTCCAAATCCCTATCTGACTCACTGCTGGGAAGGCAATGACAAACCACCCAGCATCACCTGTGCCACAAAACTGCTTCAGCAGCACTGACACTCTGTTACAGAGTATGGTATCATCAAAGGGGCGTTTCAGGATTTCTGATTCCAAAATAATGACGTGAATAGTGTGGTGAAGTGAAGAAGTGGTTGCACTCACAATAAAAATTGCAAAACCTTGATTGCTGGTGGATTCGCCATGCATAAGGAGAGGGTTTGGGTCATGTAGAAAAGTGACATTAGAAAATCTTTCACTCAATGACTCATCCCCATCTAATAAAACCAATTAAGAGTGGAAGACGAAAAAAACAACAGAAGAGCTCTGAGTAATCAAGGCAGCCATGTTGCATACAATGGAAAATGATGTGCATTGAAGCAGACGAAACTCCAGAAACCTTGCCGAGCTTGCAATTCATTTTGGGGTGGAATACTTCACATCTGAGCATCTGCAGCATGATGTTCAACACTTCCTGCATCTTGTCTACAACAAGGTACATATCTACGTTTGAGCAGGTGTCGATCTGGTACATCACGGCAATATCGAAACTCACTTCTGGATCAGTAAACACTGCAATGGGACAATTGATCATTTAATAACACTTCAGTGAATTCTTATGGCAAGAACTGATTGCACACTCCAAGTATACACCATTTTTGAAGACAGTTCTTTGTGAGAAGGGTGACTGAATGAAGTTGAATGAGAATATTGTAAGTTACAGTGAACTATATGAATGATCAATGAAAGAATTGAATAAGCATAAAATACAACCTCAGTGAATTTTCCCTTCTTTTGCAGGTGCCATCATGCCGAGACAAGGATTTGCTATAAATGTTTGAAGTCACACAAATGAAGAGGATTCAGAATGACATTTGAACCTTGAGTGGTGCATGTATATGTATCTTGTTGAATTCCCAGTGCTGTCGTTGAAAAGAAGAGCATTTCCTTCATTGGCCAACAGACTAACAGTGTAAACAGGTTTGACAATAAAACACTCCAACATAATGTCATGGGGAACTTGTGGTTTGTACTTGTGTGGATGAACACTGTAATCCACTGTATTCCTGCATCAACATCCATGCCTCTCACCCTCTAATTACCTCTGACAGAGAAGGTGGACGGAGGTGATGTTTTCACCTCTGTTTGTTTGTCTGTCTGTGAGCAGCACATCTTAAAATGTGATGGACGGATTTGGACTAAACTTGGTGGAGATGTTGCACATGTCACAAGGACAAATTTATCCGATTTTGGTGAAGATCCATCTCCGGATATGACAAAAGCATTTTTAAAGTGGTTCTTCACAATTGAGAGAGAGAGAGAGCCAAAAACGATATATCGCACTAAATCTGAAAAAGTTATGGACGGATTCCGATGAAACTTGTTGGACATGTTGGGTGTGTGACAAGGAAGAATAGATTCAATTCTGGTAAAGATCTGAATCCGGATCTGATCATTTTTAAAGTGATTCTTCACCATTGAGAGATCGGGCTAAACTGATATATAGAACGATATCTCAAAAAGTTGTGGACGGATTCGGTGAAACTTGATGGACAGGTTCGGTGTGTGACCACGACGAATTGATTCAATTTTGGTGAAGATCCGGATCCGGATCCGACTTCTAGAATTTTATTAAGTGATTCATCATCATTGAGAGATAGGGCTCAAAAATGATATATCGCATGATATCTCAAAAATGTATTGGGCCAGATATGTTCTCATGGATCAGGCATTGCAGGGCGGAGGCATGTGCTCTCCTGAGTGCCCTTCTAGTTGGCTCCGAGTTTGGCCTGATCCACATGCGAACAAAGGAGTGAGATAATATTTTTACTCTGCCTGTGTGGAAGTCAAACAAAATCGAAAATCATTCCATACAGGGAAGTCATTGTTTTTAAGTATATCATAATGGATGCATACAAGCATGAATAACGAATGAACTATGTTAGATAGGTCAGGTCAGGTATGGGAGCATGTGCCAGAACAGCGCGTCGCTGCGTCCACTTTCCGCCGGTACTCCAGGGGCCTCCGTCTGGCCATCCCCCAGGCAGATGCCAGGCCCATCCCCATCTCCTTGAGATGATGGTCAACCTGCTGCAACCACGAGGCATGTGGTCGGCCCACTGGCCTACTCCACTCATGAGACTCCCTCACTGAGAGAATCTGGTGAGCAGGATCAGCGTCAGGAAAACGAGCCAAATGTCCATACAGCCGCAACTGACGCTCACGGACTATGCAGGTAACAAATCTCATCCAAGTCTCTCTCAGCAACCGCTCGTTGGACACAAAATTCGACCAGCGATAGCCAAGGATTCTCCGAAGAGACCTAGTACCAAAGGAATTAAGTCTCCGTCTCAGATCCTTGGTCAGAGTCCAAGTCTCGCATCCATAGAGCAAGACTGGAAGTACCAAGGACCTGAAGACTTGGACTTTCGTCCTCCCGCACAGGTACCGGCAGCGCCACACCCCATGATCCAGTGAATCCATGAATCCCCAGGCCCGACCCAGACGTCTATTGACCTCTGACTCGCAGCCAGCAGAGACATGAATATCACTGCCAAGGTAAGTGAATCTCTCCACGACCTCAACATCCTCACCACAAACAGACACAGACAGGACAGCAGCATCCAAGATGTCACGGAAAGCCTGGATCTTAGTTTTGACCCAAGAAACCCGTAATCCCAGCGGCTCCAACTCCTCATTCAGCACCTCGAGGGCCCCCAAGAGGATGTCGAAAGTCTCCGCAAAGATGACTGCATCATCTGCAAAATCAAGGTCCGAGATCTTGACATTCCCAAACGATGCACCGCAACTTGATCTCTCCGACATCCTCCCTAAAATCCAGTCCATACACGTGCTGAAAAGTGTGGGGGCCAGTACACATCCCTGATGAACTCCAGTAACAACTGGAAATAAGTCAGAGATGGTACCACCACACTTCACAGCACTCTCAGTTCCAGAGTAGAGTTCAGACATCAGATCGATCAGTTTTGGTGGCACCCCACGAAGACCAAGAATCCTCCAGAGGACATCCCGATTCACTGAATCGAATGCTTTACAGAGATCAACATAGACTGCAAGCAGCCCCTGCCGAAACTCTCGTCTGCGTTCGGTGAGGACACGAAGGGCAAGGATACGGTCAATCGTTGACCTCTTTGGTGTAAAGCCTGACTGCTCTGGACGCTGGTGCTCAAGCAGATGGTGGCAAACCCTATCAAGAATTATCTGAGCAAAGACCATGCTCGGCACTGAGAGCAGCGTCACCCCTCGGTAGTTGTTGCAGTCTTGGCGATCACCCTTCCCTTTCCAGAGAGGGACAACAAGGCCCCTCTTCCAGTCAGTTGGGATGATGCCTGTGTTCCAGGCAGAGCACAAAACTGCATGCAACGACACGAGTGCAGCATTTCCACCAGCCTTGAGAAGTTCAGCATGGATGCCACAGATCCCTGGAGCTTTGCCCCATTTCAACTGGTTCACCGCAGCCCGTGTTTCCACAAGCGAAGGTGGACCACAGTTGATTCGAGGGTCAGCAACAGGGATTGTAACACCCTTGACGTCCAACTCGACAGTTGGGGGATCAGCCTGGTACAACCGCTCAAAGTAACCGGCCCAGCGGGCCTTCACTTCAGACTCCTCTGTCAAGAGCCTACCACTCTCTGCTCGAACTGCAGTGCTCCGAGGGAAGGGCTTGGATGAACGTAATGCACGAATTCCCCTGTAAGCGGGACGAGAATCACCTGTCCACAGTTGATGCTCTACCCCCTCACAGATTCCTCGCACATAGGCCTCCTTGTCCACCCTCAGTGCACGTACAGTTTTACGCCTCAGCTCCCTGAACAGCTCAGCTCTGTCATTCAGCCTGACCCTGTGACTCTGGTCAATGGTATCCAGTGTCCCTTGAGAGACAAAATTCTTCTTTGCCCTGCGGTGAGCTCCAAGACATCCACCGGCAACATCAAGGACGGTGGTCTTGAAGGTGCTCCACAACTCTTCAGGACCCCCCAAAGCACCCAGACCCCCCAAGTGTCCGCTCAGCCTGTTCGCAAACTCCTCAGCTACCCTCTCATCCCTGAGCTTGCCAACATCGAGCCTAGGCTGGGATGGTACCATTCTCCAGGATTTAAGGTGCAGCTTTAGAGTTGCTACAACAAGCCTGTGGTCAGTATTGAGGAACTGAGCATTCCGGTAGACCCTGCAGTTCTGGATCATCCTCCAACGACCGTCAATGAGGACATGGTGAATCTCCTTTGCCACACCGCCAGCGTTGGAATACCAAGTCCAGCGATGAGCTTGTGGGCGCTGAAACCATGAACCAGCCACCCTAAGTCCATGACTTCTTGCAAAGTCAAGGAACTTAGTGCTATTTGGTTCATAGTTCCTGACTCATGGGGACCAACACATGTCTCATAACCATCCCTATCAGTTCCAGTCGATGCATTGAAATCCCCCAAGACTAGAAGTGTATCTCGTCTGGGACACTGATCAACCACATACTCGAGTGTGGCGTAGAATGCATCCTTCACGGTGAGGTCACTCGCCTCAGTCGGAGCATAAACAGAGACCAGGGAAATGACACCTAAGGAGTGACGAATCCTTAATCTCATAATACACTCGTTGACCGGTGTTACCTCAATTATCATTGGGGTCAGCTTATTGGACACAGCTACAGCAACTCCTTGGGTATGGTAACCATCAGAGCGACCAGACCAATAGTAGGTGTAACCACCCACCATTATCTCGCCACAATCCGGTCTCCGAACCTCAGAGAGAGCTGCAATCCCGATGTCCAAATGCTTGAGCTCAGATGATAACAGAGACAGGTGATCATCCTCTCTTAGGGATAGGACATTCCAGGCACCCACCCGAAGGGACCGCCTCAGGTTAACTCAAGGAGACCGCCGTCTGGTGGACGACACCTCAGCACCACTCCGACACACTCCCGCAATCTGACCCAGGGATGTTACCCCGTGGTTTTCCTCCTATCATCAAAGATTGGGGGTCCCGAAGGCTTTGCCCCAATCCCGTCATCCGGTGAGCTGCCCTGCGAAGGGAAGCTGCACAGGAGGTACTCCCACGGAGTGGGTTTTCAGATATTTTTGCGTTTTGCGGAATGAAGGGTTTTACGGTGGCCGGAGTGAAAATCCTGCCACCAACCTCCTAATAAGAAGTAGCCCAACTGCAGGAGGATGTCCGCAGACACAGTTGGGCACTAGATATAGATGGCCGTTGGCTCACAAGGAGCTCCTCCGCCCTTTGACAGGTTTTGTTTTTAATCCTGCTGGGTGTCCATATCCAAACACCCTCCTCACCAGAAAACCTGGCTGGGGAGATGGTTTAGTCGCCGACAACCCGACCATGGAACAGGTTAGTACAGGTTTACATGGTACCTGTAGCAGGTCACAGATCGAACCTGACCTGACAATAACCTGTTAGATCGAACCTGTTAGATAAGGTGCTTGTAATGGACACTGGGGGAAACGGTAGTAAAACCTGGAATTAATGAATTTATATGCGTTTAAGGCTCTTGCCTTTATTTAAATTGAAATGTATACTTGAACATTGTATGACACAAATCGCCTATATAATGCTTCCAAGAACCATTATATATACATATATATATATATATATACATATATATATATATATATATATGTATATATCTGTGTGTGTGTGTGTGTGTGTGTGTGTGTGTGTGTGTGTGTGTGTGTGTGTGTGTGTGTGTGTGTGTGTGTGTGTGTGTCTGCGACCGCTGTTTCTCGACAACCACTGGTCCGATCTACAGGGTGCCCCACAGAAAACCAGGAAATTTGAGATTTTGAGATTTATTTTGCCGCATTTTACCATATCAATAAACTAACATTAATTTTCTAATCGTCTATGCCGTTGCTCAGCGGCCCACGGAAAGCACTTTGAACACGACATCTAACGTTTACTTTTGAAAATCACAATTCTTCTTCTTCTTCGTTTGATATGACGTAACAATTGACGCTGGGGACCTGAGTATGTGCCTTTTCAAAGTTTGATATCGTTCTTCTTCATCCGTTTCAGCTATTTCCCAAGTGTTTCCTAAGTTATGGCCATTTATGATACGGTTGGTCCGATCTAATTGAAACAATGCCCCAATGCAGTCGTTGTTTACGAGAGTGAAGGAACGAAGCTGCGCGCCATGCACGCACAATGGAATCGGACGAAGCACGAGCTGCTCGCTTGACACGCGACGCTACACGCGTGACAAGGCGTCGTGCAGTTGAAACGGATGAAGCACGAGCTGCTCGCTTGGCAGACAACACTGGACGCGAGGCAAGGCGTCATGCAGAAGAAACGGACGAAGCATGAGCTGCTCACTTGGCAGACAACACTGGACATGAGGCAAGGCATCGTGCAGAAGAAACGGACGAAGCACGAGCTGCTCGCTTGGCAGACAACACTGGGCGCGATGCAAGGCGTCGTGCAGAAGAAACGGATGAAGCACGAGCTGTTCGCTTGACACGCGACACTATGTACGTGACAAGGCGTCGTGCAGCTGAAATGAATGAAGCACAAACAGCTCGCTTGGCAGACAACACTGGACACGAGGCAAGGCGTCGTGCAGAAGAAACGGACGAAGCACGAGCTGCTCGCTCGACACGCGACGCTACACGCGTGACAAGGCGTCGTGCAGCTGAAACGAATGAAGCATGAGCTGCTCGCTTGGCAGACAACACTGGACGTGAGGCAAGGCGTCGTGCAGAAGAAATGGACGAAGCACGGGCTGTTCGCTTGACACGCGACGCTACGCGCGTGACAAGGCGTCGTGCAGAAGAAACAGACGAAGCACGAGCTGCTCGCTTGGCAGACAACACTGGACGTGTGACAAGGCGTCGTGCAGAAGAAACGGATGAAGCACGAGCTGCTCGCTTGGCAGACAAGACTGAACGCCAGGCAAGGCATCGTGCAGAAGAAATCCCTCACCAGCAAGAAGACCGGCAAGTAAGGGATGCCCTGCGCCATCAGGACGTACACCGTGCGAGACTAGAGCAGGCTCACCATGAGAATCGCAACCTTGCTTGATACGATGATACCGATTTCTTCTGAGAGTAACTTCATGTTGAGTACAGGCACGCGTTGAGCAGGACCTCATTACTTCAATGCACTAAATGCTCACATTGTGATGCTTTTGTGTGGAACGAGGAGAGAAGAGGATTTTGCTGCAACCACGGCAAGGTCGACATTAAGCATAATCCTACGAATCCAAAACCCGGTTCAACTCCATCACAAACTCCAGATGCTATTAAAAACCTTTTCCTTAACCAGGACTTTGTGAAGCACGCGAAACAGTGCAACAATGCGCTGGCAATGGCAAGTATCGGTGTCCGAGAGATAGGCATGCCTGGCTTCAATCCTGGAGTGCGCATACAAGGTAAGGTTTACCATTACATTGGTGCTCCTCTTGCCGATATGGGTTGTACCCCACGCTTTGCTCAGATCTACTTTCACGTTCCAGCCCATGAGCTGGATTATCGTCGTGCCCACACCTCGAACAGTAGCCTGAATGAGCAGTTTTTTCTTAGAGCACAACAGGCCATTCATGAGTGCAACCCATACATCCAGCAATTCAAATCAGCCATTGAGTATGTGGTTCATAATGATAGCGCCAATGAACTGAAAATTGTGTTTACAGGTTGCACGCGGCACCGAGACCTTCATCGTGGTACCGTCAACCTTCCCTCACCAGACAGCGATGTGGCTGTCATTGCTCTTGGGGCAATGACAACAGAGCAGTTTGGAAGGCTGGCAGTCTGAGTTCACCTCAGAGGAGGAGGTTTACAGACAATAGACACCATGCATCCAGCATATGACCCTCTATCATACATACTTCTGCTACCCTGCGGCTCCCAGGGGTACCACACTGAGTTGGCAGGGATAACGCCAACATCTTTCGACCGCTACCATCTCCAAGTACGTGATCCTACTCATCACTTCAATCTCCTGCTTCATGGTGGAAAGTTGACAGAAGTACGTATGCGACATGATGGCAAAAGTTGAGTCACACCGTCTCAATTGGATTCGCTGCAACCAGAAGTCAATTAAGACAGAAAAGTATAAGATCATCGTTGATGCATTGAACAATGATGCTGAGGTGCTACCTGGACACCTCACCATTCTGCCGCTGTCAATTTATGGATCGCCACGTTGGTATGCCAAAGTTTCAGGATGCAATGGCTTTGGTCCGAGTCAAGGGAAAACCTGACTTTTTCCTAACATTCACGTGCAACCCAATGTGGCCAGAAATTAAAGAATCACTTTTTGAGGGTCAGTCACCCAATGAAAGACCTGATATCATCGCCCGGGTGTTTCATATGAAGGTGGAAGCACTCCTTGCAGACCTCCTCAAGCATGACATCTTGGGGCATGTGGACGCTTATGTGATGGTGAAGGAAACGCAAAAGCGTCACCTTCCCCATATACACATGCTCCTGACCGTGGTACCTCACGACAAGCCCAGAACACCAGCAGATGTCGATCGTGTGGTCTCTGCTGAGATTCCTGACAAACGCACAAATCCGGAACTACACCGTATCGTGACATCACACATGATTCACGGCCCATGTGGGGAATGGAACATCTCGAGCCCTTGCATTGCAGACCGGAAGTGCACAATGGACTATCCCAAAGCCCTACAAGAAACGACATGCTTCTCTGATGACTCCTATCCCCTGTACAGAAGACGGGCAGAAGCAGCACCTGGTGATCCCATCAGGAAGATAATACGAGGCGGTGCTAACGTATTAGTTAACAATGCATGGGTTGTGCCTCACAATCCATATATCGCGGGTTGAGAGACATAATGTTGTAACTGCATTTTTGGCGAAACCGAATAAAATGGCTCTCATGTCTTTCAACACCATATTTATCTTTCATTAGCGATTTGCAGGAAATGGGAAATTTTCAGTTACAACGGTATGTCTCTCAACCCGCGAAATATGGTGTTGAAAGACATGAGAGCCATTTTATTCAACCCTGCCAAAAATGCAGTTGCAACATTATGTCTCTCAACCCGTGATATTGTCCTCAGGTATGATGCTCACATCAACCTTGAGATCATATGTGCTGTCACCAGTGTGAAGTACCTGTACAAATACCTTGAAAAGGGCCCGGACCAGTGCCTGGTCAGACAAGAGAAACATGAGAGGATGCGAGAGGCATTACGACATGATGAAGTGACACAATACGAACTAGGGCGTTACATCACCACATCTGAGGGATACTGGCGCATATACGATTTCCCCATTCAAAGCAAGTACCCACCAGTCGAGATGCTGGCACTCCATCTGCAGGATGAGCAGGTGATCACGTTCAATGACGAAGGTGCTGTACAGAACATGGCAGAGTCAGGACCCCCTGCAACAACGCTCACCGCCTTTTTCGAAGCCATGAATCCCCATCCACACATGCGTCATGTTCTATATCCAGATTTGTTCCAACACTTCACCTACTTTAGGAAAAGGTTTCAATTGCGGAAGAGAAGGCTGAGTTTCCAGGATAACTGTAAGGCTGATACAGTTGGGCGGCTCCCCATTATTTCCATCAACTCACATAATACCGAGTTGTACTATTTCCGCATGCTACTGTACCGCGTGTCTGGCGCCACATACTTTCAGGATCTCCGTCGTGTTGGTGGTAGGGTCATGGAGACCTATCTGGCAGCCTGCATTGCATATGGCATCGTTGACAATGACCAGGAGGTGGATTCTGTTATGGAAGAGGCTGCAAATATTGCAATTGGCCCTGCAGTCCGCGAAGTATTTGCCAGCATGCTTATATTCATCCTCAGAGGCAACCACGTGCAGTTCTGGGAAAGGCACAAGTATGTGCTGTGCGAGGACTTCATGCGTGCAGCAGGTGTGAATGAGCCAAATGGACGCATTTTGAGTGAAGTGCTACTGGAGCTGAGGGACAAAATGAGAGGCACGGCTTTTCGCTCAGTAAGAGCTTTGGCCTTCCTGAGCCTGAACCAGCTCATATCCAGTCTCGCATTCCCCGCGTCATCGAGCACGAAACAGGGCACAATATAGGAGAACTTGAGGCTCACATCGCTCAAACAGAGTGCCTTCTTAATGACGAGCAGCGCATTGTTGTCGATAAAGTGATGACGAGTGTGGAACACGGACAAGGCTGAATGATCGCAGTTGATGCAAGTGGTGGGACTGGGAAAACATTCACATTGTCTCATATACTCAACAAAGTGCGAGCAAAGGGCAAAGTGGCTCTTGCGACCGCTGCAAGTGGTATTGCAGCTACTCTACTGCCTAAAGGGGTCACCTTCCTTAGTAGGACCAAGTGTCCTCTCATTCTCACTGATGAGTCCACTTGCAACATCAGTGAAAATGACACCACTGCAGCACTCATACGAATATAATGGTGGTGGATGAGGTTTCAATGATGGATCGTCGCGCATTGGAGGCAGCAGATCGAACATTCCAGTGGCTTCAGGGCTCAGAGGAACCATTTGGCAGCATCACAATGGTTTTCAGTGGTGACTGGAGGCAGATCCTTACCGTTGTGCGAGACGGTAGCCGTATTGACATAGTTGGAAG
This sequence comes from Eptatretus burgeri, assembly GCF_056783735.1. NCBI lineage: Eukaryota > Metazoa > Chordata > Myxini > Myxiniformes > Myxinidae > Eptatretus > Eptatretus burgeri. The sequence goes on from NC_140964.1 coordinate 114,192,237, forward strand.
GTGCTTCAAGAGCTCATACCTGTGGAGAAAAGTGCAGATACTTCGTCTCACAGTAATCATGAGGATCATGCAGGGTGCTGGAGAACAACATGATGAATCTGATTTTGAAAAATTCCTGCTGGATCTGGGTGAAGGGAAGATTCCTGTCAATTCAGAAGAGGGTGAATTTGCTATTGAGCTCAGGGAGCTGCTCATTCTTCCAGGTGAAAAACATTATGCAACCTCTTCAAATTTCAAGTGAATCGCATGAAAATTGACAATTTTATAAATTCGGCCAATGTTGACCTTTTGGCTGATGTGGACCTCAAAAAGAATTGGCTCATTGAATTCAGTGACACAAAATATATATTCTCTTCAAATTTCAAGTCAATGGGATGAAAATTGAGGATTTTAGAAATACCACCTTTGTTGTTGACCTTGGGCCTATGTTGACCCTTTGGTCCATGTTGATCTCAAAAACAATTGGCTTGTTGAATTCAGTGACATTAAATATAAATCCTTTTCAAATTTCAAGTCAATCGGATGAAAATTGAGGATTTTAGAAACACCACCTTGTTGTTGACCTTTGGCCTATGTTGACCTTTTGAGCTCAAAAACAACAGACTTCTTGCTTATGACAAACTCCACTATGTGGTGAAATTTCGTGAAGATCGGTTTGGAATTGTGACCTGTAGGTGATAAACAGAGAGACAAAAAGACAGACAAAATAACAAAATCGACGCACCAATACACTTGAAAAATCTTCGATTTTGCAAGTACCAAACGGGAGAGAGAGAGAGAGAGAGAGAGAGAGAGAGAGAGAGAGAGAGAGAGAGAGAGAGAGAGAGAGAGAGAGAGAGAGAGAGAGAGAGAGAGAGAGAGAGAGAGAGAGAGAGAGAGAGAGAGAGAGAGAGAGAGAGAGAGAGAGAGAGAGAGAGAGAGAGAGAGAGAGAGAGAGAGAGAGAGAGAGAGAGAGAGAGAGAGAGAGAGAGAGAGAGAGAGAGAGAGAGAGAGAGAGAGAGAGAGAGAGAGAGAGAGAGAGAGAGAGAGAGAGAGACATAAAATCCTTCACCTTCGTTGATGGAGGAAAAAATCAGGGTCTGAGGGGGTCAATGGGGGATTTGAGTGACTGTTGCTCATGATCCAGGTGAACTTCAGGACTCGTGGTCCTATTTTTTTTTTGACACCCTGGGGATATCCCTGGACATGCCACATTGTCTCATCCACATTCTTCCCTTCATTTCCCAATGAAATTGTGTAGTTTTAACAGATGAAATTGGTCTGATATTGATGGGGTGCAGGCATGATGGGCTGAATGGCCTCTTCCTATATCTAGTTTCCTTGGGTAACACTGCACAGGGTTATCGTGCTCTATGTACTCGGTTGTTACAGATATTTTTGTCATACATTTTGGATAAATGTACCACAATACTATATAATGATTAAATTAGAGTGAATTAAATACTGCCGTGGCCAAAAATATTATCACCCTTGCACTTTTTTCAAATAATGCACCATTTCTTCCAGAAAATTGTTGAAATAAAAAAAAACATCTTTTGGCATGCACGATTGTAATTCTTTGGTTTTCAGTGGAACAAAAATATAAAAAGCTGAAAAAATTACTAAATCTTAGCTTATTCCACACAGAAATCCTAAAATGGTCCGGACAATATTATTAGCAGCGTTTGGAAGTTGTTAGAAATAATTAGATTTCAATTAGGTGATTCTCCTTTACTTTGAAATTGAATTCACCTTGTGGTGAGTTGCAGGTGCCTGCAATATAAAAACAAGTGGTGCCAGGCACAACAAATCCCACCCATTTAAGGCATAAAGTTATTTTGGGGATCAAATTTAAATTTGATACCATCCTTAACCTGAATGTTGATAATAAGGAATAGAATAAGGAATATTTTAGTCTTAGTTTGAAGTCAATTAAACCATTTTTGATGAAGTTATGACCGTAAAATGATTTGACCTTTCAAGGCCAGGTAAGGTCAGAGGTCATGGTGTCAAATGAAAGCCAATAAAGGACTTGATATAAGTCTTCCATAGTAAACACGCATATTCCTAACCTTTTTTGATATATAATGGAAAATATGTAATTTTGACCGATGACCATGACCCCCAAAACTTCGGACCCTACCGATCTTCACAGATATCCATTTTTCACTATAGGAATGGGTAGGATTATAAGTGACAAATAGAATAAGGTTCACTATAAGCTTAGTTTGAAGTAAATCAGATCATTTTTGACGAAGTTATGAGCGAAAAACGATTTTGATCTTTTCGTGACCTTGACCTTGACCTTTGATCCAATTGGACCCAAAAGTTAATGGGGTCGTCCAAGGTTCATTGCCCACCTGTGGATTAAATTTGATTGACTAAATTATGAGCGAAAAACGATTTTGATCTTTTCGTGACCTTGACCTTTGACCAAATTGGACCCAAAAGTTAATGGGGTCGTCCAAGGTTCATTGCCCACCTGTGGATTAAATTTGATAGTGTTTGCTTAAGCCGTTTTGCCGTAAAGTTGCAAACAGACAGACAAACAAACAGACAAAAAAAAGGCCCATAGGGCCAGGACTTGACGAAATTCAACAAGATTTCGTACCATCGAGAATATTGAGTGATAATAGGTATTTCTGGGGTTAAACATAGTTTTTAGGGGAAACAAACAAAAAACAAAAAAACAAAAATATTAAATTAAAATACCTGTCACCTCCGTAATCCGTAACGGATGTGACCAATTTTTAATCCAGTCAAAGATACTCCCCTCCTCCGTCCGTGTTTCAAATTTGAAAGGAATCCGTTAAGATTTGGGGGAGACATGAATTTTTGAAAATCGGCCCATGCTAAAAGATATGAATTTTCGCGATTTTCAGGAATTTTTCCTGACCTTGACCTTTGACCTTGAGATGCCAAAAGTTATAGGGTTCTATTCTGGTGGCCAATAAGTCCATTGGTGAAGTTCCATGACATTCCGACTCGAAATGCGACCTGTAGAGCGAGACATACACACAAACAAACAAACTGAACCGACCAACATACTTGACAAAATCGTAGATTTCGTCAAGTAACAAACCGGATGATTACAATATCCAGGATAATAACTCACTCAACCAGTTTGAATGGAAAGAAGAAGTCTTTCTGCTGTTTTGCGTCACTATGTGTGACACACTGTGCGTGCTGTTTTCCATCATGCATGAGTTTTGCGTCACCGCAATAAGCATGGAGAAAAGAATGAAAACCAGAGAATTGTCTGAAGAGGTCAGACACAAGATAGTAGCCAAGCATGGATAATCTCAAGGCTACAAGTCCATCTCCAGAGACCTTGATGTTCCTGTGTCCACCGTACGCAATGTTATCAGGAAGTTTAAGACCCACGGCACTGTAGCCAACCTCCATAAATGTGTCTGCAAGAGAAAAACTTGATCGAAGATTGCAGTGAAAGATTGTTTGAATGATGGAGAAAGCACCTCGATCAACTACCAAACAGATTCAAGCTGACCTTCAGACACAAGGTACGACAATTACAACTCACACCATGCATCGCCAACTCAGTGAAAGGGGGTTCTATGGGAGGAGGGGTAATGTTCTGTGGACAGACGAGACCAAATAAGAGCTTTTTGGGAAAGCACATCATCTCTGTTTACAGAAAACAAAACAAAAAAACCTTCCCTAGAGTCAAACATGGAGGAGGTTCGGTGATGCTTTGGGGTTGCTGTGTTGCCTCGAGAACTGAGTGCCTTGAATGTGTGCATGACATCATGAAATCAAGAGATTACCAAAGGCATTTTGGAGTGCAATGTTCAACCCAGTGTCAGAAAGTTGGGTCTCCATCGAAGGTCATGGGTGCTGCAGCAGGACACTGACCCCAAACACACTTCAAAAGGCACCCAGGAATGGTTCAAGCCAAAATGCTGGACTGTTGTGAAGTGCGCAGCAATGAGTCCAGATTTAAATCGCATTGAACACCTGTGGGGAGATCTGAAAACAGCAGTTAGGAGAAGGCACCCTTCAAATCTGGGAGAACTGGAGCAGTTTGCACAAGAAGAGTGGAACAAACTGTCAGTAGAAAGGAGAAGGAAGCTCATTCATGGCTAAAGGAAGCAATTGACTGCAGGTATTTTGTCCAAAGGCTGTGCTACCAAATATTAAGTCGAGGATGTCAATAATTTTGTCAATGTCATTTCTTTTTATTTCCTGATTTAAAAGGATATATTAAGTTCTGAATCAAAAAAAATGTTCTGTAAAATCGATAGTGAAATCAAGAATTGTGGAGACCAAATAGTTTTGTCAATTTCAACTTATTTTTGGAGAAAATTGTGAGTTATTTGTAAAAAGTGCAACGGTGCCAATATTTTTGGCCACGACTGTAAAACTTCAAGTCACAGAATGATTACTGTATGAATGCATCAGAATGACTGCAATGTAAACATACTATTATATGGAGGGAATGAGAAATGTTATGCAGCCATTGGCGAACCAGACAAGAAAATCCACTGAAGTGATATTTGCTGCTTTATGGTGCATTCTTTCAGATGTAAATATGTAAAGATCCATGCTTGTTTCATTGGTTGCATTTTCACACAATTAAATATAATTTATATGATTAATTAGCATCTTACCAAAGACTTGAAAGGTATTGGCTGAAACATCAAGTTGCCCATTGTAATAATACTCGACGGTGCAGGTATAGAAACCCGACAGGTCAGGATAAGCATTGGAGAAAACAAGGCTTTTGTCATTTTTAATATGTACATTTTTACCTGTAAAAAACAAAAAACAGACAGACAGACAGTTAATAGGTTAATGACAGGTTTATGTGCATTATGAATATGTCTGTTATCTACTCATAGACAGTATTGCTGTGACTCCCAGAGAAGCGTTTGGGACTAATAGCAGGAACATTGTCTCACCAGCTTAAGCCGAGCAGTCATATATACCTCGACCAGTGAACGGTTGTGCTTACCAACCACACTTGAAGAACTTATCATTGCAGATGGCCAAGCAACGACAAGGGTTTCACTTCCTTACATGATGTAGTGACTGCTTAATAAGATCATCATACATTGGAGAGAATTGACTGAATACTGTGGTTTGTTGTTTTGCTAACTTTCACTTTCGGTAGGTGTGCCCCAGGAAATGCCATAAGCTATATGTACACCTTAAAACCAAGTCACACCAAGCGGAAAACCCCCTTGGGAAAGGGGTCAAATGAAGTTGCTACAACCTCCGTCACGTGACCCCAAGCACCCTGGCAAATTTGATTGAGATTGAATAAATAACGACTGAATGTATTGCGGTCAGACAGACAGACATCAAATGGCATATTTTAGTATGATTATTTTGAAGTGTCCAAACAGTCAAGTAATGGATAACGAATTGACTTTACAAAATTAGTGTTCAGGTTTGACTTTACATCATTTTGATGTTGTGCATCAAAATGATGACAATTCTTGTGGATGCTTGCATGAACAATGCAATTTCAGCACTACATCAGAGCAATCTCGAGCAGATGAACACAGATGGTCACACTACAGGGATAGATGGAGCTTCAAAACAAGTTGTAAAAAAAGTGAGTTGTCACACTCTCTTGTGCAGCCTTGACTGCTGGTTGCATCATTGGTTAGGGACGCGGGTATGCCGCTGATACAGTGCCCCTACATCCAGTTCACTGGTGCTCATTTTGCCAACCTCAAAAGGATGAGAAGCTGAGTCAATGCCACCTGGTATTAATTCAGCAGCTGACAGGTCTTGAACTTAGGACCACAGGATCCCACACCAGCCATCCTAACCACTAAGCCAATACCAGTCATAGCTCGTAAGTTGTTAAAGTTGGAGGTATAGGAAAGGGCAGGCTTAGCGATTATTGTCTATGGTTAGAAAGTTAACAAGTTTTGAAAATGTGACATTTAACTTGTAAGGGTTCTTACAGTAATCTAAGATTGTGGGGTTTAAGTGTGAAGTGAAAACGCCAAAGCACGTTTTCAAAGTGAAGTGGACAATAACCGGAACACTGACCTGAGTAAACCTTTCCATAAGGCCCGTGCCATTCCACGTGAGGTTTCTCCATGTCTTGGTGGTGTTTCAAAGGACACAGGATTGGCGCACTTGAACCATGCAGGCGAACATACACGTTCACTGGCACAAGGAATGGAGCAGAACCACAATGTCAACCGAGGAAGTTTTGGGAAAATGGGATACAACATAACTGAAATGAACAAAACAAATTATTGAAAAAGGAAAAATAATCTATAAAAACATCTTCTAAATTAATGTAACTCTGTTGGCTCTTTTCACCTCCAAGCACCAGCAGGATTGGGATGAGCATCTACCTTGTTTGTGTTGAGAGCCTACAAGACCGCAGCACAGCATGCGACCTCTCAGTGCACCCCTACCTTGTTGATGTTCGGTTGGGAAATGCGCGTCCACATAGATTTGTGGATGGGACCATCACCGGAGGAACCAGTTGGAGCATCTGTGGAAAGCTATGCAAACAATTTGAGGAGGAGCATGGAAAAGGCTCACAAGTTTGCGAGGAAGCAAATTGGCTTGGCATCCTCGAATATGAAATTGAGGTATGATACCCGATCACACTCACGCCGTTTCCTACCTGGAGACCTTATTTCGCTCAACTGGCCCCGGAGGAGAAAAGGGGTGTGCCCAAAATTCACCTCTCCCTGGAAGGGCCCCAGGGTGGTGCTCCGACAGGTGACTGATGTGGTCTTCAAAATTCAGATGGGCCCGCATACCCTTCCACAGATAGTCCACGGGGATAGATTGAGTCCCTATCTGGGTCGGGAGACTCCTGGGTGGAAGGGTGTGGAGAAAACTAGGAGTGGTGGATGACACTCTTGGAACCCACCAACCTGCGATGACCTGCACTTTAGGTAAGGTGCCTTGATGCTAACTGTCCCAAGTGTTCAGTTTTGCTTAGAAATTGGGACATGGGTAATTAGGATGGGAGCGGGCGAGAGTGACCCAATGGTCGGTAAAGCCACTGTCACACCTTGACGATTTAGCCAGCGTACGTCGACGTATGAAAAATTTGTCTAAAACGCTGGCACACGTCAAATACGTTATGTTTAAGTTTGGTATACATTGAGAGCACGTTGAAGCACGCTGGCATACGTCGTAGTACACCGAGCTCGTCGACAAATTTTAACATGCTCAAAATTTTTCGACGTATGCCAGGGTATGACTCACACGTTCCGCATACGCTGGCCATAAGTTGTAGGCACGTTACGTGATCGTTGACACACGTTACTTGTAAGTTACTCATAAGTCGAAACATGTCGAGGTAATGTTTAGCATACCCGAAACTTATTTATAACCTATGAGTAACGTGTTGTAGGCACGTTACGCGATCGTTGACACACGTCGACACACGTTACTTGTAAGTTACTCATAAGTCGAAACACGTCGAGGTAATGTTTAGCGTCAGTGTTCCAGACTCCATGTTTTTTTTTTCTTTTTCTTTTTTTCTTCGGCATGACGGTGATGTTGACACTTTGATTTCTGGTGCGGTTATAATATATTATAATTAATAGGCTGCTGCTCAACGATTTAAATCATAACCGCACTGGAAATCGAAGTGTCAACATCACCGTCATGCCGAAGAAATAAATAAATAAATAAATAAACCATGGAGTCTGGAACACTGACGGGTTCCTCCTGTGAACCCCATTTTAATATACCAATTCCCCTAAACGCTGCCAATACGCCATTATACGGTAGCTGTAAGTTAGTAACACATTCAGTAAGTTCTGTGGTCATCCGGAAGATGACAAATACATCTACATACGTCAATATGCGTTGGAGATACGTTACACATAGGTTCAAAGCACGTTACTCATAGGTTCAAAGCACGTTACTCATAGGTTAGAAATAAGTTTCGGGTACACTAAACATTACCTCGACGTGTTTCGACTTATGAGTAACTTACAAGTAACGTGTGTCGACGTGTGTCAACGATCGCGTAACGTGCCTACAACTTATGGCCAGCGTATGCGGAACGTGTGCGTCATACGCTGGCATACGTCTTAAAATTTTGAGCATGCATAAAATTTGTCGACGTGCTCGGCATACTACGACGTATGCCAGCGTGCTCTTAACGTATACAAAACTTACCCACAACGTATTCAACGTGTGCCTGCATTTTACACAAATTTTTCATACGTCGGCATATGCTGGCTAAAACATCAAGGTGTGACAGGGCCTTGACACTTCGATGTCGAGTGCGGTTATGATTTGAATCATCGAGCGGCATCCTTTTAATAGGCTACGCCACGTGATCGTCGGCGATACGCTGCCGCGCTCTATGCATACGTGAGACTATCGTTGGGCATAGGTTGTGAACGCCAACAACACGCTAAGCATTCGTTGGTATAAGTTATCTATATGTTATCGAAACGTGCTGTGTACGTTACTAATACGTTATGCATACGTCCAACTCGTTATGAATATGCCCAAAACTGGAAAAAAACATCAATAGTTCAGCGTACGCCAGCGTTTTACATACATTTTGATACATTGCCATACGCTGGCTAAAACGTCAAGGTGTGACAGCGGCTTAAAGGAATTGGTTTGGAAACCAGAATTGTCTTGTGGTGTTGATGTCTGTTACATGACAAGAATTGAGTTGTGTTTGAAGAATGAATGTGGATTCAACATGGAAGCAGACCATGTCAGTGTAGGAACACAATCACCATTTTTGCGTTACAATGTTGGAGAATTGAATGGCGGTGGGGGAGGGAATGACTCTTGGATCCTGTGGGTGTTGTTGATATGTGAGTCAACAGGAATGGATCAAGCTCTGGAGGAGCAGTGACTGCGCCCCCCCCCCCCGAGGTAATTTGTCCCTGGTAGCCGGTGGTGTCTGGAAATGGGAACCCGTTGGAGGGGAGGACTGGTTGGGCAACCAGTGGCAAGAGACCCGTGGCAACCCAGGAGAGGTTGAGAGAGCCTGGATGGTGCAGAGACCCTCCCTGGCAGGATGTACAGTAAAGGAGCTGTTTGGCTGTCAGGGACCGATTAGTTGAGGGGGGGGGGGGAGCGGGAAAAGAAGTCGCAAGTCGGGTAACTTGTTTTGGGACTGCGGGCACCACAGCCTGAAGCACTCCCACTATCTTGGTTGTGCTGTACCTCCCCACTGCCTCAGTGAGGATCATACATATGTGTCAAAACAATGAAGCCATGGCCTTGCAGGATTTGAATGAATGATTGATTATTGGGTTTGTGTCTGTGTGTGGGGGAAGATCCACCCAATCCATGTCACTAATCTGTACCAGAAAGACAGGGCCCACGGAAATTTGGATGAAGTAATTTGGGATGGCTCCGCAGGTCACATTGGGTATTTAGTCAGGTTCCTTGTGTCCATAATTTGACATTCGTTGGAATTTTTTGGAGAGTAGCTAACCCCAACATTTTTGGAAAGCTTTAACAATACCAAAACAGAAAATCCATGTTTCACATTTTTTCAATGCATATAATGTGGTCAAATAGGTCGTTTTGGAGTAAAACCCCTTTTTTAAAAATTTCAGCTCTGAAAATTCAAAATTAATCGCAAGCAAGCAACTGATGATGCATAATTGTTAACTCGAGGACAGTTCTTAAAATAGAATACATATATCTGTATTTTGAGCAATGGTTGCCATGGAAACGGCTATCATTTTGTCAAATTACCGTTTATTTAATGCATTGCTTTCAAATCTTGAAACAAGTAACGCATGAATATGGTGATCAGTGAAATGTACTTAATGTCAAATATGAGTTTGTAGCCAATTGGCATCACTGCCTCTAATGTCACTCATCATTGCCATCATCATCATCACTATCGTGGTCATGCCGTTCAATGTTTGAGTCCTCGTCATTCTCACACGAAGTGCTGCACATGGAAAGATCAGTGCATGTTAAGTTCTTGGCCCTGCAGGAACATCTCTGTGATGAACATTCTGTCTTGCACTGGCACCTTATCATCTCGATAATTGCCTTTGGTGCAGGGAGAATGTCTGTTGTTGTCGGTTTGAGTTGACCACTCGTGTCCTTGTGGAAGCCATTCTTTAATGGATCAAGAAATGTTGGCTGAGAAATTGCTGCCTGACCCCAAACGTATACCTGGATATGTACCCGCATAATATGCTGCCTCAGAGCACCGACAGTTGGTGGTAACTTGTCATTCTCAGCCATGTTCTTACAGAAGAGATGCCACTGAAGTTCAGGGATGCTGGAAATATTGACACCACTTGGACAATAACCTGAACAGACAAATCTTGCTAAAGTTGTGTATAGGTCCTCTGACAGTTCAGCATCCTTACAGAGCATAGCAAAGTCATCTATCATGTCGTAATCGGCCTTCAAGTAGCACTGGAACCACTTTGCCTTACCATATCGAGCGAACCACCCAGTATTATCGGCACCTGTGAATGCGTGGAAGGCTGGCAATGCCTGGGCTCTCTCCTCACCTAGGGCCTTCCAGATTGGCTCGATTTTGACAATGCGAGATGCCATTGAGATAGATGTGTGTCTTGGCAGGAGATGATAGTTTGCTATGGCAAGAACCAGAACATCCGTATCAGGTGAGAATATTGTCAGCTCAATATATCCCATGTGTTGCTGTGATGCAGCTATTGCTTGCTGGATCATCAACGTATCGGCCTCCTCATGGTTATTCGCCTCAAATTGGAGACCCCTGTTGCTCGACGTCCGCCCAGATCCCGAAACGACTTCCACCTTTGTTGAATCGCGGTTGTATTCTAGAGTTTTCTCTGCCAAGTACTCCATCAGATCAGCCTTGGTTTGATCATGGGACAGAAATCGACTCATCGTGATGTGTTTGATACTGGTATCATCCTTGACCTGATATTGGACTGGTGCCTTTCCTTGATGTCCTTTGTCTCTGGTTGTGCTCTTGAGGGAATCTTGCTTGTATATATCAAAAACAAGAATTACATGGTCGAAGCCTCTGGTCAGACTCATCACTCTATCATTGAAACATTCACTGAGGTCCTTCACGGTCGTGACCATTGCTGGTTTCTTGGTCATTTTCTGGACAACTACCATTCCATCCATGACTGCGACCTTCATGCTAGTACTGCCATCAATTACAGCATCAGCGGGTGCTGGTTCCATATGTGTGGCATCAAGCTCATCTTCTGGTAAAGACGGTTCCTTGTTGGCAAACTTCTCCAAGTTGTGGATTAGCTTCGACTTGTCAGTGCATGACAGTAAGCTACCATTTGGTGCAAACAGGGCCCTCGGTGTCACAGTGAATTCAAAGTTGCCAATTGCATCCTTCTGGTCGACGTCCCTGCTGGATCTGGAGAGTACCATCAGTCGACCATACAAATCCTTGGTTTCTTTTAGATCTACTGTCTTGTCCCTGATCTTGAGTGCTAGTGTTGTATTGCCAGACATGTACATTCTGTTCTTCTCCTTCTTCCCTGGTGCCCATAGGCTGACATCACCATTGATCCGTTCAGCAACAAAATCTTCATTGAGATTCTGTCCCGTTTCATCAATGTTCAGTATCTGTGGTACAAATTCTTCTGGCACATAAGCGTGGGTGACCACATTGAAGAGCTGGTTACCCTCAACTTCAAATGGATTTTCATGACTAAGTATGGCAGCCTTGATTCGGTCAATTGCATTGTGTTCACGCTTGACGACACTTGGAGACAGGCCATGGTGCTCAGTGATCTCACTTTCCTTCAGACCAAACTGTCCCTTAAACTCGCAAGACAGGCGTGACAGTTCAGGTGCAGCCAAGAAGAATCGCTGTCTGGCATTTGCATTATTTGATATGCCAATCAGACCAGAGTGAACCTTCAGCAACCTGTTCAGATGTTCAACAGCGTGGTCTGCTCCAATCGATACAAATGGGATAGTATTCTTGGTCACTGAAATATTGCCTGCTTCGAGCTCCCTCCAGGTCTCTGGATGGCTGGTCTTAGCGCATACATGTCAGATATGTACCTTGGCCAGAGCCGCTTGTACTTGATTCTGTCCATGGCAAAAAATATCTTGCTGAGTTCTTCACCAGCTTGAAGATGAAGGTTTAAGTCGGCATTCCGAGATGCTGCAACAAAATGCAGAATTGCCTCTACTCTGTGGAGATAGTTCATCATGGCCTTGAACATGGCATTCTTTGAGCGGCTGGCCTCCCATTCCTGAAGTCTCTCAAACAAGTTCTCATTGATGATGACTTGGAGCAGACAGTTGCTGGCTTGCTGCACTGATTCAGCTTTCAGTGCTTTGTCATGTTGTCCACAAGCAGTTTGAACTGTATCCGTTGCAACAACGGACTTCCTTGAGATGTGGATTGTCCTTGAAGAATTCTTCTTTTGCCATTTCAGAGAGTGCCACATACGAGTATATGTGAGCTTTAAGTGAGCATTTGTAATGGCTGCATTTCAGAATCTGTCTTGTGGTTGCAGATCCATACACATCGGCTTCCATCCAAGCATCGTCTATGCCGGAGTTCTCTATGGATGCACCCAGACCTCTCAGTGCAGCCATGACGACATGTAGCTCTCCCAATCTGGGAACGATTATGCCTTATAAGCAGGCCGAGCATCCAGTAGCTGAATTACCTTCTCATAGAGGGCCAAGTCACAGGAAATGACAGTCGGGTGATCTTTCCCAACAGCAAGCTCTTTCAATCTGTGACATTGTTCCAACACAGTCATTTGCGTTGACCACTCATGTGCTACCTCAGGCATCAGAGGCAGAGCTCCGATATGCGTCACCGACAACGGGCGTGTTGGAAGGAGAGAGTTGTAGCCAGCCCAACAAGGGAATTTTGTAAGATTCCTTTCTGTGTTTGTTCTGGAGAGAGCCAACACTAAGACCCATTCCAGGTGTGTCAGCTGGTAGTGTTTGTCAACCCTCGTCTTATTGACTATGAACTCAACCATACCTTCTCGAGAGGACTATGACCCTGTAACCGGTTTTGGCTTGTTACATGGTATTATTTCTGTATGATGCGGAGTAACAGTCAAGTTCGTTGTTTCTGTTAATCTGTAGAGGGGGTGCTATCGTCTCTCCAGCACCAAAAAAGCGTTTTTCACCCCAAAACGACCTTTCCAAAAGTTGAAAAAATGTGAAACATCATTTTTTTATTTAAATAGATTTTAAACTTCTCAAAAATCTATAGGTTTGCTACTCTCCAAAAAATTCCAACGAAATTACACAAGGAACCTGACTAATTGTGACATCTATCGAGGAACGCAGTCTTTGGAAGGGGGTTGTGCAAATATCAATGGGTTTTGGTTAAGGCTTTGTCTCTTATAGTAGGTTTTTGTGTGCTATCATTTTTTCTTTCCTCTGCATAATATGAGAATTAACGTACTGTTACAGATTTCAGAATCCGGTCTGATGAATGCATCCACACATCCAGGTCCTCAGACAGTTATTTCCTTAAATGCATGTTCATTTAAGCCCCATCCCCATGCCTCATGGGATCTTAAATGTGATGTGTTGAGAAGGGTAAAGAATAGATCCCTTCTCTTATGGGAAGCTTTTTTCTTTACGACAGACACATTTACACACATTTCTTTCACGAGCTCTGAAGCCCACCCCCCATTCTTCCTCAGCACCAATTTTTCGCAAGCTCCGACACCCGCCTTTTTGAGAGCGCATGGGTGTCATGGTAACCATGCGCAAGTGGGGCAGGGTGAGCTTGGGGCGGACTGCACCGGCGGAGACGGCCCGGAGATATAAAACGAACGGGAGATATGTTCTGTGAGGAGAAAAGCGGGAGAGAGGAAAGCGAGAGGGAAAGTGGAGGCAAAAGACAGCGGGGCGAAAGAAAGCCAGGGAAGGAGAAGAGAATGAGAAGTAAGCTTGAGAAGCGAGCAAGAAGCGGGTGTCTGACCAGCGCCAACAACGAGACAATTCGTCCTTCCCAGTGCTTGGGCAAGCGAGCGTGTGGTGCGCGTGTGGGTGTGAGCAGCGCCAACAAGTGAGGCACGGGTCGGTCACCAACAACACCAGGATCTAAACCCACGACAGACGATCCCAGTGCACTCCAGATGTCGACTGGCGTTCAAGGCTGTTCGTGAGAGGGTGCAAGGCAAGGCTGGGTGCTGGCGACGGACGTGACACGCACGCACACATTTCAGGACGTTTTCACTTCATGGATGACTACTTTCTGGTGAGCGAGACGATTCTTCTCCCCACTCCAACCCCTGAATGATCTGTTGGGGACCCATGTCTGTGTTTAGCTGTAATTCAACCCCCGATAAGCATCTGCTCTTTGTCTCTTTCCTGGCATTTTGATTGGTTTTGCTATGAAATTCATTTTTTATGTACCTCAGAAAATAAAAAGTTCTTTCCATTTATTTATTTCATTATTAATGAATCATTTGTCGATTTCGAAACCTGTCGTGTTTGTCCTTTCCTTCCATTGTCCGAACCGAGATAAATGGGGAGGTAATTACCACAGATTTGACCAAAATAGTCGGCACGTACCAGCGGTTAAAACGCTCAGCCGCCCTTATTAAAATCTAATTGAGATAACATTGGTGCTTTGCCGAGGGCGTGCTTCCCGCTCAGGTAACCACGTGACCTCTAGTTAAACAGAATAATTAGACGGTAGACACTGGAACTCGTAGTTAACTGGGTGGCATTAGTGGTTTTAAAACAACCCACCGCACCACAATGTTAATTGTGAGCGGTGGTCCCAGGTCTGGTTTTACCGAGGACAACCAGGGATTAATCCCCCTGAGTGACAAGCTGGTGTCTCGGTACCCGTGGCCGCAACAGTACCTTCATTGGGCGGTGTATATTAGACGGCTGCCGTGATCGCTGTGGACAAAACATGCATTACCTCGTTTGAGTTGAAATTAAAATGTTACTTTTTTCCCCTCAAAACAATATCTTCATTAAAATAATACAAGATGCATTGTTCAGTCTTCAAATGTACATGAGGCCTTCAAAACAATCTGAGCTAAGTGGAGAGAAAAAGATGGTGGTGATTTCTGGACTGCTGGAGGGCATGGCTTGTGGAATGGGTGGCGCATATGACCCACAGACAGACATACAGACAGACCCACAGACACTAACTCAGATTTATATGTCAGATTGATTATTGTTTGGTGAATATATGCTGGTGATTATTGTTTTGTCAATACATGCCTGTGATCATTGCCTTGCTGTAAATACATGCCATAAGCCTGGTGTTGGCTAAGTGGTTAGGGTGGCTGGCTAGGATCTTAGGGTCCTGAGTTTGAACCCTGTCAGCTGCTGAATTAACACCAGGTGGGGTTGACTCAGTCTGTCATCCTTCCAAGGTTGGCGAAATGAGTACCAGTGAACTGGTAATAGGGGCAATGCATCAGTGATGCGCCCATACTCAGTAGCAGTGGCGATACACCGTTGATCATAGCCAGTTGAAAGCATGAAATCATGCCACCACAATAAGTGGAAGTATTAAAAAAACAAGAGTGCCCAGTTTGGTAAACATTTCAAACCTGCCTGTTTGTCCTTTCCTTTATTGGTTTGGCATCGTGTGTATGTATTAAATAGATAGGACGTTGTACCCCACTTATTCGTTCAGAGATAGCTAACGCCCCCCCCCCCACACCCACCCACTCCCACAGTTTCGCCTGGCCATAATTAATAAATAACTAATGGTGGGACGTTGTAGGTCATTTGGTTACATTTGAGGTTATTTGGTTACCAACAGGTAATGCGACATTGGGTGTGAGGGCCCTGTTTAGACCGAGTTGCCTCAACCAGCATCTGCGGTTGTTATCAACCAGTCGGGCTGCAGAGTTATCCATGGCCTGCAGCTTCAGGGTCGGAGGTCGAGTGGTGGGTCCAAGAGACACACTCGTGCATCCCGGCACGCTCGCCCCGAAACATAAAACAATACAAATTGTTGTCCAAGACGGTGTCCATCGCCCTTATCAGAATGAATATTGATGCAGAAATATAGACTGACCCGTTTTCCATTGGCTGCCATAAATAGGTCCTTGAACATCAGGATGTGCCTCTTCCACAGTCTGCAGTGACCCCAGTAATGTGGTCCCAAGATCCACTGTGCCTGCCAATGTGTTGCATGGTCGTCAGACACACAAAGCACTATCTGATCATTATTCATGGTCAATGAGATATACCTTTATCGTTATGATATATGCAAGTTATCATACTCGTACTAAACACCAGTTATCAGGTTAGCAATGTATTCTTTTTAATTTAACACTTCCAGTATGTTGCAATCCTGTATTGACAATGTGAATATATAATAACAACAAAACAACATGATTACTGTTTAGCAATGGGATTGTAGCAATAACAATAGCATAAAATACCCTTATTAAAATCACATGTTTCTCCAAAAAACAATATAAATCATTATGGCAGGTAAGAATATTTCTTGACACTGGCAGGTGGTAATCGGATTCTTCTGATATACAGTAATTCATTTATTTCAAAATATTCACGATTGTCTCTATTTTGGTTGTCCTTTGCACCTGAGCACTGAGCTTGAGCAGGCTCAAATCCAATATATTTCCTATTGAATGGCTATCGAGTGCAGCCTGTGGCTGCTGGTTGCATCATTGCTTGGGACGCGGCTTTTTGCCGCTGATGCAGTGTCCCCTTACCTGTACACTGGTGCTCATTTTGCCAACCTCGGAAGGATGGCAGGCTGAGTCAACCCCTGGTGTATTAATTCAGCGGCCCAACGGGGCTTGAACTCAGGATCCTAGGATCCCAAGCCACCGCCCTAGCCACTAAGCCAACACCAGGCTTTCCTATTGAATAATAACCATATTGTGTAAAATGCGCCTTTTGCCTTAGGATATGTGACTTGTCCTTTGTTTCATAATATCTTGGCAGTTAAACTGTTTTCTTTCTCCATGCTTAAATAAGTAAACAGAGTTTTCATCATGTTCGTCATTCATTGGAAGATACATTACACAGCGTGTTCCAAAAAGATCCGGCCAATTTTGTTAATATTGTTATGGATTTCAGAATCCGGTGGGATGAATGCATCCACACGTCCAGGTCCTTAGACAGTTATTTCCTTAAATGCATGTCCAGATTAGCCCCATCCCCATGTCTAATGGGATTTTAAATGTGATGCGCTGAGAAGGGTAAAGAATAGACCCCCTCTTTTATCCATCCATCCATTGGAACCATACTCTGTACAGAGCGTCGGTGCTGCCGAAGCAGTTTCCTTGGCTATTGGGCACAATCCTGGACGGGTCGCCACTCCGACGCAGGATACTCGAATGACTCGATCATCCCCAGCAAGCTGGTACTCATTTTGCCGACCTTGGAAGGATGGCAGGCTGAGCCAACCCCCTGGTGAAGTAATTCAGCAGGCAACGAGGCTTGAACTCAGGACCCTTGGATCCCAAGCCGCCAACCTAAAGGCTCGGTCACACCTTGACGTTTTAGCCAACGTATGCCGATTTTTGAATTTTTTTTCTAAAACGCTGGCACACGTTGAATACGTTATGGGTAAGTTTTGATAACATTGAGAGCACGCTGAAAAACACTGCCATACGTCGTTGTACGTTGGCTTTAAACGTTGTACTTTTTGGTTGTCCTCAAATTTTTTCATGCTTGAAATTTCACGACGTATGCCGGCGTATGACTCACACGTTCCGCTACGCTGGCCACAAGTTGTATGCACGGTCTGCGATCGTTGACACAAGTCAACACACGTTACTTGTAAGTTACTTATAAGTTGAGACACGCCGAGGTAATGTTTAGCGTACCCGAAACTTATTTCTAACCTATGATGAACGTGTTGTTGGCACGTTACGCGATCGTTGCCACACATCGACAGACGTTACTTTTAAGTTACTCATAGGCTGAAAGACGTCGGTATAATGGATCGTCCTTGCGTCAGCGTCCACGGCCACGGCCAGGACACTTATTTGCAGCATTCTTCAAACTTTTCTTCGGCATGACGAGGATGTTCACACTTCGATGTCTTGCTTGGCTATGATTCCAATTGTCCATCGGCAGCGTCTATTTAAAATAGTCGAGTTTGAGCGTTTTAACAGGTTCAGAAGAAACGCTTCAAATTTCAAAACCCCAGCGTCAAAAAACAAAGGCGAGTGACAGCAATTTAAATCGTTCATTGCAAACAATGAAAATAGCTGAGTGGTACCGTTTAAAAGTCGTTGAGTGTAAAAAAAATCCAAATGTTGAGCGCAAGCGTCTACTTTCAATAGTGGAGATGCAGCCATTTAAATCGTTGAGTTTATCATTTAAATCGTTAAATCGTTAAACGCAAGGACGATCCATCATAACCCACACCCTCCCCCTCACACTCACCTACTACTGACAACATGAACAAACTACTACTAATACTAATACTGATACTGATACTGTTACTGCTGACATGGACATCGACTCAAAAAGAACTCGAAAACACTGTTGGGTTCCCCTTTTATGAGCAGCATTTTTATATACCAATTCCCAAAACCGCTGGGAACACGTCTTTATATGGCAGTTGTAAGTTAGAAACACGTTCATTTATTTTTTTTGTCGACCGGAAGACGTCATTGGAATACGTCTACATACGTCGATGTGTGTTGGGACTACGTAAAGAATTGGTTCAAAGCACGTCAAACATAAGTTAGAAATAAGTTTCGCATAAAAAAGACATTACCGCGACGTGTTTCGACTTATGAGTAGCTTATAAGTAGCCTTTGTGGACGTGTGTAAGCGTCCACATATCGTGTGTAAAACTTATCCCCATCGCATGCGGAACGTGTGTCATACGCCGAGTACGTCGTAAAATTTTGAACATGTTTAAAATTTCTTGACATACTCTACTTACTACGACGTATGATAGCGTACTTTAGCGTTCTACTCACGTATACCAAACTTACTCATACCGTATTTGACGTGCCCCAACGTTTTAGACACATTTTTCTTAGGTCGGCATACGCTGGCAAGATCGCCAAGGTGTGACCGCGATGTTGTCACTTCCATTTCTACGGCAGTTATGATTCGAATCGTTGTGCGTCAGCCTTTTAATAGGCTACGTCACGACATCGTCGGCGATGCGTGCAACGCGCTATGCCTAAGTTAGACTATCGTTGGGCATAGGTTGTGTAGGCCGACAACAGGTTCAGCATTCGTTGGTATAAGTTATCTATAACACAAAGAAACGTTCTGTGTCCGTTACCAATGCGTTATACATAAGACCAAGTCGCTATGAATACGTCCGAATCTTTAAAAAAAAACATCAAAAGTTCAACGTAAGCCAGCGTTTTACATACATTTTAATACGTTGCCATCGCTGGCTAAAACGTCAAGGTGTGACCGGGCCTTAACCACTGAGCCAACACCAGGCTTCCCCTCTCTTATTGGAAGCTTTTTTCTTTACGACAGACACATTTATGCACATATTTCTTTCACGAGCACCGATGCCTGCCTTTTTCTTTTCAGCAACGTTTTCACACATTTCTTTCACGGATGCCGAGACCCGCCCTTTTTCAAGAGCAAGGGTTGTCATGGGAATGGTGCACAAGTGGGGCGGGATGAGCTTGGGGGGACTCTGTGCCCGCCGAGACAGGCCGCATGTATAAAAAGAAGAGGAGGTCCGTGAGAGAAAGCGCGCGAGGGAAGAAGCGGACAAGCGAGCCAGAGTGGAAGCGCGTGAGCAGGCAAGCGCGCAAGCGAAGAAGTGGGCAAGCGAGCCACAGAGCGTGCGAGCGAGGAAGTGAGCGAGCGAGTGAACGTGTGGGTGTCTGACCAGTGCCAACGAGACAATTCGTCAGTCAGTTTGTCCTTTCCAGTGCTTCAGCGAGTGAGTGGTGCACGTGTGGGTGGGAGCAGCGCCGACAACGAATGAGGCACTGGTCAGTCACCAACGAGTGAGGCACTGGTCAGTCACCAATGAGTGAGGCACGGATCAGTCACCAACGGACCGTGTGGGTCACTGGACGTCACCAGTTTCGTGAAGTGTGAGGAGCTGCCCGTGTCGCAGCACTAGGGTCTAAACCCACGACAGACGATCTCGGTGCCCCCCAGACGTCGACTGGCGTTCAAGGCTGTTGGCGAGTGGGTGCACAGCAAGGCTGGGGGCTGGCGACGAACAAGACACGCACACACATTTCAGGACGTTTTCATTTAACAGACAACTTCCCTTTGGTGAGCGAGACGACTCTTCTCCCCCCCGAATGATCTGCTGGGTATGCTTGTCTGTGTTTAGTTGTAAGTAAGTCAACACCCGATAACATCTGCTATCTGTCTCTTTCCTGTCATTTTGATTGATTTTGCCTGATTAATTATTCATTTCGATTGCTTTGGAATTTATTCACTTGTCTACCTCAGGAAATAAAAAGTTCTTTTTATTTATTTATTTTCTTATTAATAAATCATTTGTTGACTTACAACCTGTCCGTGTTTGTCCTTTCCTTCCATTGGTCTAGCACTGTCCGAACCTGGATAGACTGGCAGGTAATTACCACAGATTTGACCAAAAATAGTCGGCACACACCAGCGGTTAAAACGCTCGGCCGCCCTAATTAAGATGTAATCAAGATAAGTTTGGTGCTTTGCAGAGGGCACGCTCCCTGTTCAGGTAACCACGTGACCTCCAGTTAAACAGCATAATTAGACGGTAGACACTGGAACTCGTGGTTAACTGGGTGGCGTTCGTGGTTTTAAAACAACCCACCGCACCACAACGTTAATTGTGAGCGGTGACCCCAGGTCCGGCTCTTCCGAGGACAACCGGGGATTAATCCCCCGAGTGACAAACTGGTGTCTCGGTACCCATGGCCGCAACAATATATTTAGAACCACACATGATACAACGATACCCTTTGGTTTATATGATACAGAAACTCATAAAGTTTTGTGCGCACCATCAATACACTTCAATGTGAGCTCCGTTTGTCACATGCAGGACATCAAGACGGTACACGAGTTCTTGCCATGTTCGGAGCAGCATGTTTGCGTCCACCAGTGTGCATGCAGCTGTGATCTGAGAATGAAGATCCTGCAGGTTTGCCACCTTGGTGGTGAAGACATCTTTGACAAACCCTTACAGTTAAAAAAATAAATCAAGGGGGGTTATGTCTGGTGATCTGATTGTGGGGTCCAGGCGGTTGGGCTGTTTTTGCCAATTGAGCGACCTGGAAAATTTTCATTCAGGACAGCTCAAATGACTAAGGCCTAATGAGGGAGAGCGCCGTCCTGTTGAAAAATGATATCGGGTTGCAGGTCTTCAACCTGTGGGGAGAAGAATCTTTCCAACATGTTCATGTAAATTGTTGAGGTCACTATATCCTCCACAAAGAAAAACAGACTCACCAAGAGGTCATGGAGAAGGCCACACCACACATTGACCTTTGCACTGTCACGTATGTGTTCAAGGACCACGTGGGGGTTTTCAGAGCCTCAGATTCCTCACATTGTGTCGGTTGACATTCCCTGATACATGAAAATAAGCTTCATCTGTGAACATGACCTTTTTCAGGTCACCTTCATCATCCTCTATGCGGCTGAGCATTCCCAAGGCAAACGCCTGTCGTTTGGGTCCGTCATTTGGTTTGATTTCCTACCGAATCTGCACCTTACAGGCATAAAGCTTCAGTCTTTTATGTAAAATATTGTGCACAGTGGTGGTTGTTAGTGCCAGTTTTCTGGATGCGCGTCAAATTGATTTTCTGGGACTTTGTTGAAATGATTCACGCAATCGTTCAACGTCTTCCGCACTTGTGTTTGATCGACCAGTACTTTCCTGTTTCTGACAACTTACAGTCTCCTTAAACCACTTGTACCACTCTCTGAAACCCATCCGCGACGGCAGATTCTTTGCATATGTTGTACGGAAATCATTTTGAACTTGCGTGTTGGATCCAATCTCAATGAACCATTCGCCGCACTTAGCTTTCTCCTGTGGAGCCGCCAATTTCTTTTATATTAAACCACCAGACGTGAAAATAAAGAAAACTTTATGAGTTTCTGTATCATAAAAAACAAAGGGTATCATTGTATCGTTTGTGGTACTCAATATATTAACAACAAAAGTTGTTCAGGTATTTTTGGAACATCCTGTATCATTATAGATCTCTAATGAAACTTGTTATTCACATAAAGGTACATTGGTATTTGTTAATGGCATTTCCTTTTAGGTAAGATAAGTATATAAGTGACTTCAGGAGTGTGTTCTGTCAGCAAGCGGCTTGCTCACCGCTCACCGCGTGGCTTGGTTGATTCAAAGCGCTCAAGCAAGCATTCCAACAGAACGGAGTGCTTGGCACTGCTTAACAACATTGCTGGCTCCATGGAAACAATGCAATTGGGGCACTCAAAATGCTGTCTGAACCGTTGCTTTCAGTTTTACTCGATCCTCTCGAGACAACAACTCCAAAAACAAATTGATTGTTTTAGTAGGGTATAGAGAGTATTACGAAGAGTAAACGAAATATAGGTAAACTAGATATTTGTGATCACAAAGTGATCGCCAAGGATAAAGCATCCTCTGACTGGCGGAGGCTTATCCTTGATGATTGCCCACGACTTACCCTTGGCCCGTGATCCAATACCATCTTTTTTTCGGACCACCATTTGACCTTGACCTTCAACATTTAGGGATGGAGTGTGAATTAAGAAAACGTGTCCCCGACCATCTAAAATCTATCCATAAAACTCAATATCATGAAGATCGGATGAAAATTATTCAAGTTATGATCAAAAGGGTTGTTTTTTGTTAATTAGGTCACGATCCAAAAAAGTAGGTCAAGGTTATGAAACAAATATCAGGTGCACAACATCAGTGCAGGTATGCTATTATAATGAAAGAACATCTTGGAAGGCCAAGCGGTCTTTGAGATTCCACATCTTGGCAAAATTGAGCGATGACAAAAAAAAAAAATTTCAGACCTCGATTTGACTTTGACCTTTAACCCGGAGGGGGATGATGAAAAATAAACGTAAATGTCAATTCCTATAGGCTATCTATAGAGAGCAATTTCATTCTGATTGGCCAAACTTTAGTCAAGTTATGGTGGAAAATGTTAAAATGTCTATAATTAGGTCATGACCTTAAAAAATTAGGTCAAGGTAAAAAAAGTCAATCCCGCGTTGCTTTTGATTCCCATTATTTGTGCAAATACATCTACAGCGGGAGGTTTAATATGCCTTGTGTTGGCTTAATGGTTCGGGTGGTGGGCTTGGGATCCGAGAGCCCTGAGTTCAAATCCGGCTTGGCTGGTGAATTAATACCAGGTGGGGTTGATTCGGCCTGTCATCCTTCCGAGGTCGTCAAAATGAGTGCCAGCTAGCTGGTATCGTGTGTCGGAGTGGTGACCCGTCCAGGACTGTGCCCAATAGCGAAGGAGACCGCTTAGGCAGCACCAATGCTCTGCACAGACTATGGTCCCAATGGATGGATGGATTGATGGGAGGTTTAATAAATGGGAATCAGAAGGGGGAGCCCCCTGCCAGACTTGTTGTTGGACCTTCCACTGCAGTGCAAAGGAAAAAGGATGAATAGTAGAATAAAAAAAAAAAAATGAACTGCACGTTTCTATGACGTCATTTGTGCCAGTATAATGAGTTAAGAAATATCCACCAATCGTCGATTCGGAATGGCTGGCTTGGCAAGCGATAGCAAGCAGCTTGCTAACGGAACGCTGCAGACAGAAAAAACAAAGCAGTTATTTTCGACTAAATCATTCGTGAATATAATCAGGTTAAAATCGAAAAACTTGTGATAACTTAAATGGTGCAGGTGGGTTAGGATTGAGTTTAAGTTTTAATGAGGTTTATGAGGTGAACGTGTGCTGCGCATGGGACTCTTACCTCCATAAAGAATAAACGTCAAAGTGAAGGCAAAATAAGGATGAAGTAACATTTCTAATAATCACGACTACCTCAGAAATATTATTTGTATAGAACGACCATGTCGATTTCACGCTGTGAAGAGGGTCACACGGCGCTCAATCAGGTTTTACAGTAATTTAAAGAGAAATCGAACTCAATCGTCGAGTTATATAAATAAATAATCGTCGTCTCGGTTTCCATAGTAACCAACTGGCTCCGTACATTTGCTTAATTCGAAAGCGGATTTATTTGTCGGTGTGATACAACTCTTGCGTATTTGGGAGGACATTAGTAAGGCTACACTTAATTATGTATTATTAAAATGCAATATAAATATAAATCAGTGATTTAATAACAGCGCTTCGCCTATACACCGCCTATTACGTATTAGCGTTGTGTTGACACAAACAGCGTCGTTCATCGTCATCATCGTATTAGGGAAAGGTTAATCCTATAGATCCTCGGTCTTTTCTTTGGTGTGCAGTATCTTCCCGAGAACGTGGCCATGCGAGAGGGATCATTGGTTCACGAAAAAGTAAATGACCACTATATTCGTAATTGGTGTCTGTCTGTCTGTCTGTCTGTCTGTCTGTCTGTCTGTCTGTCTGTCCCGAGCATAGCTCCGTGGGTTTTGATCCGATCCTGATAAAATTTTGGTGGGAGGTTTATATCATGATCTAGTTGTGTTTTCCTGAGAATGGGCGTGGTGCGCAGCCCACGGGGTTCGAACTCAGGACCCCAAGATCCCAAAGCAGCCATCCAAACCACTAAGCCAACACCAGGCTATTTAAACCTCACTGGAATATATACCTACTCGGCACCCCACACATTTGCTCCTTGAAGGTTGTCCATTTCTCCGAAGCAGAATGCCCACTCATCAATTTTTCCCAATCTAAAGCTCCCAGATGTCTTCTCATTTGGGAGCTTTAGATTGTTTGCCTCAAAGTTTGCCTCCAAAAATCCAACAACCTTACACCACTATCCTGAACTTCACATCTCAACAATAGAGTTGGCTTACTGGATTGTGGTTGCTTGCTCCAAGATCAGTGCTGTCCCACCTCCACCCTCCACCTCCTCTGTCATATTGGGATCATTACTCAAAAAGAGGTCAAACACTGCATCCCCACTCTTGGGATTTTCTACAAACTGTGTCAAAGGGCAATCCTGAACTACAGTAAGTTGATAATATTGTCATCCACTCTGCTCTTTCCCTGTCACTGGACCCAGTCTCTTCCAAGGAAGTTAAATCCCACAATCAAAACTCTTCCCTTCTCACATGCCCTTATGAATTCTGACCATATTTTTCTTTCCTTCTCTTCCCTCACACTAGAAGTCCTATTAAAAGCATCCTACAAGTATCTTAATATTCTTGCAATCTCCAATCTCTTTACACACAAAATCCTCCACATTCATCGCCTCCTTAATGCCGTGCATTTCTCTCAATACAATACTGAACTTCACCTCGATTGTCACACCTCCTCCCTTTTCCATCACTTTTCCATCCTTGAATTCCTGTCCTCCATTTGGATTGCTCACTAAACCACATGTCATTTGCAGCAACTATATCATACCCCTCGTCATCCATCGCTTACAGGTCTTCAATTTTTCCATTCAAGCTCCTGGCATTTGTATATAACACCTTCAACCTTTATCTTCCATTAGCCATCCCCGATTGCCTCAACCCTCCAACCATATCCTCAGTCTCCAGTCTAAAAAAGTTCTAATTGCTTTCTCAAGACCCACTACAAATCTTGGTACCACAATCCCCCTTCTATTGAGCAATGTCATGTGAACGCATACACTCACTATGAGCATGCAGGGGTCTCCACATATTCACAAACCCAAACCCTTCTACCCCACACCACCCTCCAATTTTCGTATTCTAATGAAATCCACGTATTCAATACCCTCAGCCCCAACAAAAGACATCTGCCTGGTCACCCTCCCTCCCTTCTCCATTCAACGTTCACCATCACGCACACATGCACCACTGCCTCCATTATCTGCACCACCATCCTCATGCACTCTCAGCATTGCCATCACTTATTGCACTCACAGCACTCCCAACATCGACTGCATCAACCGCAATCCCAATGCCATCTCCCCCGTTTGAAACCCCCTCAAGCATAGTACCCCGAACAGCACAGCCTGCTACCCCACCCTCACTCTCACAAACACCCATCACACCAGTATGATGCTCACCCTCTCTGTACCTCCAACACCACAAGCACAAGCAGTACTCCATTCATTACCTACACCCTCTGCACTGCCCATACCACCCCCTCGCCCACCATGTGCACCTATCATAAACACAACTGACTCTCTTCAATTGATCACCAACCCTCTGTTAAATGAGCAATGATGTTAGCCCTTTCCTCATTTTGGCCATCCAAGCTCTTAAATGAGCCACTCCCAAGCATTTGTAATAGAGAAGACCTTCCAGTCTCCACCAACCCAGCCAACTCCCACATTCAACATCCAATACACTGTTTATAAACATTCGGGGATTTGTCCCTCCCTTGCACTTCTTGAGTGACATCTCTTCGGTTTTGTCCTTTTTCTTCCTCGGGTTTTGACTTCCAGCACCACCACCAGCAATGGGCCGATCACCACCATGCCCAGAGCTGACCCGACACCTGAGCCACCAATTTCTTCGACATCACTCCTTGAGGAGCCCCTATTGTGAGATCGACTCCCTGTCTTCCAGCCCCAGGTCAATGTTCTCACCTCTCGGACACCAACCAGAACTGCACCTTCCATCATTGCCTAAAAATCCACATGGCCTCCCTCTTCTGGAGCATTCAGAAAAATATCACCCACGTCTTCAATCTGACAGGCAGGACAAGAGCCATGTCGCCACCCCAGATGACTCTCGGAGAAGATGCCACACTCCGACTCATGGTCAGGCCACAAGGAAATCTTTGTTGAAGCACCAACTGTGTGCAGGATGGACAAACACTCCCCGAGGACAACTCTCGCTCCCTGAAGATAACTCGAGCACCATGAGTTCAAGTTCCCTCATGCTCCTTGAGGACAACTCTTGCTCCATGAGGTCAAGCTCGCTCATGCTCTTTGAGGACAATTCATGCTCACTGAGGACAACTCATGCTCCCTGAGGACAACTCACAACAATTTAATTCACTCAAGCCAATCTACCATGGACAAGTTCCTCAAGCCAGAGAAATTTGACGTTGATCTAAACTCGAGCACGGCAGCTAAACAATGGCTTCATTGGCAGCGAACCTTCATGAACTTTTTAACAGCCATTGCTACTCACAACCCGAATAAACTGAATATCCTTATTGATTACGTTACACCTATCTATAATTACATCACCGAGTGCGAAACATACGACGCTGCCATTCAAATTCTCCAAGCACTGAATGTAAAGCCCAAGAACGAGGTATTTGCAAGACATCTCCTTGCTACATGCAGACATGTAGGCAGGAGAGACACTCGACCAATACCTGCAAGCTCTCAAGCAGTTAAGCAAGGATTGTAACTTCTGGGCTGTGACCGCAGATCAGTGCAGAGATTACTCCATATGGGACACTTTCATAAATTAATGGACGACAGTCGGCTCACATATGACACCGCCTGCTGAAAAACAAAACTTTGGACCTCCAAACAGCTTTCGACCAAGCTTGTACTTTAGAGATGGCCCAGAAACACTCCGAGTCATACGTACGGCCTGCCATCCCTGTTAATGCTGCTGCGACAGGGACCCAAGAGGCTCTTGAAACTTCCCTGGAAGGAAATGCGCATGTGGAACAAATGATTTCCATGACTATGGCCACCTCTGCTACAGTGCCACTGCGACAGTCTCTCCATCCTTGTTATTTGCCAATCTAACTTCTGATTGCAAACCAATAGCTGTGAAGTTCAGATGTTTTACCAGTGCAGATACCAAGTTCATTGAAGATTTTGAGGATACATTTGCTTACATGGCCAATGTCAGTGTGCAGAAAGAACCAAGCAAAGGACGATGAAAACCTTAATAAATTTCTCAATACCGCTAAGAATTATAATCTGACATTCGAAATTGACAAATGTGTATTCTCTGCAAAATCTGTTGACCTCCTTGGCTGCACAATTGTATCGAGTAATGGGAATGTCCGCGCATTAATCACAATGGAGTACAAAGTCTTCTGCTAAGATTCATGCCCTCATACAGTGTCAAAGCTTCCCGCCATCTTCAGCTGCTGTTGAAGCTTTTGAAAGTCTCAAGAAGGGCAACGCCAACTCCATTGTAATGGCTAGAGATGACACTGTTCCTTTTGTTGTTAAAACCGACACTTCCAATCACGACATTGCCGCAACACTTAATCAGTCTGGATGGTTCTCAATAACTTTTTCTCATAGTGAACAAAGGCACTTGGCAGTCGGGAAGGATGTGCATGCAATTGGGGAAGCACTGTGTTAATGGAGGCATTATCTGATGGGAAATAACTTTCAGCTTGTTACTGACCAAAGATCCGTTGCATTCATGTTTGATAACAAGCAAGCTGGGAAAATCAAGAATGAGAAGACTATGAGTTGGTGCACCAAGCTATCATGCGACAGCTATGACATCATTTATGTATCGCCCCAGTAAAGGAAATGCTGCTGTTGACACCTTTTCGCAGATGTGCTGTTCAGCTATTAGCGGCAAAACCTTTCAAGATTTCCAAAACTCATTATTCCAACCAGGTGTAACAAGGATGGCCCACTTTGTATGCTGTCAAAATCGACCCTTTCCATCGAAGATATTAAAAGGATGAGCGTTTCTTGCCCGGTTTGCGTTGAACTTAAACCGAGATTCTATAAGGCTACCTCAAGTAAACCGATAAAAGCTACATTGCCCTTTGAAAGAATAAACATAGATTTTAAAGAACTTCTGTCATCAGCAACAAATAATTGCTACATATTAACTGTTGTTTTGTTTTCGAGGTTTCCCTTCGCCTTTCCATGTGCCGACATGACTATGGCAACTGTCATAAAATGTCTCTGTCAACTGTTTGCAATCTTTGGCATGCCTTCTAATGTACATTTTGACTGAGGACCTTGCTTTATGTCTGATGAACTCAACCAGTGTCTACGTGGCGGTGAGATTGCCACCAGCCAAACTACTGCCTTGAACCCACAGGGGAATGGCCTAGTGGAAAGATACAACGGCATCATCTGGAAAGCTGTGGCATTGGCTCTGACGTCATGAGAACTGATGACTGTGCAGTGGGAGACTGTCCTCGATGATGCTCTACACTCTATTCGTTCGCTACATTCTCCACATCCACAAATGCCAACCCACATAAACGACTGTTTGACTACCAGCTCCGATCTACCAGCGGACATTCTATGCCCACCTGGTTGGCCTCCCCTGGTACTGTGCCTATGAAAAGATGAGAACACCCGTGCAAATATGATCCCTTGGTGGATGAAGTGGAACTCATCGATGCAAACCTGGAATATGCTCATGTCAAATTTCCTGATGGCAGGGAGACCACTGTTTTGGTGCGACATTTTTCACCTCGTGGGGATGTTCCCCCTGTGGGGAGATATAATACCATAACTATGGAACAACAGCACTCTGCAGGGCCCAAAACTGGCGAGGTAACAGCTAACGATTCTCTGACAGCAGATAACACCGAGATCCCTGTTGATGAAGTAACTCGTGCAAATGAATGCTCATTATCAGATGCACAGCCACCATCTGATCTGAGCGCATCAGATGCCCTCCCAAACATCTTGGAGAATATTTGGTTGAATTTCAAAGGTGGGGGCAAATGTGATGAAATTCAATCCATCCATTGGGACCATACTCTGTACAGAGCGTTGGTGTTGCTTCAGCAGTCTCCTTGGCTATTCGGCACAATCCTGGACAGATAAACCACTCCAGCACAGGATACCAGCATGCTGGCACTCATTTTGTCAACCTCGGAAGGACGACAGGCAGTCAACCCCACCTGGCATTAATTAAACAGCCGAGTGGGATTTGAACTCAGGATCCTGGGATCCCAATCGCACCAACCTCACCAACCTCACCATTAAGCCAACACCAGGCACATGAAATTCAATGTGAATACTAAAGATTCCGAATTAATGTCCCGTTTGCTACCTTATTAGGATTGTGTGTGTTTATGCTCATGTTTATGTTTCAGGTATCGTTTTAATTGAGTGAATTAAAGCCTTATTGAAGTCGGCTCATTTCTATCCTACAACATACGATGTTAAATATAGCAAGGCACATCTCCTAAAGTTTTAACAAGAGTCATTTCGTGGTTTAAAGGAAACACAGCACAACTAAAGGTGGGAAATTTCAAATACGTACAACTTGTTTATCATGATACACCACCTGAGTGAAGTAACCAAGGTTCAGCTTGCAAAGAAGCTAAAACAGCCAAACATATTTCCCATACCAGCCGACCTGATCAGCCTTCTTCTTCAGGTGAAGCATAACCTTCATGTGGAATTTCTGACTTAAGATACACGGGTATTAGTTACTTGCAGGAAGCCAGAAACCCCCATACCTCGAATAAGTGGATCCCTATATAGTTTGGTGACATGAAGTTGCACTGTATCGTGCACTAAAATGACATCACATCAAAGACATTCATAAGTTTTATTGTTTTTAACTTTTTGACAACTGATTCTGGAGATGCATGTAAGATAGCTTTGTTAATTAAGTTGAAAGATTTACTGTAAACCAACACTTTTAAATAGGGGCAATGAAGGATTCATCTTCATCATCAATGTCCAACACTTTTGCCCAAGCATCAGTGTTGTCGAAGCAGTTCCGTGGCAAGGGTTATGCTGCGTGGTTTGCTGTGGCCTTCCCAACAGCCTTCCTGCTTTTCGCGAGACACCATGGGATCTTTAAAACGCACCAACAACCATTGCTGGAAGACGGGTTCTAAGGCTAAACCTCTTTGCAATGGACGGCACACCACATTAATGCCAATGGCTCGTTCTGACTGTGGCAAAATGACAGTTTGTAGCTGGGTCGAGATTCAAACTCAGGCTAGACAGCTCAGAGGTGAGGACGCATACCCCTAAGCCTAAGCTATCCTGCAATGATTCATTCACAGCATGAAAAAATGCTTCGTTGGAAACGAACATCACTGGATCCCTGATTTAACATAAAATATATCAATGCTTTGACAACAATACAGTACAAGACAAAAATAGTTTGTTGTATCGAAAAATAATTGCACCTGTGATTTCACATGAAATACAAGAAAACAACCCATGGAAAAAGGAATGATTCCTTTCCTCGTTAAAAATTATAATCTTAAAAAAAAACATTGTAGGAAGGAATAAATATTGCATTGTTTACTTCACAAGAAAAATTCTTCAGATTGAGTGATAATTTAAGCATTTTCTCAGGTGGTTGACCCTCCTAAGTGGCAACTTTTTGCATAAAGCTTTCCTCTTCCTTTTCCTCTGCATCTCCCTGCTTATTTGCGAAGTTGATGAAAACCTGAACAAAGAACATGGGGGCACACGGTACATAGTTAGGAGAACACGCCAAATTTTAAAGCTTGTCTTGTTTACGTCACCTAATAATGTAACAGCTTGCAACTTGATTGCAACAATAATGCCTTGTTCACAAAAAAAGATTTATAAGTTTAACATCATGGGTAGGATTAAATGCATTAAAAAAAAAACATGATTAGTTTGCAATTGTGCATGCGTGATGTTTCTTATCTTTTTGTGTGATATAATGTGTGAGAGAATGCTTTTAATTACACGTGTCTGAATGCGATGGAATTTACGGCTGTGCACATGAAAATTTACAGAAGGTGACCTCATGTTATACAGGCAGAAACGTTGGCAAGCAGAGGATGCCAGACATATGCAGTGCCTGAGAAATGTGAACAGTTGAGAGGAGAGTTGAGTGGATCATGGTGATTGGGGTTGGAATTGGAAAGTAAGAGTAGCAAGAGTGGAAGATGGCGGCGGAGCGCGGAGAGTTCGGTACGAACAGCTCAAAGCACAGGACTTCGAGAGCAAGACAGGCTGGGCCTGTCTTTCAGCAGCAATGAATAAACATGCAGGCTGGGCCCGAGAGACCATGAAGCCGGATGAGGTCTGCTCGACCCGCTCTTCCCACCCAAGCTCCGCAGTCATAGCTCTTCCCCCCTCAAACCACAGCATCAACTCCACGCAAGCATCATGTGGGTACAAGGTTTCTTTTCTGTGTATTATGAGCCCTGGCTGGCTGTCTGTTGTTTGAATGCGATAAGGTAACGTAATAAGTCGTTGAAGTTTTTGGGTGTGTGGGTCAATTGTACAAAGCAAAGAATAATTGTGATACGTGTTCCCTTTCTCCTCTTGTTCTCCCCATTCCCTTTTGTCCATTTAATAAACCTGTTGCCGTCATCAGTGTCGACCTGGTGGATGGTTTGTGATTTGGCATGATAACCACAGAGCGGGTTAAACTCATGGCTGTTGGCAATTTGGTGTGAAATCCTTGTTAGGACTTAGGAGGATGTAAAACCATGGTTAATTTCCCCAGGTTTGCTTGGCCACAAATCCTCATAAAACGCCGTCAAGACTTCTTTGAGATTCAGAACCTCCATCTGTTGTTGAGGGGAAAACAGCTGCATAATTAAAGTTGAGTGGCCAGCATGGAATCCAAACAGATGGTCAGAGATCAGGCAGTTTAAGAAAAAGAAAGGCTTGATGACAGCTACCATAAGCTCCTGTTGGACTTCGTCTAAAATGGGGGCTTGTGGATTTGATCTTGATTTTTGTGTCTGTGCGTGCGTGTGTCCGCAACCATATCTTGGACATGTATGGACCTATTTTATTCGTACTTGGCACCAAAACAACACATAATGATATACATGTGCATAGCATTTTGTTTCGCGATGTGATCAAATATCGCCAACTGGTGGCCATTTTAGTTGTAAAAAAACAAAAACCCGGTATCGAATACGTCCTCAACCATTTATCATAAATGCATTTACCAATCTTATTCAAACTTGGCAAACAGATAAGGAATGATGGCTTACATATGTATGTCATTTTTGTCGAGATCAGATCAAAGATGGCCGACTGGTGGCCATTTTGTTACTTAAACATGTCCCCAACCATTTCTCGGACATGCATGGTTTGATTTTGTTCGAACATGGCACAAGTACAGTAAATGATGGCATACACTTGCACCTAATATTATTTTGCGATCTGATCAAAGATGACCGACTGGTAGACTGGTGGCCATTTTAGCTGTAACTAGATGACCCGTGAACCCGTTGGGTTCCCGTTGTGACAGCGGTTGATAAAAAAAAAACATTTCAAAAAAAAAAAAAGATAGTTCCAGCGAACTATACCGCTGAGGTTGTTTGCACTGATCAAATAATCCCGAAGAGTACTTCACTGAATTGGGAATTGATTAAAAAAAAATTTTTTTTCGTTGCCCAATTTGAACGAACCTTGATATATCGAGTCAATGTGAAAAAAAAACAGCGAAAAGAAAGTCGAAGAAATTATTGTGCGTAATCTTCTAAACACAATTTTATTTATTAATGAATACAGAAGTATTAGATCAAAATGGCAATGTTTATTTTATGCTTAAAAATAAATTGTTCTTTGTCTATACTAAATGTTTGAGATTTTTTAATAAATCATTTCAAGAAAAAAAAGATAGCTCCAGCGAACTATACTGCTGAGGTTGTTTGCATTGATCAAATCCTCCCGAAGAGTACTTGACTGAATTGGGAATTGATTTTTTAAATAATATTTTCGTTGCTGGATTTGAATGAAACTTGATACTGCACACCGCAGGAGAATGGTGAGTAATGTGGCCCTAAAATTTTTGTGCTATTGAGTACCGTTTTGGCTGTATTTCGGGAACATACATACATACATACATACATACATACATACATACATACATACATATATACAAGATGAGAGTTTTAGTAATATATAGATATGGGCTAGCCCTTTAACTCACACAGCAAAATTACTAAAACA
This sequence comes from Eptatretus burgeri, assembly GCF_056783735.1. Lineage (NCBI taxonomy): Eukaryota > Metazoa > Chordata > Myxini > Myxiniformes > Myxinidae > Eptatretus > Eptatretus burgeri. The sequence goes on from NC_140964.1 coordinate 114,225,981, forward strand.
AAGGGGGCTATCACTTTTTATGTCTTTTTTCCTTGTTTTGCTTATAATTGGAAGCAAGCTAATTGACCTGCAATTGAGAGGATCTGTTTATTTTGCACCCTTCTTGTGTATTGGAGTGATGGAAGCTGTCTTCCAAGCAGATGTGAGGTAACCCAAGGTGATAAACATGCGAAAGAGTGCAGACAGGATAAGTGAGTGCAGCAGGGCAAGATTTCAGAATACATGTGTCCTTCAGGTTGTAAGGAGGAAGGGGTAAGTTTGGGGGCAAAGAGTGATGGCTTCGGTACTTGAGCTTTGGAGTTGTATTTTTTTATTATTCTATAATGTATTTTTTAATTGGGTAGGTAGGTGAGGGAGAGAGAGAAATGGAAATGCGAGCAAAGTAGAGAATCAGGAGAAAAAGATGAAGGGGTTAGTTAATAAGGCTGATGCAAATGTGGTATATACAGAAAGCGTGCACAGGCATGCACACACACACACACACACACACACACACACACACACACACACACACACACACACACACACACACACACACACACACACACACACACACACACACACACACACACACACACACACAAACAGTCCGTTATTGAGGGAGAAATGGCTACAAACAGCTGCAGCCTTAAAAATAGGGATACAACTTATGACAGGAATAAATTAACAAAAATGTATAAACTACATCTAGTGACAATCAGTCAAAATACCCACATGAAGTCTTGCACTTGTATTCACCGTCCTCTGCTTGTATCTACAGCTGTTGTGTGACTATGATAATGCTTCTGCAAATATTCTGATTGAAATACCTGATCCAGAGTCATCTGGCTGATGGAGAAATACTGGAACGCTTGAAGCTGCTGAGCATACTCGAGAACAGCAAACATGTCAGCCAAGCTCCCAGCTGTTGAAGGTACCTGGAACTCGAGTTGTCCTGCATGCTGGTCCTTCAAATTGAACATACAGGATTAAAACAGCAAAAATACCTTCTGTAGCATTGCTACGAACCTTTGTTTGGTTAAGATGTATATTGCATGTGTTGTACCCATAAACATACCACAATCAAAACAATTCGTCATCATTTTAGTTTTACGTATCCGAATTCTGACAGGAAACAATGACTGTTAATAAACTAGAGTTCAGAGAACACCTTACCCCACACAATCTTGAGAACAAGAGCTCAAGTGAGCACAATATATGGCCGAACAAGAAGGTATATACAGAATTGTGCTGCGACATGGAAAACAGCATTCTGGTTGCCATGGCAACCACTTTAGATGACGAACGTATGTCGCGACACACCGTCTCCACAGTCTGTACCTATGTACCAAATATGATACGTGAAAGTTAAAAACTTTGGGAGTTAGAGTGCGGACAGGAACGGACAGACAGACAGACAGACGGACGGACGGAATCACATAATATGCCCTGATATATATATATATATATATATATATATATATATATATATATATATATATATATATATATATATATATATATATATATATATTGTTACGTTTGAGGGGGGGTATGCATTCAAAGGGTAATTAGGTATGCCATGCTGTTCGAGTTTACCAGGATCTCGATGTAATAAGTAGCAATTCAGTGGTGATAAGTTGTCTCGTAAATGTTCATTTCTTCAAGGGGGAAATGATAATTGTCACGTAATTAGATCGGGACACGGGATAGGGTAAGTGTGTCTGCGTAAACCCCTTTTAGTAGTCCCTGGAGGCTGGCCGTGACGTCACAGGACAGTGCTGCGGATGGCTCCACCCTGTGATCACGATTGGCGGAAGGCGACGGCGGTGGGCCAATAAAAACGGCTCGATTGGAAGTGACGAGGACGGGAGGATAAAAAGGTTCTGTTCGGGGTCGAAAAGGAAGAGGAAGAAGATCGGGACAAAAAGATCGTGTTTTTTTGGTGTGGAGGCTGTTGCGCGGGAAGCGTACTTGTTGTTGTGCTGATTCGATCGTGTTCTTCATCGTGTCTTGGAGCCTTGCTGAGCCTCGTTCCTCACCTTGGTTGGCTCTGGGGTTCTGCTGACTCGGAGTACGGGGTCGAACGGCGGGCGGACCTGCCTCCCTCTCCTGCTCGCAATTTGGCGCCAGAACTGGTTCCCTGGCGGCTGTGAGCGGACTTGGGCCAGGACCAGGAGGTCGACAACACCACGGTTTCTCCTGCCCCCCCCTGACGAGAGCAAGGCCAGCTCGTCCGCCGCTGATCCAGGGACAGTTGCGTCCGCACCACGGTCCAGCCTGACCACCAGAAGTAGCTACGTTTTGTGTGTGTGTGTGTGTGTGTGTGTGTGTGTGTGTGTGTGTGTGTGTGTGTGTGTGTGTGTGTGTGTGTGTGTGTGTGTGTGTGTGTGTGTGTACTTGGCGCCTTAGAGGGTTTGAGAATTGTATATTCATTGGAATTGTCTGTGTTTTTCCCCACGCCCGATCCCACACCATCCCGTCGAATCGCCCCAGATCCCTTTTCTTGCCGAGTCTTGTTATTTCTGGTTAATAATAAAAACAAATAAACATCATCAACTCAGTGAAAAGTGACTCGTGCCACCGTCCTCGTCCCGTTTGCGGTATAGCGATTAGAACCGCCATGTTTGGGTTATAAATAAATAAACCGCCTCCATCGTTTCGGCTCATTCTACGTTGGCGGGACTGTTCAAGTCCCGTGGACGTCACAATATATATATATATATATATATATATATATATATATATATATATATATATATATATATATATATATATATATATATATATATATATATATATATATATATATATCGGGCGTATAAAAAGGACATGGGAAGGCTCTTTTAAGCTCTTGCTTTGCGTTTCCTCGCACATAATACATTTCATTGCAACCGCCATTTTTTCTGACTCTCGAGATCCCCACCGCCGGAGAATGTGAGCAGCACATTTGATTGGTCAAGATGACATAAAATGGCAGAACATTTTGTTCAAGTACAGCTAAACTGCAGGTTTTTGGAAGTGGCAAGAAGGTGATTTGTGTTCTGCAATGTTCAAGTATATAGTTCAATTGAAATAAAATAAAAGTTTGAAAGGCTGTCGAAGAACAACAACTTTTTATCCGAAGTTTATCGCCAATGATGCACACACAGCCTTTTACTCCACCCTATTTAACACATTACATTAGCTCTTCGAGCCTGTTGCTTGTATCCTTTACGATGTCCCGAAAACAGTAAGTTTCCTGTTTGGAATGATTTTCAATTTTGCTTGACTGCCAGACAGGCAGACAGAGTAAAAACATTTACCTTACTCCTCTGTGTGCCTGTGCGATCAGGACAAGATTCTGTACAATTTTCAAATTCAGAGCCAAAGTACTACTAAGCTGCAGGTTCATGTTCCAATTATTAATTTGTTCCTCGATCATCGACTGACAACTGTAGATCTAGACAGCCAAAGTGAACCAATTGCTTCACCCTACTTTTCCCTTCGTGTGTGGGGTAACAATAATATATTTCTCTCCAACCATTTCTCCTGTACATGTGAAACTCTCTTCATTAACGATAAAGCACCTGAGTAATGATGCAACCAGCAGAAAAAAAAATCATAATTGAATCCCAATCAAACATGTATTCACTAGATACTGTACAGTATAATGATTTCCCACCTAATAGTGTGTGCATATGACACAAAGCAAGCTTTAGGTCAGGAATCGTGAAACTTGGTATTTTGATGCTTTGACCACAAAAAAGTGTGAAAGCAACACAATATTTGAACAGAAAGTGGAAATAATTCCAATTAATAGTTAAACAAACCAGAACCACAATCTAGGTATTTTATGGATATGTAAAGGAAGAGATCAGACAGAAGTCTTTACAGATTCAGTACAATGTCACAATGCGCCATCCTTTAATTTTTGAATAGTGTTTTAAACATGAGATGGAGGCAGTGGCAGTATGAGAAACACACATAGATAATTAACAAAACCCTTTAGATTTCCAGTGGAAATCACTTGCTGCTGATCATCAGGAAAGATGGGGCTGGCAGGATGGCCTAGGCCCTAGAGGAATGCACATGAGTCCCGGAGCTGTCTATAGCCTGGGTTTGAATCCTGACCCAGCAATATGAACTGTCACCCCAATGTTTCACAGGCAGGGTGATGCATCAATGTGTGTGCTGTCCTCGGATAGACGTTAAACAGGATGTCCCGTCTGCCGTCATCATAAGTTGGTGGACGTTAAAGATCCCATGGTGTCCTTCATGAAAAGTAGCCGAGCTATTGCCAGCATCCTGGAACAAATTCCAAATTCCTGCTGCAACCTAAAGGGGGTATTTGATCAGCAGCACAGCTGTGCCTGAGCCTGTGATGCTACCCACAGCCATGTGCTGTATACGGGAGAAGAAGACAGGAAGGATTCCAATGGTACAAGTGTTCGAGGTGGGAGTTACATATCACAACCCATTTTCATCTTCAGGAAGTGAAGTGTGGGCACTGAGCAGAGGGCGTTTTCCTCGCCTGAAGACACCATAAACCTCACTCCTTGGTTGGAGCATAACTATGAGAATCCCAGCTCCACAAGGTATGTACCAGAGATACCAAGCTGGATGGGGCTTCTTGGGTCCAACATAATTATATGTTTCTTATTTCTTTGTCTCGAGCATGAAATAACATATTAGTGAAAGATAACACCACCGTAGAGCGAGAAGGTCAAATAATTGCTAGCTTTTTTGGGCCGAGGAGAATCTACAGGTTAAGATGGAGATGGAGACATTCCCAAGAAATGAGAAAAATAATGGTGAAATTACAGGGTTAGGCTGCAATTATTCCCACCTTCAGCCATGGAAAGTTTGGCCAGTCTTTGATGAACTAGTTGGTCCAGTCTGACCTTCAACTAAGTATGTTGGAGCAGGAATTTGGAATTTGCCATATTTGCAGATGTAATATACAGATAACCTCCAATTAAATCACAAAATTTACCTTCAGTTGTGTTCCAGGGCAATTTGTGTCCATGAGCTGCACCATATCCTGGATGTTGCATTTCATCTGATTTATCTTTATTTTCACACTGTAACCATCACTGAACCTGTACCACAGAACATATACCAATGGAGGTCAACCATTTACAATCATGCATCCAAAAGGTTCACAGTTAGGGTTAGAGTTAGTTAGGGTTAGGGTTCACAGTTAGGGTTAGGTTAGTAAGTGGGGTAAAACTCTCAAAGTACATACATTTTAATTTTTTTTTAATCACGCAGATACATACATCATATCGAAGTATACCTTCTGTTGTAAGAAACGAGACATCAACATGGCTTTCCCTTTATAATCTTTTTTTTTAAACAAGGTCAAGGCTCATGGAAGTAAAGATGATTATTTTTTTCTTTTTTTAACAAGAATAGCCTTTTGACTGGTACCCTGGGAAGATGAGTGAGCGTTTCATGTCTGTACCACTACCATTTTGCCCAACTCAAAACAGGTGTTCAGGAAAGACCACCGGTTGCCCCCTTACAACTGAAATCGACAATCACTTCGGTAGATTTATCAAGTGCACACAAAACAGATGCTGATGGCATTTTAGTCTTTTTTCCAGCCCAATGCAAAAAAGAGCTGAAACTTGAACCCACCTCTTCTTTATGTGCTGTAAGGTTCCCAAGCATTGAAACTGTCCTTTCACCATGATTGCAAGCTTATTGCAAAGTGCCTCGCACTCCTCCATGCTGAAAAAGAAGCAAGGCATGAGGATTCTCGAAATGCTTCAAAAGGAAAACAAACATTTTCTCGAGGACCAATTACAACTTTAATGCCATTTATTAATCCAAGTTTGCATCAGCCGAAATAGTTTTTAATTTTTTTATTTTTTACAAACCCTCTTTATTTCAAAAGGTGCTTTGATGATGATGATATCTGAGTAGTGGTGGAACATTATCTGGATGAATGTACCACTGTCTGTTGGGTGCATGCGTTACAGGACGAGTTTGAGGAGCATGAGATAGAATTCAGTCTCCGATTCTGTTCTTGCTTGGCTGCTGGGTAGCTATCATATCTTGGAAGCACAGCTGTGCCGCTGATGCTGTGCCCTCCACCAGTACACTGGTACTCATTTCACTGACCTCGGAAGGATGACAGGCTGAGTCAACCCCACCTGGTGTAAATTCAGCAGCCAACGGGGATCAAACTCAGGAGCCTCGGATCCTAAGCCAGCCACCCGAACCACTAAGCCAACACTAAGTCTTTGATTAACAAACCAAATAAATAAATAAAAATTTGGAAATTTATTTGATTAGCACATCAGGCATAAACTAATGTCTGCCACTCACTTTGTTGTAACAACACTTTAGCCTTTATCAAGTAATGGTGTGAAAAATCACATGATGTGGAGATGATGCCAAAGCAACTATTTTCTGCTGCCTTACTGATCAAACTAAAGATGATCTCAGCCACAATTATCAATGCATTCAGTAACTTATTACCATGGGAAATAGCATCTTACGAGATGATTTGTAAGAACATAATGGTTATATATGTAATAAGTAAAATAAACATTTTATCGAAATACTGAGATTTGTGGAGAGCAAGAGAGCTCAGTTCTGACCATTCTGGGTTCATTCCACAGCAATGTCAGACTCGGTGGTGTAATGGTTCTTACATCCACTCTGAGTCTGGGAGGTTGGTGGTTCGAACACTGACAGAGTCATACCAAAGACTTTTAAAATGGTATGTGCTGCTTCTTTGCTTGATGCTGAGCATTGAAACCGAATGTCAACAATATATTGGCAGCCATTGGATAGGCTTGATTTTCCATTCCGGAAAGATGGACTTTTAAATCAGGCATCTTTATAAATTAAACGGACACAAATATTTTTGTTCGAAATAAATCGATCATAAGCTTTCCGATGTTTCCCTCTTTTATCATTCAATAACAACAACACCAGGAACCACGAAAGCTCAAGGTCATGCCGTTTCTCCTTTTTGTGTGTGTGATGCACGCGCACACACACACACACACACACACACACACACACACACACACACACACACACACACACACACACACACACACACACCTTTTAGTAATAGATAATTCAAACCATATTTCACAAACAGGAGTAAAGGACAGACTATTGTGCAAGAAAGTGAAGTAAAACTGTGAACAGAAGATATTTCAAAAAGGGAATTAGTGGATTACTTGGGGCCGAATGCCCAGTAAGAATAATATCTGAAATGAGTGAAGAAGCAGGTGGCATACTGAACAACCCTCAAACACACGTGAAGAGCATGTGATTAAACAAGATATCCTGCCATCGCTTTCACAAAAGTTACCTGTTTAGATCCACATAGATATGGCTAATACATGCGTACAAATATTACCTTATTTACTGAACATTATATTTCAAACATTGTCTCTGTGTATCTCCTCGACATCATTGTGACGAGTTTCGGGATGTTTGTTCATTTTACATTCATATAGTAGACTTGAGCTAAAATGAAATTTTTGAGATAAATTTTGATAGAACAAGAGCATAAGAAACTGCAAGGGCACTCGGTAGAGAACATACCTCCGCCAGGCTGAACACTTTACGTTTTGCATCCCACTGAATAGGTCGGATCTGAATCCAGACCTGAACCAAAATCGAATCGGCTTGTTCTCGTCACCTAACCAATTCATCCACATAGTTTTGTCATAACCCGTCCACAACTTTTGAAATGTCATGATATATATACACTTCTGGTCAAAAGTTTTATAACACCCCATTTTTCCAGTTTTTACTGAAATTTAAGCAGTTCAAGTCCAGTCAATAACCTGAAATGGTACAAAGCGAAGCGGTAAACTGTCAGAGGTTAAAATAAAAAGTTTAGGTTACCAAAAACTGAAAAATAATGTAAATTTCAGAGTTATTAAAAAGGCCCTTTTCAGGGAACAAGTAATGGGTTAGCAACTGCAGCTGTTCTGCAGCAATGGAAGTAAATTAAGCCTTCAAAGTTGTTGCAAACAATTCCTACAGGTGTCCCAACTTTTGTTTATTAGTTGCAAACCCTCTGTCTGTATAAAAGCAGTGTTGGAATAGACTGTGTTGCTAGACCCTCTGAAGCATTATTTGGGAAATATTGCACTGCAGGAAGTAGTATATTGCTATCATAATGGTGAGAAAAAGACAATTAACAAAGGAAGAGAGACAGACCATTATAACCCTTAATAGTGTCAGTTTTTCCCTTTGAGAAATTGCAAAAAGCCAAGGTGTCAGTGAGTACAGTTTTCTACACCATCAAAAAGCACTTGGAAACTGGAGAAAACTCTGACAGGAAGACGACTGGCAGACCCAAAGCCACAACACAATCAGAAGACAAGTTTCTGAGAGTCAACAGCTTGCGTGATAGGCGGCTCACAGGACAGCAGCTTCAAGCACAGCTTAACACTGGTCAAAGTAAGGAAGTCTCAGTTTTGACTGTGAAGAGAAGACTTCGAGCTGCAGGTTTGACAGGTCGAGTGGCAGTAAGAAAGCCATTGCTAAGATGGCAAAATAAGAAAAAGAGGCTTGCCTGGGTCATGAAGCACCGCCAGTGGACTCCTAAAAACTGGAAGGAGGTCTTATGGACCGATGAATCAAAATTTGAAATCTTCGGTTCATCACGCAGGGTTTTTGTACACTGTCGAGTCGGTGAAATGATGGTTCCTCAGTGTGTGACACCAACTGTCAAACATGGAGGAGGAAGCGTGATGATCTGGGGCTCTTTTGCTGGATCCAGAGTTGGCGACTTACACAGACTGACTTGCACCCTGAACCAAAAGGGCAACGACAGAATTTTGCAGCGCCATCCAATACCCTCTGGTCTACGCCGAGTTGGTCAGGGGTTCATCCTACAGCAAGATAACGACCCAAAACATACCTCCAGGCTATGTCAGAACTACCTTCGAAGAAAAGAACAATACGGTAGGCTACAAACCATGGAATGGCCAGCGCAGTCTCCAGACTTAAACCCCATCGAGCTGGTTTGGAATGAACTGGACATAAGTGTGAAAGCAAAGCAACCAACAAGTGCAACACATTTGTGGGAACTTCTGCAACAGTGTTGGGAAGAGCTTTCCGAACAATATTTGATTTCCATTGCAGAAATAATGCCACTAGTATGTTCGGCTGTTGTATCCGCAAAAGGTGGCTACTTTGATGAGTGAAAAATTTAGATTAATGTTTGTTCAACAAAACAATTCCATGATTCCTTTTTTATCTGCAATTGTTTATTTGTTCTTTGCTTTAATTTCAGAGTACATTGAAACATTAAACTGATTAAATTTCAGTAAAAAGTGAAAAAATGGGGTGTTCTAAAACTTTTGACCAGAAGTGTATATATATTGTTGTGAGCCGGGGGTCGGTGGCGAGAACGACCACTAGGTGGGGAAAGCTTGCATCGTCTCCCACCAAACTCCCCAGAATTGTAGGCCGTCGCTCGGATAACTCCGCCAGCCGGCGGGTCGTTTAACAGACCGTGGTCGCCAATATTTCAACCACGTAGCGTAGGGTCTATTTGTCTATAACCAATTTACCTAATTAACTACACGATTTTGACTACCGGGGAAACCACGCCCTCGGTACATCTTGCATGAACCGGGTCACACTACCGACTATGGTTGAGTTCCAACTACTGACTACCAACTCCGGTTCGGGTGCAGCCAAGCGGAAACTGCCAAAGCCGTGCCAGCTACAATTGTCCGATTACCGGGGATAAAACCCTGCCGAAACTTAGATCTGAACCATCCTGGACTAAATAAAGAAAGGACGGAAACGAACTGGGGACATTTCTAACATGTTTTATTGCAGTAAAAGACAAAGGCAAGACTTAACGCGAATACTCAAGAAGTATTTACAATGTTCTAAATAAACTTATTCAGTTCTACTTACCAGATGGGCCCAAACACAGACACACACACACACACACACAAATGAAAAGAAACCGAGAGTTCTTTATTGGACCCTCGCAGCTGAGGAGAGAGACAAGCTAGGGGTCAGAATTCGGATGGGTACGCGGCTGTCGGAGAAAGGGGGTTCTCCATGCTGTGGCACCTGACAATGGTCCCTGGTTTGGTCCCCAGTCACATGTGTGGGACTCGAGGTTCGTGGCAGAGCTCGGGTGGTGAATGGCCGGGGTCCACGGAGGGGGGTCAGGGTCGCTCTTTCTTTCCTTGTAGAGGGCCAGCAGAGACACGTTCACCGCCTCAACAACCTTCTGCTCAACCCTCGTGACAGCAAAAACCCTTTTGTGACAGCAAAAACAAACCAAAACTCTGCTCTCAGAGAGTGCTCGGGGAATTTATGGACCTCCCTCAGCGGGGAGGGGCCTGGGTGAACACACCTCGCTGTCCGCCTTTGATTGGACAGGGTCCCACGGCATACCTTTCCGGGCGGGGTTTCAGCCTTGTTTGGAGAAAGCCGACCCTCCCTCCGCACGTGTTCGAGAAAGGTCATGGTGGTGAAATTGCCTCGAACATCCTCGGGAATCCGTCTCAGGCAAAGGTGCGCTGTGGCTCGCGAACCCAGGGCTGCAAGCGTGATGGTATCGTGGATCGGAATGGGCCGAGGGGTCATGCAGATGGGATGGTTGTTAGGTGGCTTGTTAGATGTAATAACCTAACTAAAAGAAATTGCAATGCACGCCTTTGATTCTACCACAAGACAAAAGGAAGGGGATCTGACTACACACATACTTCACGACATAACTGACTTTTTGGACATCTGTATCTTGAATGCCTATGGTTTCTAGATCCGTAACAATATATATATATATATATATATATATATATATATATATATATATATATATATATATATATATATATATATCTTCTTCTTCTTTTGGCTGCTCCCATTAGGGGTCGCCACAGCGGATCATACGGATGATCCGCATAGTGATTTGGCACATGTTTTATGCCGGATGCCCTTCCTGACGCAACCCTGGTCGCCTCTTACGACACAGGGATATGGTACACCTATTTTAACCGGGGTATACACCGGCACAGTACAACCGGGTGTAGTGGCGTGCGCCTGTAATCCAGCAACTCGGAGGCTTGGGTTGGAGGAACGCTTGAGGACGGGGCTCTGCACTGGGCCGTGCTATGAGAGGGTGTAGGGCAGCCTGGAATCATGGTGAAACCCAATCCTTATCCCTGTGTCGTAAGAGTTGACCAGGGTTGCGTCAGGAAGGGCATCCGGCGTAAAACCTATGCCAAATCAGTATGCAGATCATAACGGATGATCCGCTGTGGCGACCCCTAACGGGAGCAGCCGGAAGACGAACAACAACACACCGGCCCAGTATACTGGTACTCATTTCGCCGACCTCGGAAGGATGACAGGCTGAGTCAACCCCCTGGTGTATTAATTCAGTGGCCCAACGGGGCTTGAACTCAGGACCTTTTGGATCCCAAGCCGCTGCCCTAACCACTGCGCCAACACCAGGCTATATATATATATATATATATATATATATATATATATATATATATATATATATATATATATATCTATATCTATATCTATATCTATCTATATCTATATATATGTATATATATATATATATAAAAAATATATATATATATACATATATATATATATACATATAATAAATGACTGTTTTTACAGCCATTTTCCCTGCTGTGCAGGGGTTGGGCTTTTTCTTGAGGCAATGTTTTTTTATGGCCAGATGCCCTTCCTTACACCAACCCTGGTCGCCTCTTACGACACACAGGGATACGGTAGATCTATTCTAACCCGGGCATACACCGGGACCAGCACACTGGTACTCATTTCGCCGACCTTGGAAGGATGACAGCCTGAGTCAACCCCCTGGTGTTAATTCAGCAGTCAACGGGGATTGAACTCAGGACCCTGGGATCCCAAGCCGCCACCCTAACCACTAAGCCAACACCAGGCTTGTATGTATATATATATATATATATATATATATATATATATATATATATATATATATATATATATATATATATATATATATATATATATATATATATATATATATATATTGTTGCGGTTGTGGAAATTCGCAAACCACCATTCAGGTCCTGTAGGTGAGATATCTCTGTAAGTACATGTGTAGTTAGCCCCAAACCCGTTGTTTAGAGGGAATAAATGTGATTCATTCGGGCTGCGATGCTTTGAGATAGCTGTTTTTCTGTTCTATCTTTATTTTGAACCAACCACGTCTCAACCGCCATCACACAACAACCACCAACCACAACGCCGCTTCACAACAACAACGCCAACAGCCACGGCCTTTACCTTCACAACCCGCTCTCGCAACCATCGCATCACCGCCATTCCAAACGGCACCATGGCCATAAACCACCACCATAAACCCTCCACCACCTTCACCTCTCTCCTTCTGCGGCCATTCCCGCACCACCTGTGAGCACCGAGCGTCGGGCTGTCCTGGGCTCGTACAAGATACGCGCCGAGCCGCGAGTGCAAAATGCGGCCTTTCCGAGGAGAATTAGGATCAGGAATGCTACACGCCCACTCCTGATCCGTCCAATCAGCAAGCGCGGCTCGGCTTGGCCCCGCCTCCAGGCGCGTCTGTGTGGAATCGAGATATGCAAATTCTAGGATCAGGGGAGATTCAGCCCCTTTTTCTCCGTCCAATGGGTGAGCGTGACTCTGCCCCCGAGCTCATCCGGATCCGGAAATTTGCATATGGGTTCTCCTGCCGGCCTATAAAGCGCCGAGCGCAAGGCGAATCTGGCAGAGTCAGTTTGGAAGAGCAGAGAGTGGCAGAAAAGCGAAGAGAGTTTTGGGCAGAGTCAGTTTTGGAAGAGCGGAGAGTGGCAGAAAAGCGAAGAGAGTTTTGGGGCAGAGAGAAGGAAGAGTTGTTGCGCAGGAGTTGTTGTTGCGAGGCAGTTGGAGCACGGAGTGGAGTCGGGAGGCGAAGGCGTCCAGGTGGTTTGCTGCAGTCGGCTGAGGAGAATTGGGGGAAGAGTCCGAGGAGCTCGGGTCCGAGGTAAGGAAGACGGCGGTCGGCGACGAGGTCGCGGTGGAATCGCTCGTCACGGGACCCAAGCAAGCCAGCTATACTCTTTCCCCAGAGCATCAACAATTCCCCCTTTCTCCCGCGCTGAGATAGTATGAAAAGGGGGCCCCGTTCCCACCCCACTCCAAGCGGTGCCAACGAAACCCGCGAAGGAGCACGAAGTCGGGGCACTGCCGCGCTGCGACATTTGCGGCTCATCACAAAGACGCGGGTAGGACCCACCCGGTCTTGCGGACCTGACCGCTCCTTCAGGTCCCGCGCAAATATTGGCCCACAGGCCCCGTCTGCCCCCTTGTCTTTGAGGGTGGCCTTTTCTTTTGCTTTTGAGTAAATGTGTTGTTGGCGCCGTCTGTAAAGTAAAACTGTTTAAGTGTTGCCGTGTGCTCGCGTAGTCGGTAGTATCTCTGCGTCATTGTTTCTTTTGTTACATATGCTGATTGTGCATAATTGTTTAAATTGCTTTATGTGCATTCTGTTTGGCTGTATATGTGTGCTCTCCGTGTGCCGAGGAATAAATGTGCATTATGTTGAACTGTTTTCCCGTTTCGCTTCGTCTTTTCTTTAATTGAATCTCCATCTTGCTTCACGTAACGGGTTCGTCGTGGGATTAATACGCCCGATAATTAATCAAAACAGTCGAGGCCGACGATAACACCGCTCGGTTATCCCGATAGCACGGAACGGATCGCTTAAGCGGCCCGTGTCCGTAGTCGACCTGCGGCGAGGTGCGATCGCCCGGTCTACCAGCCGCGTGGGTACTTAGGTAGGTCGAGTTTGGCGAACAACCCTATCCCACGCGGGTGGCCGATTGGCACGATCGTAGTGAGGCCGAAAGGCCCACCCGTGACTAGCTCCCGGCGTTAGTCCGAGAGGGTCACGACAGAATTGTCCGTCCGGTGGGCGACGTGCCGCGATTCGAGTCACGTGGCCATTCGCACGTCGGCGGGCACGAATTCGCAACAATATATATATATATATATATATATATATATATATATATATATATATATATATATATATATATATATACACATGCATACATACATACATACATATATACATATATATATCATTTTGGTACCATCTCTCAATGGTGAAGAATCACTTTAAAAAATAAAAAAAACAAATTCATTAATATCCGGATCCGGATCTTCAAAATCAAAACAATTCATCCTCGTCACACACTCAACCTGGCCGCCAAGTTTCGTTCGAGTCTGTCAATAACTTTTTGTGATATCCTGCTCACAGACAGATAAACAAACAGATGGACAGACAGGGTTGAAAACATGACCTCTGTCCACCTTCGATGGCGGAGGTAATAAATGCATGAAAGAATGAATTAGGTAAATAAATTTTCTTTGCAATTGTTTTTCAAAATACCTCTGAAGGTCTATTTGTTTTATCAAAAGTTCACTATATTTCATTTTGTCAGTGAACATACCACAGACACTGTGTGGTGAACATTTATTAAAACAAGTGTTGCTACAACATGACCGAATGACGGTACATAAACCATGTCAAACTCACCTATGTGATGTGAGCACCACAGCGCCTCCTCGAGCCACCTCCTGGCTTATCGTTTGCCACAACAACCTCTTGGATTTTGGGTCCATGCCAGAACTGGGTTCATCCTGCGCACGTGGGAAATAATACCAACAATGCATTACAACCACCATTATTCAACACAAGTTTCCGCACAAGGACCCTCAATGCAATTGGAGGCAATCAGGCTCATAACGCCTGCGCAATGGTTGTTTATCCGTGCTTTGTCCTTTTAAATGCTGAGCAGAAAGCAAGGAGGCAGTATGTACCTTTTGTTTTTATAAATTAAGTCTTTGGAATGACTTGACCAGGGTTTGAACTACCGACCTTGCAGACTCCGTAGTGAACACCCTCACCATGACACCATGGCATACAAAGTCTGGCATATGAAGAGCTATACAGGCTCTTTTGTAAATGTTATTGGGTTTGGCACACAACAACAACAATATGTGAAAGCCTCACGAGAAGTATAAGCTGTGGTTGTCCAAGCAAGGCGAGCGCGGTAGAAAGCTTCCGTTTTGTGCCTCCGCTGTAATATCCAACACGTTGGGTGCTATGCTGGCTCAGCCAAAGCCGCTCCATCAGGTTTGTAGCCACCTGTGAGAATCATGCATGATATAACAAGTAGCAGTACACTCAAAGTATACCACCCCCATACCAAAAAAAAAAAAATCCTCCAGCGCGCGTCATTCCCGGGACACCTTTGGTGCCCCGGCAATGCCGCCATGCAGCACATGGAGACAGAATTGGAAGGGAGCGGTGTGCAATCATTGATTGATTCAGTGATTAATTGCATAATTAAAATAAATAATAGTCGTAAAATAATTGATTTCTCAAACAATTGCCGAATAGCATCTCTAAATCACCACCATTTCATCCGAATCTGTAACTTTTTGAAAATTAATTGATTGAGAAATTCAATAATTAATTGATTAATCAATAAATCAAGAATGCCCTTTACAGTCAAATCACTTGTTCATTGCCGTGCCCAAATATCAGTTTCCAAGCTCAAAAGGTGCCTGAGATATTGCCAGAATGAGAAATAAAATAAATAAGTCATTAATAAATCGATAATAATTAAGTAATTAATCAATTAATTGATTAATATAAAAAAAATTTCTTTTTTAAATTCTTTTTTCTTTTTTCTTCTTTATTAAATTATTTTTCTTTTTTTTTTCTTTCTTCTTTTTTAACTCTAAATTTGATATTGGGTCATTCCTGATGGAACTTTTTGCCATCTTTCAACTTTGCTTCAGGTGGGAAGCGTCGGGGATTTGCGACGGCATGCCATCGACTCCGCTCCAGCTATCCTCATGCTTTTTTGGACATTCCAAACTCGTTTGCATGAAACTCAAAACACAATAATTCAAAGATGTGGTGGTTGTTCAAAAAGTGAAAAAACTGCGATGGTTTCCTCATGAAAGATCCAGTGATGCACAAACCTCAGCAAGATGTTGGGATGGGATGCCTCGAAGACGCGCATAGCAGCACAAATGTTCCAATCCGGACACCATGGGGTCCAACGCGTCAGATTGCGGGCAGTACCCAATCTCCACACCACATTTCTGGGCTTCTTCCAAATCCAGCAGAGCACTATTTGAAAGACCATATGTTGCACAATGTAAAATAGCAAATAATTCATAAAATCAAAATTCCCATGAACAAAGAATTATCATTATATTACACAGCAATATTAAGCTAAGAATGAATCCAACTCGATTGCTCAATAATAATAATAATAATAATAATAATAATAATAATAATAATAATAATAATAATAAGAGCTCGAGGCACTCTGCCTTATAACTGTGAGCAGTTATTGCCGGGTACCATGACACCCCGCTTTGATACAACCCTACTTCAATCGGACACCTGATCCACACTTTGAAAGGGAGTGGAGATGAAAGGGATCCCCACAGATGTCACTCACATACAGGTCGCTCCATGAGCTTCGCCGTGCCCACTTTTTCAACATGAGACTTTCCGCAACCATATCCGCACACACCCCGCAGATTTCACACCACTTATGCGCACGGCCTGCCCTGCTCTTATACCACGCAAGTTTCCCACGCTCACTCTTTTCATGCACACAAGCCGTCCAATGGCGGTCCCACTGCCGCTTTGGGGGTCCCGTGAGCATCACTCGCATCTCGCAGCACATAAGGCCTTTGTCATCGGTTCCCAAAGGAAAAGTTTATTAATGAAAGAGCACAATTTTCTTTCCTTTGCATAACATGAGAATTCACATACCTTCATTGGATGGTGTATATTAAACTTCCACGACCAAGGTGAGGTTAATGTTTATTCACTTCACATTAAACACGTGTATTACATATCCATCGGTTTGTTTATCTTCTATATATTACTAAAACTCTCATCTTGAATATATGTATGTATGTATGTATGTTCCCGAAATACAGCCAAAACAGTACACGATAGCGCAAAAGTTTTAGGGCCACCTTACTCAGCATTCGCCTACGGTGTGCAGTATCAAGTTTCGTTAAAATTAGGCAATGAAAAAATGATGAAAAAATCAATTCCCGATTCAGTCAAGCACTCTTCGGGAGAATTTGATCAATGCAAACAACCTCAGCGGTATAGTTCGCTGGAGCTATCTTTTTTTCTTTCTTTTTTTTGAAATGATTTTTTTTCTTCAACCGCTGTCACAACGGGAACCCAACGGGTTCACGGGTCATCAAGTAAGCTTTTAAAAGTCAGGCGAAAACGTAAAGTATTTTTCATGAAAGACTATGAGAAGTATTTTTCCTCTGTATTTGAGAAATAACGTACCTTCATTGGGCGGTATACATTATACCGCTGCCGAGATCGTTACACACAAAACATGCATTACTTCGTTTGTGGTGTAATCAAAATGTACGTTTCTTTCCTCAAAATGGTAGCTTTATTTTATGATAAAAGACTCATTGTCCAGTCTTCAAATATATAAGAGGCCTCTATAAACAAACTGAGTGTATGTGAAGTGAAAAATATAGCCACGATTTCTGGGCGGCTGGAGGGAAAGGCATGGCCTAGCTAAAAGGAGACGCTTGTGACGTTTGCGGAGTGGAGGGAAGGCGTGGCCTGCAGAACGGGCGACACCTTATGTCCCACCCATCCACAGACACGAACAGCTGTACGCGGTATATAACATATGATTTGTTGGGTATGATAAAATAATTATTTCTCCGAAACTAAATAACCTATCAATACTGGACCTTGCAGTTATGATCCAGTCACCCTTGTTGTAAATATTTTATTTAACAATGACGTCATCAGTCACGTCATCAGTCATCATGACGTGGTTTGGCAACCACATTGGTTTCATGGAAAATAAATAAAAAATAATCTTTTGGAAACCACTGCAGCGATCGATTTGAAACTTTGCAGTTACGATCCACTACACTTGCTCCATCTAATGTGACGTGGTTCACTTTGATGCGTTAAGCGGTTTCGGAGAAAATGGTTTTTAAAGTTACGGTTTTCAAACAAACGTGGCTGCCAAACCACATGACCGATGGCATTCAAAATTTGCATACTGCCATGATTTGATGAATGATCACGTGTGTGAAGTTTTGTCTTAATCAGATAATGTTCGTTTTTCCACCAATTTAGCTGCTACACCATGTGACCTATGACATCATCATTTTTGCCCTGCTTGTAACGTTAGGAGATGATATTTGAAAAAATTTCACTTCAATCGGATAAGCGGTTCCAGAAAAAAAACATTATCTAGTGTTTTTCTTCACTCCAATATGGCTGCTGAACCACGTGACCTATCGAATATTCTTTATCACGCCAGTATCCCCAAGTGATGAAAAATTTGTCTGTGAATTTTTCCCTCAATCTGTCCAGCCATTCTGGAGAAGAAGATTTTTGAATGTTTTAGGGTAAATCCAAGATGGCTGCCCGATCATGTGACCTATGACATCATCGTTAAACTTTATTCAGCATGGCTAGTCGATCATTTAGGTGTAGTTTCACTTTGATCTCTAAAGTGGTTCTGGAGAAAAGTATTTTTTCGTTAAAAGAAACAAAAAAAAACATGGCTGCCAAACCACGTGATGGATGACATCATAAGTTTAATAGTTTCATTTTTGTTTGGATGACATCATTTTATTTTTATGTGTGTGAAGTTTCAGATTGTTCGGACAAGGGCATCAAGTAAATCAATTTTAGCTGCTCTATCACATCACCAATGACATCATCACTGCAAGGTCCTTATTCCCCATTGGCATAGGAATGTGATGTGCTCAGTTACATTTTTTTCTAATCAATGGGTTCAGAGAGATAATTTTTTTCCCGTTTAATCCAAGATGGTTGCCGTACCACGTGACCTATGACATCATAACTATCATTAAAATATTCTTCATTTGGGGGGGGGGGTCAATCCCACCCTCAAAATTTCATGTCAATCAGACAAGTGGTTGCTGAGAAAAAAAATGTTGAAGAAATAATCGAGCAAAAAAAACCCCAATACGTCCAAAATGGGACGAAGAATAACTAATATAATTAAAACAAGCTCAAATGAACTAAGATCCTCGTCCTCTTAATGATGACGTCATAAAAACGAATATGACGTCATTGTGATGTATCAGGTTTGCGATAAATTATCTGTGCTAATGCCCGGCTTGATTCCCGCAAACAAAATTCAAACAGCTTGCCTCGTTTCGGAGATAATGGTATCGGTGATTTCCATTAGCGGCGATATTATGACGTCAACTTTTTTTCTCGGAAGAATTTCCAAAATCGGAGATGGTTACTGCCTGCGCGTGGGCTTTCTGCATATACATGGCAAGTTTCACAAATATCCGATGAAAACTCCGGGTTGTGAAACAAAAAATGTCAAAAAATAGGAATGACATCATAAAAATTATTATGACGTCATAGTGATGTATCATATGTGCGGTAATTCATCTCTGCTAATGCCCTGTTCGATTTCCACAAACAGAATTCAAACAGCTTGCCTAGTTTCGGAGATAATTTTTTAGGCGATTTCCATTAGCGGAGATATTTTGACGTCATAACTTTTTTTCTCGGAGGAATTTTCTAAATCGGAGGTGGTTACTGTCTGCGCAGGGTCTTTTTACATATATACACCAAGTTTCATGAAGTTTCGATGAAAACTGTAGGCTGTGAAACAAAAAAGTCCACAAGAAGAAGCAGAAGAACAACAACGTGAGTAAGACTTAGAGATCCTCCACGAGGATTTAAAAAGGCACAGAACAGAAACAATAGGGTACCACAGCCTACAAGGCTAATGGTACCCTAATAATGATATAAATAAATAATAAAAATAATAGTTTGCCATTCACAGGTTCTAAAGACAGCTGTTCACACAAGAGGGTAATCCCTGGGAGTGTGAATTTGTTTTATTGAACTCAAGGGCCTGCAGCACACACAGAAACCGCATGCTGAGATAGTGAGCAGTGTAACCGAGTGTGAAGGAACAGCGGAGAAGACCAGACCACTTGCTGCCCACAATTGAGGCAGGAATTTTGAAGTTGTTCAAGGTGCCAATGATAACTCGCTTACTCTTTGCCACGACCAGTGCAGGTAGACGGGTCCTGTAGATTAAAGTCCTCCAGGAGGACAGCGCAGACATTGATGCATTGCACAGCACGTGAAACACCAGCATGAAGTTTATACTTTGGTCGAGATTCGAACCCATGATATGTCGGCTCAACGGTGAGACAAGCACATTACAAGAGGCTATTCTTGTGAATATCAGCTGCATAATATATCCATCAACACAAAACCACACCAATCCGCACACCACTGATCACATCCGCCATAACAATCTGCACACGACTGCTCAAAATAACTACCACCAATCCCAACCACAACCACAACCAAAACTCACCCATCAGTCGACCTGAGAAGGGTTCTTCCCGACGTGGGCCACACGTCTCCAGTCAGCATTTTGAATGTTGTCGTTTTTCCAGCTCCGTTGACTCCAAGCAGTCCAAAGCACTGGAAAAGAGAAACACATTGGATGGTACAAGCTAGAAACTTGTTGGAGTGGTTCTCTAATGGGGCTTAGTACGTTTATGAACGAATGCGCAGAAATGGACAAGCGCACATAAACACGCAACATGCGCACACGTGGGTTGCAATAGTCTCGCATCCCCTTCAGGGTGAGACTAACAAGCTGAAGAACCTGGTAGATGGTTAACGAATGATTCGAGTACCATTAGTTACTCGGAATGGTAGGGATGTGCGTTGGTCAATAAAGCGGATTTTATTTTTCAACTTGAGCGGCTCTTTTTCGATCTGGACAACTCACGAGAGTCGAATCACTCCGCTGTTCTTGTGATTGCATCACAATGAAATGATCAACGGAACCATAAGGGACGGATGCGCTCCTTTCCCCCAAGATAGTCAATTGCATTGCCACAGCCCTTGCTTCCAGCTTGTGATATCACATGCTAAAAAAACACACACACACACACACACACACACACACACACACACACACACACACACACACACACACACACACACACACACACACACACACACACACCGAGAAAATGCTATTTCATACACCATATATTTCAAACACAATTCCTCAGTGGGGATGACATATTTTCTCCGCTACCGAAGGTGAAGGAGGTTATGTTTTCACCCCTTTCTGTCTGTTTGTTTGTCTGTAGGATATCTCAAAACGTTTTGGACAGATTTAGATGAAACTTGGTGACATGTTGGGTCTGTGACAAGGAAGAATTGATTCAATTTTGGTGAAGATCCGAATCCGTATCCGGATTTGATAATGTTGGAAGTGATTCTTCAACAATGAGAGATCGGCCAAAAACGATACATCGCACAATATCTCAAAAGGTTGTGGACGGATTTGGACGAAGTTTGGTGGACAGGTTGGGTGTGTGGCAAAGACGAATTGATTCGATTTTGGTGAAGATCCGTATCCGGATTTGGATACGAGGATTATTAAAAAATTTTCAGTGATTCTTCACCATTGCGAGAAAGGGCCAAACACGATATAGTACTGTATAGCAAAATATTTCAAAAATGTATTGGGCCCGATATGTTCTCATGGATCAGGCATGACGTGGCAGGGGTATGCGCTCTAACAAGTGCTCTTCCAGTTGATAGATGTTTCTCCAATTTTTTTTTATTTGCATACAATGCCGAGTCTCGTACAAGAGTTAACACACATAACGTATAACAAAGGGAGCAGGAGACAAGAGTGGCGGGAGAGGGAAGCACAAAACAGTGGGGAAGAGAGACATTAGGAGATCTGTGGAAGGGAGAGGGATGGGTACATGGGGTAGATATGATGGACATTACAGAGACTTACAGGAAGGAAAGCAGGGAATTTGAAAGATGTGGGTTTGGGGTGGATTCATGGGGGTAGAAAAGATGATGGTTTTGGATGGGGGAAGATACGAGATGGTGATGAACAGCTGTTTTGAAGACCTGGAGGAAAGAGTGGGATTGAAGAGTGTGGGAGTTTGTTCCAAAGGTGGGAAAAAAGTAATGAAAGAGTGAAGATGAACAGTGATTCTTGAATTTGGTAGTTTTACCAGAAGGGGGTTGCTGGCGGACCTTGAACGCCCTGCAGAAATATGGTGGGGGGCATATCGCAGGCAGAGCGGGGGGAGGGGGGCGAGGCTGGAGAGGAGACGTCGAAGACAGAAAGACCACCGACCTGCCTGCAGTGAGAGAGTCAGAGATCCAAAGACTCGGCTTCACCGCGTGAGATACCAATGATCCTAAATGCCTTGGTTTACACAGCGTGAAGCCGAGAAAGGTGAGAGGCGGGAGCACCAGCCCAGAGGGGAGAGTAGTACTCCATCACTTGCATTAATGGTCTCTTGTATGTTTTAAAAGCTGCTGAGAAAGATGCATTTGCTTAAACTTTGAATTAATTGTCTCGTGTTTCTGCCGAGAACTTGTAGATTAAACATCACTCCACAGTACTGGTTTGTATGTGAACTTTTGCGAATCTTAAGTGAGTTTGTAAAGTTTCCTTGTTTTGGTGGTGGTCCATGGTCATTTCCTTGTTGAAGTTTCTCCACTTTCATACACAAACCTCTCCACAGGGTTTTTACCTCTCTTTTTGAGACTCCAAAGTAAATTCCATCGACCGCTGTAAACTTCCGTTGTAGTCGTTGATACTGCTTGTGAAGCCCAACCACCTGCAGGACATGATCTTGGACTCTTCCCTCTTCTATTCTGATCCTCTCCGCCAGCACATCCTCATCCAAGTTGACTGGTAGGACTTCGTGCCTGTCTTTAGTTTTCCTGTTGGACAAGAGGGTGCATGGGTGAAGACCTGACTGTGATCAGGTAAATAATTGGTCCTTTGACCCAGGTTCAACTCTCAATCCTTATTGTGCTTGAAGAGACCACCAGGGTAGTTTTCTTATCACAATATGGAAAGATAACCAACATGCAGGACTTTTAACAAGAAATGAATTATTGAAAAGTTAAACATTTAACAATTATCTCATGGCAAGGTTAAATAATTTTTAAAAAAAGGTCAATAAAGGATTTCAATTATATAATGTATAAATGATAGATTTTTTCGAAGAAAGCCGTAGGGTGGTGGGGGAGGGAGATCGGTGGGAGCATAGGTTGAGAATCTTTCATAAAAAGCAAATACTTAAATTACTGCAGTGTATTGCTGACCTGAAAAGAGTCTTTCTCAACACAAGACGCAAAAACAGGAACAGGACTCCTTGCAGAGCCAAGGCCACCAGATGGCCTCCTATGTAGTCCCAACCGTATATGGGAGAGATGGTGGCAGTGCGAGAAAGCATCAAGGACAGTGACTTTTCCATGTAGTGTTGAGACAGTTTGAGGAAGCCTTGTCCCAGGCAGAATTGTGGAAAGATCAGGTAGAACCACTCCAGGACATCATAGGCCATTTTTAGGCTCTGGGGTGGAGGGATTACACAATCACACTCTCAAACCTCAGCAAAATGCAAGGATTTTGAGATACATAGAATGTTTAAAAAAAAAAAAAGGGACTGCAGAAGAAACACTGCATATAGATGTTAGTAGAGAAGTTATGATCGAAGTGGATGTATTTGTTGAAAAATAAATAATGCAATAATATTGAGAGAAATGTGACTGAGGATGTGAATGTGAACAAGAAAAGTTTTATTGATGATGTTAAGAAGGAAATGAGTATTTAACAAAGATGGAAGTTCCCACATATGCTGCTTTTTTGGCTGCTGGTTGCATCATTGGTTAGGGGCACGGCTATGCCGCTGATACAGTGCCCCTATTCCCAGTATACTGGTGCTTATTTTGCCGACCTCGGAAGGATGTCAGGCTTAGTAAAACCCCTGGTGTTAATTCAGTGGTCGACGGGGCTCGAACTCAGGACCCTCGGATCCCAAGCCACCACCCTAACCGCTAAGCCAACACCAAACCACAAAATGTAAGTACAAGAGTGGAAAGTGGCACCATGTTGGTATGCAAAAATGAATCTAATTTCTATTGGTGAAAATTTTGATGCTTTATGTTTCTTTATGTGGAATAAGTCCTTATTGCTAACAAACCCATTTAAAATCGTTTTGATGTTGCTGCTTCCTGAAACCAAATGTAACTGCACTATATCAACGGTGTCAAATTAGAACGGCACTCGGTGGAGCACATATCTCCACCAGGCTGAACAACTTGCGTTTTGTATCCCACTGATGGGCCAGATCTGAATCTCGACCTCAACCAAAATCTAATCGGCATGTTCTTGTCACTTACCCTTGAACTCATCCATCAAGTTGTATCATAACCTGTCCAAAACTGTTTTTCGATATATCGTTTTTGCCCCCATCTCTCAATTATGAAGAATCAGTTTAAGAATAAAAAATATTTTTGTAACCGGGTTTGGATCTTCACTAAAATCGAATCAATTCGTCCTTGTCACAAACCCAGGTTGTCCAACAAGTTTCAACTGAATCAGTGCACAACTTTGTGAGATATCGTGCTATGTCGAGTTTTTGCCCATGAAGGTCATGGACAGATTCGGACGAAACTTGCTGGACAGGTTGGGCGTGTGTGTGACAAGGACGAATTGATTCGATTTTGGTGAAGATCCGGATCTGGATCCAGATAGAATAATTATTTAATTTTTCCAAGTGATTCTTCACCATTGATTTTTCGAGCCAAAGACGATATACAGCACGATGTTTCAAAAAGTTTTGGACGGATTATGACAAAACTAGGTGGATGAGTTTTAATGACAACTAGAACCCAATTAGATGTTGTTTCAGGTCCGGATCCAGATCTGGCCGATCAGTGGGATACAAAATTTAAACTGTTCAGCCTGGCAGAGGTATGCGCTCAACCGAGTGCTGTTCTAGTTAACTATGTAATAATAGTTTGTTTATTTGTGTTTAAAAACAAATATTTTAATTAAATAGTTTAACTCTATGTAAATTGCTATTTACTGCATTAAGCCACATCTATGTAACAAGTGTGTAACTAAATTTAATTGTTTTTGCATGAACCCAGTTTAACTTCATCATATGGTTTTTTTAACAATATGCAATCAGTATTAAACTGAATATAATTACTTATCAACATGTAATCATTCTTTAACTGCACAAATAATTAAGTTCCATAGTAATTCCATCCATCCATTGGAACCATACTCTGTACAGAGTGTTGGTGCTGCCAAAGCAGTCTCCTGTGCTATTGGGCACAATCCTGGATGGGTCACCACTCCGACACAGGATACTCAAATGGCTCAATCATCCTAGCAAGCGGGTACTCATTTTGCCGATGTCAGAAGGATGACAGGCGGAATCAACCCCACGTGGTATTAATTCAACAGAAAAAGCAGGATTTGAACTCAGGAAGTTAGGATCCCAAGTCCACCACCCAAATCATTAAGCTAACATCAGGCATGATATTTCTCAAGATTGGAGCACTTGCGAAATAGTAATTCAGGATTGTTAAAAGGATTGTTCGAAGTCAGTTCCATACAATGAGTCAGTGTCCGTGCCATTGCAATACGAACCAAAATGCGTCCTGCTTTGATTAACTCGATGAGATTGAGAGAGAGTACGGTTGTAACTCCAAGCACGATGTTGATAGTAATGAAGGAAACAATCGCTCCCTCCTCTGATTTAAAGAATCCAGAAAGGATGTACATCCAGGGCAGCGTTGCGAAGCTGAGGTGAGAAACAGACGAGATATTTGGTTGCCGGTTAACATCATGAGATCTAATTTCCATGCAATCATGTTTCACTTAAACTCACAACTTTTACCAGTGTTGCACACTCACCTTTTAACAGTCGATCACAAGGTCGCTATCTGTGCTAATATATTTATCAATACGTCTGAATGTTTATCAACAATCCAATTTTACTGTCGAGAGTCATTTCCTTCGAAGCAGTTTAAAACCTACAAAATTGCACAATGGCCTCGCAGCTCTGAATGATGATTTCATAAGAATTTTTGGAGTGCAGAGCCTGATGGGATCATGTCTCTAGTTTGTGGTTTATGCAGCGTGTAATGAAGTTGATTGCACAATGTCAAAAGCATTCTCCCCTTGACAAATCAGGTATTTTTTTTAGTGTTCGGTATGCTATGTTTAAACATCAAGAGGCTACCCACGTAATTCTGTATGTCATCTTCCCTCCCTGTCCCCCTCATTGCACGCTCTCTTCATTTTTTCAATCTTGTGTTTTCTTATAATTTCACGCCCAAGCCATTCTCCGTGTGTATCTTACTATAATTCACCGTCCGTCCATCTGTCTGTTCCTAGGTACCGCAAAAACGGCTGAACCGATCGCAACCATTTTTTGGGTGTGTAATCCTGGGATCCCTTGGAGTAAAATAGGCATAAATATAATAACATGACCCCCTCGACGGCTCTCGTAGGGAGCGGGTGCTTCTAGTATTATAAATGTGTTGCCTGACCAAAATTAGTTTAAAACGATGAAGGTCGTCACATGTTATGTGGATTTGTAATCGCATGTTATGTGGATTTGTAATCACATGTTATGTGGATTTGTAAATACTATTCACGAAATAAATTGGCAGGTTCTCGCAGCTCATGGAATGGTGAAAGTGAAACAGCTTATTTTGAGGGGTGAAAGTTTGGGTCGTGTGTACGCCATCGCAACATGGACACTCGACGACAAATCGATGTCTGCATAACCATCCGTCTTACTGAATGGAGATTAAACACCAATCATGTCTCTCGACATCCATGATGAGAAAGGTTATTCATTTTTGCTCCAAACATTTAAACGGACTTTCATTTTCTAACTGATCACACATTTTTGCAAAAAACACTTTGATTGGTGGATGTGTAATTTTACACAAGTGATGTTTGTAACTTCGTTTTTTTTTTAACTCTTACCCAAACAGCAGCAGCAGAAGGAGGACGATTCCCAAGTTATTGTCATCAGTGTAGATCGGAAGGTTAAATGCAGCAAACACACCGAGGCAAATTAACACAGTGACAAGGTAGCACAGCTGTATGCACACGGGGTAGAAGAAGCACAGGAAGCAAAGGAAGCACAGTGTTTTCAAGGTTAAAAAAGGCCTGTATTGTTCTCTACAAGGTGTATCACAGTCATATTTTAAAATCTCAAAGTGATCATAATTTTTTTTACCTGTGCCACCGAAGGTGGGCAGGGGTTATGTTTTCTACCTTGTTGGGTTGCCGAAACAGGTGACCCTTATTGTCAGTAATTCTGTCTGTTTGTTTGGATGTTTGTTTGGATGTTTGTTCGTTTGTCATCAGCATAATTGGTAGTAAACGTGGGCGGATTTTGACCAAACACGGGTGGTAGGTACATCTTATGACCAAGTGCTTTGGAAATTGTGATGGTTGCTAGGGACGCTTTGGTTCCCTAGCAACAACCAAAAAACCTTCAAAATCGGTACCGTTCACGCGAAATCAATTCCGAAAGCCATTATCCCACGTGGGGTTATGAAATTTGGCACGAATGATCTACAGGTGATGCTCTATCAAATATATTCCGGTTTTTGTGATATATGGAATACTTTACCTCCTGCTCGGCGACCCATCCCCGCCTACCGGCTTGTCTCTTTGGCTGTGAAGAGGATATCTCAAATAGTTGCAGATGGATTCGGATGAAGTTTGGTGGACAGGTTGGATGTGTTTTAAGGACGAAATGATTAGATTTTGGTGAAGATCGTAATCCGGATCTGGATAGGAGAATTATTTAAGTGATTCTTCACCATTGAGAGATGTGGTCAAAAACGATGTATTGCATGATACCTCAAAAAAATATGGACGAATTCGGACAAAACTTGGTGGATGAGTTCGCGAGATGACAAGAACAAGTCAATTAGATTCTGGAGGTCCAGATCCAGATCTGGCCTTTCAGCAGGATACAAAACGTAAACTGTTCAGCCTGGCAGAGGTATGTGCTCTACCGAGTGCCGTTCCAGTTTTTACTGAAATGCTCAATCCATACATTTTTAGGTTTTGTTAAAAGGGTTATTATATGGGTCTGAACACAACTGATCCGGTCCCCATACAGCTCAGACATGTTGGGCTTGAACGCATGAACAGTTTCATTCTTATGGCAAATATCCACAAACTCAATTTGAGATTCATCCTTCGAGTCAAAGCAGAGGAATTCACAAGACGTATGCAAACCTGAAATATCAGAATCGAATTGTCAACATGTCATGTTTAATCGCCTTTGCTCCTGTTAGTCGCATGTAAACTTACATTCACAGAGACTTCCATGTTTTCCTTAATTTACATCACTCTGCCCTCCACCACACCCTGAGTGGTGGTATGCCAGGAAAGGAAGACGGAGAAGAAAAATAGAGCATTGAAAGTGAGATAGAAGACACCTGAGATGAGTATGAGAGAAGAGTATGAGGTGACGATGAAAGACATATGTGACCCTGAGTGGAGAGGAGGTGGTGGAGGAGGGGGTGCTGTGGGTCAAAAGAGGTCAGAAGTAAGAGCAATAAAATATTGAGAGTCCACCAACCTGCCTGTGATTGGCAAATGTCAGACCCTGTGACTCTGCCTCCTCCCAGGAGACACCAATAATAAAAAAAAATTAAGCCATGGAATCCACCACCTCAGGGGGAGCAACATGGAAAGCAGATACACCACCATCCTTCCATCCATTGGGACCATACTCTGTGCAGAGCATTGGTGCTGCCGAAGCAGTCTCCTTGGCTATTGGGCACAATCCTAGACAATCCATAATTTGAGGAGGGCCCCCTGAATACTGTTGGTAGACAGCTTGAAAAGTGAGGTTGTGTGCCAGAGTGTATCAAAGGCTTGAGAGATGTCAAAAGACAGGGCGCTGATCTCTCATTTGCGATTTAGAGCATCCATACGTTGTTCAGTTAAAAGGACCAATATGTCCTTGTCAGAATAGCTGGGATGGAAGCTGAACTAGATCAACAGAGAACAGATAGTCAGAGAATAGATAATGTCTGAGGTCTGGAGAAATGATAGATTCCAACAATCTTCTTGTGATGGGGAGGAGAATGACTGTTCTGTAGTTGAGTCGATCAGACTCGGAATCCTTCTTGTGAATGTGTGTGATGTTGCAGGCAGTTTTCCAAAATGAAGGCATTTAAGAAAGACTTGAAGAACAGCAAGGAAAGAAGAGCAGATCTGGCTGGAGGCACAGTTTGTGAAGATTAAAGCATCAATACCATCAGGATCGGTTGTCGTGGATGTGTCAAGATTGACAAGAAACTTCTCAGCTGAGTGGGAGAAAAATGCAGATGCTGCAGAGAGAAATCTGAGATTGAAGAAATAGTGGAAATAGCAAGGGAGGGATTGGGAACTTTAAACTTCTCAACAAAGACAGAATTAAACTCTTCAGCTTTTTCAAGAGTCGTGCCGAACATGACTCCATCCTTTCGGAGTGAGGGTACAGAAGGGGACTGTACTCCATGCCAATGAAACTGTCTCGGCAGCCCTATGCGCCTTTACGGCGCGAAAGTAATGCTGTTATTATTAAGTTTGATGTTGGCTTCTGCATCGTAAAATAACTGATATATACAGGTAATGGCTGTCGGTTCTGCAGAGGGACTATAGGTTCCTTCGAAAGATTATAAAGAGAGAACGCTGGTAGGAGGACAGCAGAGAATCCACATTTCAGAAAAGAGCTTCATAGATGGAGTAGTCACAACTGGGGGAACAGTATACTACACACAGAAACAGGAGGGCATTACGGAGAGAGGCACGAAGTCTGAAATACTTCTTGAGGTTGTGGGGAAGTGAGTTATGAACATTGAGAGGAACACCACCACCACCACCAGGACTGGAGCTGGGCCTATTATAGCAGAAGAGGGAGTAGCCATGGAGGGGGACAATTAATCATGAACATCCTGTGTGAGAAAGGTTTCTGTCAGACAGATAATTCCAGAGAAAGAAGCTCAAATACCTGGGTGGAGAGAATTAAGAGATGGTGTTGTCGAACACTATCGAAGGGAAATACCTTAGTTTTCTCTACATGACAAAATTACGCCTCATCCTGTTCCTGGAGCTTATCCTTCTTGTAATATGAGATCAGGGTCTTCTCCGGACCTTAGAACAGGTGGTCTGGACAGCATTGTGATCTGAGAAATAGGCTCACATTTGTGAACCCCGCATATGATTACATGTATGAGCTCCAAGACCCCGAGTAAATAAATAGATATCAGCAAAAACAAAATGGTGAAACATCATGGAGAAAAATTTGGGTATTTGATTAATCATAGAAATATCAATTGCAAGTATTAAGGGATTACATTAACGTTCTTCAAACAGGCCTTATTGTACTTGCGAGATGTACAACTATTTGCCTTAGGCAGGGATATTACAGTAAAAATGATCATCGTATCATCGGGCAATTACCTATCATGTGATATATCATAATTATCTGTAGAAATATGTCATGTTGTGTTGAATTGCTGGGAATATTCTGTGCATAACGAACAAACAAGTACATTTGTGAACACAATGAACCGTCACTCACCATATCGAAGAAAAAAGTGACGAGCCAGAATAATGTGGGGGACACGCCGGCGATGTACTGCAGACGACATGCACCGATGATGCGTTCGCGAGCCGAAGCACTTCCAATCTTGCTTGCCAGTATGGCGAACGCCAGCAAGATGCACAGCGATACACCGACATTCCCTACGGCTTCCAAACTGCGAAGGCACACTTCCTCTTTAGTTTGCACTCGACACCCTCGAGTGACGACCACATCGCCACAAATGTTTCGGAAAATTAGGTCAACGCACTTTTATTCCAGTTGGAGAAGCCATCGTTTCAAACTGGCTGGGTCTAACGTGATGGCAGGATAGATCTAAGCTCTTCAATTTTTTACTTTTTTTTGTAAAAGCGGATGCAATGCAGTCAAAGGTCACAGGATCTCATCCTGTGGGACTGAGCAGTTTGAGGACTGACATTTGAGGTCAGTTGTTTGTTCTTTCTAAAGCAATTGTATCCACGTTTTTTTTCCCTGTTTTATGGCCACCATCAAAGTTAGCATGTAGTGGTAAGAGAGATTGAATTAATTCCTTTGCTTGCCAACTATTGGTGAAGAACCCATCCTTATGCAAGGATTAATTCTCTCAGAATTACAGACGGGTCAAATCCCCCATAATTGGCGTATTTTATTAACCTCCGCTATCGAAGATGGACCGAGGTTACTGTTTTCACCCCTGTCTGTTTGTTTGTTTGTTTGTTTGTGAACAGTATTACGGAAAAACTCCTGCACGGATTTCGATGAAATTTGGTGGGGGGGGGGGGTTAGGTGTGGTCCAAGGATCATGCCATTAGATTTTGGACTTGGTCCAAAGTCCAATATGGCCGCTATGGTGGCCATTTTGAAAAATATATTTGAAGTTTTGTTTTTGCATTTCTACATGTTTTAAGTGATTTCCAAGCAAAAAACTAAAATTTGTTAGAGAAAAAAAAAATTTGCAACTTTTTTTCAAAAAATTTTCGATTTTATTTGAAAAATATTTGAATTTTTTTTGCATTTCTACATGTTTTAAGTGATTTCCAACCCCCCCCACCCCAAAAAAAAAATTTGTTAGAGAAAAAAAAACAAATTTTGCACCTTTTTTTTCCAAAAAAATTTCGATTTTATCTTGTTGGCATTTCTACATGTGCGTCGATCTAGTTTAGTTGATTCAATCGTGGTTCAGTAGAGTCTGATCCGTTTTAACCTACAATGAATAGGATATCAGGTTCACTTAAGTGACCCAGCAGTATTGGCGGCGGAGGTTTTGCACTCTACCGAGTGCTCCCCCTCTAGTTATGACCTGTAATATCTGCTCCTACCGGGAGCAGCACTATGCCATACATATCTACATAGAGGGAATTGACGTCAGATCCTGAACCCCAGGGATTTGAACTTTTTTTTTACTGTCAAAAAACTTCCCTTGCACACCCAGAGTACAACTACCAATTATAAACTCATTCTGTCCAGTGGTTGAGGAATGCATAAAAGTTACACACACACACACACACACACACACACACACACACACACACACACACACACATACACACACACACACACACACACACACACACACACACACACACAAATGGTATGCCGTAATAGAGGGTTGGTACAAAAAAACTTCACATTTATAACCTTAAAGGGATATTAATGTTAAAAGCTACTTGTTGGAAAGCATTGTGGAACACGCTCTACCATCTAACTATCTACTATACTAAAAATTAGAATGTTTGTTTGTATGTATGTGTGTGTGTTTGTTCGTCCTTTATAGGCGGCCGAACCGTTGGATGGAATGAGATGAAACTTGGCATGAGTGATCCTTGGGAGATGAGAACGGACATGGCATGGGGGGGTCAAGTTCAAGGTCAAAGGTCACGGGGTCAAGGTCACCGGGTAACTTCAACTTCTCAATTTCATCTAATCGAGACGGGACCAATGCCATTCGACAGATAATCAAAATTAATACTGAAGGACCAATTTTGTGCCCCGTCTGTGACGGGGTTTCGGCTAGTATATTACTAAAACTCTCATCTTGTATGTATATATGTATGTATGTATGTATGTTCCTGAAATACAGCTAAAATGGTACACGATAGCACAAAAATTTTAGGGCCACCTAACTCACCATTCTCATGTGATGTGGTGTGCAGTATCAAGTTTCGTTCAAATTGGGCAACGAAAAAAAATTTAAAAATCAATTCCCAATTCAGTCAAGTACTCTTTGGGAGAATTTGATCAATGCAAACAACCTCAGGGGTATAGTTCGCTGGAACTATCTTTTTGTTTTTTCTTGAAATGATTTTTTTTCATCAACCGCTGTCACAATGGGAACCCAACAGGTTTACGGGTCGGCTGGTGAAGTTAAAAGCTCTTTCAGTAGAAGAACAAATCACGCATGATCATGTACAATCACTTTTAAAAGGCTGACACTCGTCTTAAAAAAAGAAGAATCGCCATGAAATACAAAAATTAATATCTCTGTATTTCATACGTCTTATGGTTGTTTTTATCTTTTTATCAGGTATCAACATTTATCACCCCCCTCTCCACATGCTGACACAAATAAATGTATCATCCAACGCGCTCTGATGTATAAAAGAGCCCTCTCAAACCCATATGTTGCTCCCACTGCACGAGTCAAGCAAAAGAGTTGCAATGAAAAAACAATAAGGAACTGGAGGGGGGTAGACATGGGAGGGATGGGGGTGGTAGAAATACTTACATATAATCTTCTCCGATTTGCCTCCCAGAATACGGATGGCTGTTGACAATAATTTCTGTAACGTATCACAACAGACATGTAGTAGGTATCAGCATCCGTCGACAGGGGCTCGAACTCAGGACTCTAAAGTCCCGCTTCTTCATGAAGCGAATCGGTATTGTCGAATGGCCTTTCAAAGCCTAAGTACGGATTTTTCAAATGCATGTACTAACTCGTCAAAAAGCAATTTGACATTTATTGACATTATAATTAGTTCAATTCCTTTTCTTTCTTCCTGTTTTGTTTAAATCAATATTTCAATTCAGTACTGGAAATAAAAGTTATAAAGTGCTTCTCGTCTTGCCAAATGCAGTCTGCAGGCCAGTTATCCTCTGGCATTTAATTCAGAGGTGGCACAACAAAGGATGCCTGGCACGATTTAGTTCAGCTTAAGAGGCAGCATGCACAAAGTATGTTTGGTACAATGTACAGCATGATGAAGCATCTTCGGCATGATATGAAGTACGCTGAAGAATGTTTGGTACTGTGAAATGGTCTGTTTTGTGGTGGATTGATGGCTGGATCTTACCATAGTCCAATGGGTCGGCATCATCTGGAAGCTTACTCTGCAGGAGCAGGTTGTAGAACGCGTTCAGGTAAGCTGGTATCACATGCAAACTCCTGCCGTTGTACCACACCTGTGCAGTAAAGATGGACAGGCTGGAGTGGTCATTTGTTCATTCATGTACTATGCTATACATGCAGCATCAGTTCTGCCAAACCAGTTTCTTGGCTCGGGTTACAATCCTGGATGGATCGCCACTCGAACAAAATAAGTCAGTGCAGGAATTTGGAATTTTGTTCAGGGTGCCAGTGATACCTCGCCTACTCTTCATGAAGTACACCGTGGAATCTTTAACGTCCACCAATTAATACCAGTGGACGGGATGCCCAGTTTACCATCTGCCTGAGGGACGAAACATATCACCGGTATGCTAGTTTATAGCAGGGTTGGGATTTGAACCCAGGCTAGACAGCTTAGAGGCAAATGTGCATACCTCAAGAGTCTAGAGTCTAGACCATCCTGCCAGCCCTGGAGTGTCGGCACACACGACAAAGATTAATGCGAGTTTACGCTGTTCTGGCAGTGGCACAATTCCATTTACAATGGGTACGAGGAAATTCAAACACAAGAAAAGCCGATCGACTCATCATGTCAATGAGTTATCTTCACAATATCAGTAACTTTGTGGTACGTACAATACACGAGCACACAATAGCAGCATGCAAAATATTTCCAAAATGAAATAGAATGGTGATTGCTCTGTTTCGACATTAAGAGGGCAGGCTTGATTCATGTATCATGGATGCATGTATGTGATTCAAGAATAGATGTTACATATGATTTATGTGCTCTTAAATACATGATGCAAGTGTATTTTTTGTGTTTGTGTATTTGTACAAAGCCAATGACTCAAACCATGCGTTTAATTTTGGGGCGAACCATAAATTTAAAGTTTGAGCTGAACTGGGCAGTAAGAACATGAAAGTGAAGAACAGACATTGGGATTGAGGAGTCTCATGACAGAATAAATTTCAGAGTTATTAGCTGTTTAGCACGTACAAAGAAAACAAACGAGATGTACCTTCGTCACAGTTCTGTCACTCGGAACGTCATCCACGTCCGTAGTGAGCTCTTTGGACAAGTCGTTTCCAAAAGCAAAACCAGCATGGCTGAGAGTAAAAGAAAACAGCTCACTTGTGGTAGCATGTACTTTGTTACCTTACATCCTACTGTGGCTCATTTAGCCACACATTTTCCCTCCTCCCTATTGCACACTGTACCTTTTGTGTGCTAATTCATAGTCATGGCATATGACCTCTGATCCAACTCTTCCAGCTCACTGCTCTTAGAACCCCCCCCCCCCCCCAATTACACCTTATCATCTCAAAAAGTCAACTCCATTCATGTCCCGACACCCTTACACCTCGACGATCTTCAAACCTCCTTCTTACTGACAACCCTCAACTGTCTTTGCTCTTTTAAAAGCATTGAAAGTCTGCCTGAAAAAGCTGAGGTTAGCTGCAAGCATGTTTAACTACCCTCCTCTTATTTTTAATACTCATAATAAAATACTCAATTAAAAACAAAAAAAATTGACAAAAGTAAAATTTTATTTGTTTGTTAAAAGTGAATAAACACAATCTCTTGTTTTTTTTTTTTACAATGTGGTGTTCACGCACCGAGTTTCCAGGAAGGAGCAGGTCGTAAGGAGCAGGTACTTGTCCATCGGCAGGTCCGTCAGGTTGTACAGGAGAAGAGAGGGGGTGAGTCTCATTCTTGGGGCATTGTATTTGTTCACGTCATAGCCCTACCGATGCAGAAACGAATTATACATGAATACTCCACTGATGATCAGTAACTTTACCATGATCAATGAAAGATTCACTCTTATGTTAGCCAAATGAATGAAACGATGGTCTTCGTCTCATTGGTCAGTGATGTCCTTGGGTGTGGGGAGCTGAACCGTCCAAGTGGTCCTTTCTCAGAGTCGTTCCAAACTTTCTGTACAGTAACTCTGCTTGCAACTTTTTTTTCAGGAAAAGATGTGGGTGATTGCAAAATGACAAAGTTTGGTTGGGTCTCATTATTTGATAAAACTGTATATCAAAATGTCTCGTTATTTACTTCAACATCTGCTGAACATCAAGATGCTCATAATTTTTGGTTTTAGGAATAATGAGAACGGCACTCGGGAGAGCGCATGCCTCCGCCAGGCTGATTAGTTTACGTTTTGTATCCCACGGATAAGCTGGATCTGGATTCTGAACTGCACTAAAATTTAATCGGCTTGCTCCTGTCACCTAATCCGTCAATAACTTTGTTGAAATATCATGCTATATATCGTTTTAGCCCCATCACTCAATGATGAAGAATCAGTGAAAAAAATTCTCGGATCCGGTTCTGGATCTTCACCAAAATCTAATCATTTTGTCAGTGTCACATACCCAAGCTCTCCACAAAATGTTTTCCAAATCCGTCCACAATTTTTACAGCGTGTGCGATGTATACAATTGCACCGAGTTTGAAATGTCCCCGGTGTCTACCACGTCTCCGGTGTCCCCCCCCCCCACGTGCCTCAAGACAGCCAATGACGGCCGTCCGGTAGATGCAGTGCGTAACCTAGACGGAAATAGCGAGAATTGACGGAAATACCCGAGTATTTCAATGGAAATTTGTGAAACTAATGTGTTATATGTGCGAAAACCATTTAATTTATTGCTTGACAGGAAAAAACCAAGAAACGCTCCCCTCTCATGTATGAACGAACGAAAGACGTCATTTCCGCCCACCATTGCATTTCGTGCCGAAAGACGTCATTTCCGCCCACCGTCGCATTTCACGCCGATCGCCGAATGCTGAAAGCTAAGTTCTTCTTATGCTATCATTCTTTTGCGGTCCCCTGCCACGCTGTATCGAACGATTTCATTCCTTCTGTTATGTATAAAGGTGCTCATCACAATAATAACAAGATTTTTACATTTCAAATATTAAGTACGCTTTTTAATTGTTTTTCAACTGAAAAAGCATAAATTGCATATTTTAACATTAGTGTACTCATTTGCTTCACCACATGCGCTGTATTGAAGGATTTCACTTGTTTGAGATATTTTGTTCACAAACAAACAAACAAACCAAACAGGTACACAAGGGTGAAAACATAAGCTCCCTCCACCTTCAGTGGCGGAAGGAAAAAAATCATGGTATCAGGATGTCGCCATGGCCTTCGGCATCAGGATAGAAGACTTGTGTACTCTTATTAAATTTATGGTAACGTCAGATTA
This sequence comes from Eptatretus burgeri, assembly GCF_056783735.1. Taxonomy (NCBI): domain Eukaryota; kingdom Metazoa; phylum Chordata; class Myxini; order Myxiniformes; family Myxinidae; genus Eptatretus; species Eptatretus burgeri. The sequence goes on from NC_140964.1 coordinate 114,263,032, forward strand.
AAATGCAATTTAAATGCATCCAACGTTTTCTTTATGCAATTATTCTGCCACTTCCCAAAAATGAAAACAAAATTAATAAGAACTAAGGAGAGGATGTCTTGCATCTGTTGAACAGGAGTATACCACAACCATATTGATCGAGTTAAGGATGTTAAGAAGGAATGCTCCTACACTGAGATCAAAAAGTTGGTTGAACGCTGCATAGTGGTCAATGAAGAGGAATGTATGTGTAGATTATGTGGAATAATACGACATGAATAATGCTCATCAATCGTACTATGTATATTTTGTATGTGGGGTGACAGAAGCTTTTGAGCCACCATTGTGGACTTTACCTCCTCGCAGCTGCTGCTGCACACCATTTTCGGTGGGTCCATAGTTGTCCATACGTCCCTGAAAAAGCAGAAAAAAAAGTTAATTTCAACAACTGATGTTGCTGTCTAAATTCAACCAGAGCCCATGACCATTTTAAGGTTGGAGTTTAACTCAAAATGCAAGGAAACATGAACAATGAAGTGTTTATGTTTTAAAACTACAAAGCATCCTTTTGCAACAGCCTCAAAGCAAAGTTTATCAAAATGTTTATGAGTTTAGTGACAAACATATCAATTTCAAGCATTACTACAAGGACAGCATTTTCTTTCATCTCCATAGGTTAACAGATAAGGGAAGAATAAACCGATCTATCCTCTTGAGGTGAACGGTGGCAAACTTGCATCCCTTCCTGTCTCGACGATAGAATACCCTCACTCCTATTCGTAATCTATTCATTCAGTATAGGACTAGCAAGTTGCCCGTGCCCGCACTAGAAAAATGAAAACGGAGTCGTCTGTCATCGAGCCGGCAAGCTGGGAGTACCATTTCGCATTCATTGCCACATTTGATGCAATTTAAATGCTCTAATGGTGGCAAGGTTCTCCATTTGAAACTATTAGTTCAATAGATGTAGCTTTTTGATGCTTATAGGATCTGCAATAAAATTTTGTAATGGTGTCAAAGCCAGTGACCAATTGCAAATTAATAGTAGGATTCCCTTAAGTCCTCTGTCAAAAGTTTGAATGATGCAGCAACATCAAGAGGTGTGAGTGACCTGGGGATGGCGTGGCAAAGCCAAGGTGACTTTTATCAGTTGTGCTCACTTTTCACTCTGAATGGACCTGCATTGGTGGAGTTCTATTTTTTCTTGAATGAATACCAACATCTGTTAATCTCCATATTTCTCCTGTTTAAAATCAGCAATATTTGCTGCCAATAAAAAGGGCTCAATATCGAGGCACTCGTTGAGTTTGAAGTTGACAATGGCCTTACAGTCACAAAATTGATGATAAACCCATCGACATCAATTGGTGGGGTGATAACGTTTTACATTCTTCATCTAAACACACACAGGTTCTTCATTTCTAAGCAGACTCCATTGAGTAGAATTTTATAGACAAAGTTAGGGAAAGAGTTGACTGAGCTCAAAAATAAGACAGGTATCAATTTTACTGTGTTGCAATCTGTGGAGTACGGAGGCAGTGGTGGCAATTAATCCTCATGTTAAAAATGGTCGCTCTGTGTGACGTTCGTTGAAGAATGACTCGAAGCTGCATCTTTTCCATGGTGTTCTGCCTCAGCTTAAAAATCCACTCAATGCTGAAAAGTTGTGCAAGATATATTTAAACTAGGAGGGCATTTGGTAGAGCGCATACCTCCACCATGCAATGCCTGATCCAGTAGAACATATTGGGCCAGAATTTTTTTTGAAATATCGTGCTATAAAAAATATCATTTTTGTCCCCATCTCTCAAAGGTGAAGATTCAGTTAAAAAAAAATTAAAATCTTGTATCCAGATCTGGATTCGGATCTTCACCAAAATCTAATCAGTTTATCCTTGTCACACACCCAACCTGCCCACCAAATTTCATCCGGATCCATCAATAATTTTTAAAGATATCCTGCACACAGGCAAACAGACAGACAGACAGACAGACAGACAGACAGACAGACATAACCTCCTTCCACCTACGGTGGCGAAGGTAAAAAAAAAAAAAAGACAACAATTGTGTATATCAAGCTCTGGTCAAACAAAGCATTTTTGTCATTGGACATATAAAATGTTTACCCAGAAGGAAAATAATTGGGAAGAGATTTCCATGGGGGAATTACCACGGATCGGTATTTATAGGCAAAATACTGACGGTGAGGTTGGACACGATTGGACAAAAAAATAAAGGAATGGAATGAAACAACAGGTCGAGAGTGGAGGGATGGAGGAGGAGGAGGAGGAGGAGGAAACACAGTGACCTGTAAGAGGGTTGGGATATGGAGGGTGAAGGAGGATATAAATTATTGCGGGAAGAGATTGGCGGTGACAGGAGACGTTGATGCAGCTCTGACTTGAAGTCCTGAAGATGGTGGTCCATCATAAAGTGCAATTGGGACTGCCTCCAGAAGGCAGTTCCACAAATATGAGAAAAGAGGAATAAAGGAGTATAGGTGGGTGGTTAGCTTGGATTTTGGAATTTTAATCAGACAAGGTTACTCTAAGAACGTGTATGTCCTAGAGGAATTGAGGAGGGTTGAAGGGCTGTGAGAGAGCCTCGGGAACGAAACCAGAGGGGCGGTTAAAAACACTGACACCATCAGAGGGACCACGAGCAGAGGCTTGAGCTTCATTGTGGAAGCTACTACTACGTAAAAAGAGCCATTTGTTAAACCTACAAAGCCACATTGGGAAAACGCTTGAAAAATCAGGATTGATTGACTTCACCCACAGTAACCAATCAAACCAAAAAAAATTCAGGTTCTCTGATTAAAGCATTCATTGCATCAACCACAATTGTGACTCTACCTTGAAAATGAATTGTTGTCACAGCTTTGGCCAAATGTGGGGCTGCACAGAAGTGCAGTGACGAGGGCATTGGCGGATGGACTGCTGCTGTTTGAGCTGTGGTAAGGATACAAAATGCACAAAAAGTGAAATTTCATAAGGTATGTGCACACTATTTTAGTGCAACCACAACAACGGAATTGCATGTGGATTTGGAAAAGTTAGTACGTCACAACAGTAGTTTATTCATTTTTATTTCGTTTTGTATGCAGCCTATGGCTGCTGGTTACGTCATCACTGGGAGTGTGGCTGTGACACTGATGCAATGCCCCCTTGTAGGTTGGAGCAGGAATTTGTAATTTGTTGAAGGTGCCGGCGATAGCTCGCCTGGCTCTTCGCAAAGGACACCGTGCCATCTTTAAAATCCACGAATGAATGCTGGCAGACAGGATGCCCAGGTTAACGTCCATCCGAGGGATGATACACACATTGATGCCTTGCCCTGCCTGCGAAACACCAGCATGATAGCTCAGATCTGGATCAGGATTCAAACCCAGGTGAGACAGCTCAGAGGCCATCTTGCCAGTGTTAACAATAGTGAGTGGTGGAAGCATGATTAATTAAAAATGGTTACAGGTAGTGACATCAAAGTGATACTCGACCCCCCCCATCCCCCACCAATATAAGTTGATGTGTGGTTCAGCCTGTCCTACAGAGAATATCATGTGACGTTCAAACCTGTAGAAGGTGTAACCAGAGTAGAGTTTGGGTGTGAGACGTAGACTCGGGTAGTTCCGAATCCCTGGCTGAATTGTCACGAAGGCCATAGCAATAATGACCAGCAGCACAGGGAGAAACAGAGTCATGAGTGCTCCCTTCCAGTCTCGGCGCCATCTGTGTAGGCGTAGGAGGAACAGGCCAGCCACCTGCTGCGCCATTAGCGACAGGCCTGTCAGCCGTTCCATTGACTGTTCTGGGAGAGAGGTGTCTTCGTTGCATTCCAATGTCGTACACGATGATCTCCTGGTGCCATCCACATTGGTTTTGCTGGTAGTGTCCTCATGGTTCTCAATGCCATTAACTGCAAAGATGACACAAATAAATATTATGTTTATTCCAATCAACATATTCGATTCTAAATGTGTGATGCTCTATTGTTACGAGCAGAGACGTTATATTTGAGACCTTGATTTTATAGGCAGTACACAGGCGTCCAAAAGTATGCTTTATAGGATTTGCTATGTAAGATTACATAAATATACATGGAAAAATTACAGGCCCAGACCGGGAATCGAACCAACGTCTGGTCTGGTCTGCGCCCGTAATTTTTGGTTCACGAAAAAAATAAGTGACCACTATATTCGTTATTGGTGTGTGTGTCTGTCTGTCTGTCTGTCTGTCTATCTGTCTGTCTGTCGCGAGCATAGCTCCATGGGTTTTGATCCGATCCTGATAAAATTTTGTTGGGAGGTTTATATCATGATCTAGTTGTGTTTTCCTGAGAATGGGCGTGGTGCGCACATTATGGGCGGAGCCCCGCCCAAAAAAACGTGTGTTTTATGGGGTAGCCGATTTCAATTTGCATCTTCTCCGAGGGGGTTGTCGAATCTGGCAGGGGTTTCGGTATTTGGTTTGCCCAATGGCACCTGCATAGCCCCACGGAGCTCAATTTTTCATTTTTGTCCCAAGGTCAAGGTCACAAGGTCACAAACTTAGAAAATTTCGAATTTTGACATAAAAATCATACGACCGCCCAAACTTTGAGAGCGAGGATGACAATATTTTTTTGCATAATCTTGAGGTCATTCCCCACCTAAAGTCTTGAAACCATTTTGCTCTATCTCGAACACCTTGCCCGTGGCGCCCCCTTCAAGTTTGTTTTTACGCTGATTTCATGAAAGTATGGATAATCCGAGGAGTGCGAAATGCCATGTAGCCTATATGACGTTATATTGTTCCTGGAATGTTCCAGAGGAAGTTTTGCGCCAAAGGTCATAATCCTTGACCTTTGACCTTTAAAGTTCACAAAGGTCAAATTTTCAAAGTTGTGGGAATCAAACCGGGTTTTCGACCTTCTACGACGAACTAACTCCAATAAGTTATAGCACGTATTCTGTTTCCTTATTTTAATGTCCACAACATTGCTTTGTGACCTTTAAAGGTTATGTAAAGGTCAAATTTTTAAAGTTGTTGAACGAAACCGGGTTTTCCACATTTTGCAGCTAATAACCTGTCACTCGTACCACATCATGTTGATCGTTTTTATAACTTGGTCAAACATTATCACATTGTCTCATCCTTGACTTCTGAAACAATCTACATCGTCAAATACCGCTCGTGAACCATCGCCGTCTCCAGACTTGTTCCACATATATTTATGATGTTCTATCCTGTTCATTTTCGAAGTAAGATTACACAGCACACTTTTCACATAAGTATTGTCTTTTGTTTGGATATGATCATGAAGTGACTGAAAACGAATACCCAAAGTGCAATGAAATCCATTCACCGTTTTCGAGCAGCTGTATAAACAGGCATTGGTTGGCAAGCAATTTGGAGTCCAGCGCTGAAGGCGACAGAATCATTGTTCAAATACCACGCTGCACCACCACATCCTAACTGGAAGTGGTTATGACCGGAGGATCACTCGTTGTTTGAAAACCACTGTTAGGATGATTTATTTACATTCAGAAACACAACCACCTTCAGTCCTGGATTGTGGTTGACACTCACTGCTCGATATTTCTACAATGGCAGAGACCCCCGGGTGAGGTTGATCGAGTAGAAAAAGGAATGGTTTGCGGAAGCCCGACATATTTGGCCACACTAGCGTGGAAAGTGGTTCACGCGAGTAGTCGAGGATTGAGATAGGGAAAGCCTAGATTCTCGAGGGTTTCACCATGGAGCAGGTAGGCTACCCATAGGTAGCCTATTCACTGTGTGGTCATTCAAGAGGGCACAACGAACAGGGACTTCATAAATAAGTGAGCAGTAGTTAAACAAACTTGTCCAACGATGTAAACATCCTGGTTTTGCTTTATTACCAGTCATGTCCATGGTTGACTGTTGAGTAAATGTAAAGTATATTTTTTGGTCTCAACTATATGATGATGTCAGTGTTTAAACACAAACGTGAAAAATACAATAAAAGATTGCTCAATCATTTAACACCTCCATTAATATTCACAACGTAACTGTGACATTATAGTTCAGGAAGGAAAAAAAAACATGTTTGCATTTTCTTATTTTGATCTGGAGTTGATAAATTAGTGTGGTGTTGATATGGCACAGGCATGATGGGCTGAATGTTCTCCACCTGTGTCTAATTTCTTTGTATATCTTTCGAAATATATCTCAGCTACAGCCCATAGGAAGGCAACAAAATTCATCCTTAAAGAATATTTTCCCAACCTTTTTATCCCAACTGACATTGCAATTAGTCACACGGCAGCATGTCTGCCCTGGCTGCTAACTTTGAGAGTTGCATAAAGCAGAGCGCTGTCATTGAATATTGTTTTTATTTTATTTTTTTTACTGTCGGAGTATGTACATAGAAAGTACCATTGTCATAGTGGGAAATACACACACAATTACATTCCAACTGGCTGTCGGAGATGACAGTACTTGTGGCCCTGTGAATCACCTTGCTGGAGGTATTCACATGGCCACTGTAAAGCAAACGGAGCAGCAAATTACAAGAGATATTGATCATTGCCGTGCAACATTAATGGTGATAATCAATGCAACAATTATTTCGTTTTTCTCCTGAACATGGATTTGTTTTCATTTGTGTGCAATACAATATTGTTGCGAATTTGGAAACCATTAGCACACAAACAGACAGCGGTCCCAAAGCTTAGTTATTTCGATAAGTGTGTGTGTGTGTAGATAGAATCCTCCCTATGTCTAATGGGAATTACATGTGTGTGCTGCGAGTTTCTTTCTAGTTAGTTTTTACATCAGTTCCCCCCATTCCTTCATTTCTTCGCATGCGATGCCATTACGCACATGTTCTGGCTGCAGACACAGGCAGAGCTTCCATCGCTCCAGATCGAGACCCCGCCCAGAAAGGCAAGGGCGTGTCCCTTGCCCAATCAGGGACAGACGGCGATTTTCCCACGACAGCACCGAACCAATGAGGAATGAGATTACCTCAGACGGCGATTTCCCACGAATCCCAACCAATGAGAGGTAAAGTTACCACCGATCCACCACCCAACAGGAGCGTTGATACAAGAAACGCGAGGGGCCTGTGAGGGTGGTCGGGGGATCGTTCGATGTGAGAAGGGTTCATGCGGATGACCGTCATTGCTGCCGGTTGGTTCGTGTCTGGGCTCGTCGCCATCGTTTCCTGTTTCACCCCACGTTGGGCGCCGTATCATCCTTGCCGAGCCTGGAGTCTCGGATGCTCGCCATCCAAGCCCCCATGGACCACGGGTCCCACAAGTGCAGTCGCGGGTCTAACCGCACGAGGCGGCCAGGTACGGACAGGACTCTGGTCCCCAGCTCGCCTTCCCCTCCTGAGCTGAGGGGCCGAATAAAGACCCATGGGGTCCATTTCTTTTTGGGTGTGTGTGTCTGTGTGTGGCCCGTCTTTACGTAGAATTGTTAAGTGCTTTTGCTCACTATACCTTGCCTGCCTGATATTCGTGATAACTCTGCTCTGTGTCTCCCTCCCTATTATAAATAAACCCCGTGTTAAATGTTCCAGTTCGTTGTCCGTGTTTTCTTTCATTGGTTTAGCACGGTTCGGGTTTGAGTTATAGTGAGGCCAATTGGGCCATAAATTGTTATTTGGACCGGTGCGGCTTTAGTAACTCCCGCTCAGTTACGCCGGATCCGAGTCGGTAACAGCGACTCGGTTCGGACAAAGCCGGCCGAGGGTGTGACTTCCTCGGTGGTGAGATGGCGTGAGTACTTAGGTAAATTGGAATAGACAAGTGGACCCTACCTCACGCCATCGAAATATTAGCGACCATGGTCCTTTAAGTGTCCCGTCGATTCCGGAGTTATCTGGGGTGACCACCTTCAATTCCGGTGTTCGGTGGGAGATGGCCCAACTGCTCCGTGTAGCGGTCATCCTCGCCACCGAACCCTAGCCCACAACAATATGATACTGTATTGCATACTTCCTGGTGTTGGCTTCATGGTTTGGGTGGTGGGCTTGGGATCCTAGGGTGCTGAGTTCAAATACAACTGCCATTGAATTAATACCAGGTGTGGTTGACTCGGCCTGCCATCCTTCTGAGGTCGGCAAAATGAGTGCCAGCATGCTGGTATACTGTGTCGGAGTGGCGACGCGTCCAGAATTGTGCCCAATAGCCAAGGAGTCTGCTTAAGCAGCACCAACGCTCTGCACAGAGTATGGTCCCAATGGATGGATGGATGGATGGATTGCATGCTGTTGTGTTTTTACATTCACTCTGTTATGTATCATGGCATGTCATGCCTACTACTTTTATACAGTCTGTGAGTACCAATGTCTGAAATAAATCATTTCTGATTTCCAAAAATTAAAAAAAAATGGTTGAGTCGTGCAATTAAGTAAATAGCCAAATAATGAAATAGTCAGAAGGGAAGAGGAAATTAATTTTCTATCACAGCTGAAGCCTTCCAATATTGTGGGATGACACGCATCCATTTGCTCAGTGTGAATTGTGATGTTTCTCGTTTGGTGTACAACAACTCGAAAGTTGTATGGAATGTGTCATTTTTTCTTGCACCCAAAACGAGTGGCTAACACGAACCAGGCGGTTTGACTTTGCCTTCCAAGTCGTCAAGGCAGGAATTCGGAATTTGTTCAGGGTACGAACGATAAAATGAGCCGTGAGATAGTTAACGTTCACCAGCGAATGCAAGCATGTGGGACACCGGGCTTCACGTCCAACCGATGCCTGCCTGCAAACACCAATCTGACAATTTATCGGTGCACCAAGTATTGAACCCAGACTAAACAACTCAACGGTAAGCATCCTCCCTCTGCAAAATCCCAAATCGATGTATTTAAATAATGTCGCCAGCAATAACCAAACTTGAGGCAATCCCACTGCTTGTGCGACACAATCTCATAAAGCCCTCTCCGGCCTCAGAATTATATTAGTTGAAGTAACAAATATTGGTGAAGCATTTTCCACCCCGCTCCTTGGATGTTACATAGAAACTTTGTAACGTAGTTCAGAGGTATCAAGAGATGTCAAGAGTTACATACAAACTTACTATCAGGATTCTCAGCATCATTGTCATGCTCTTCCTCTTCATCACCTTCATCTTGATTCACCATTTTCATAAACACCTATAAAGACAAGTATCTTTAAACCATGCACCCCTCATCGGGTCGGCGAAACAAACATTGAAATCACAATCATGTTGAAGAAATTGTCCAGTTGCTGTTCTACTCACATCTTCCAATGTGGTGTTGGTAATAGAAAAGGAAACCAGGCACAGGTTCTCAAGCTGGTTTTGCAAGTCTTGGAAGAGGGCTTGTCCACATCTCGGCTCAGTGAGGAAGCATGCAGGGAGAGCATACATCATTTGAGCTTTGGAATCCTCTACCAGCTTTGCCGTGGGAATATGAGTGCAGATCAGGTTGGTCACACTCTCTGCGTCGCAAGACAGGGCGATCTGAAAAGACAGGGATGAAGAAACAATTCAAAACGATTTTCTCTTGTGCCACAACGAGTGAGAAACAAAGGGACAGAAAAAGCAGCGAATCAGATGAGCAGGCCAAGTTGAACACATCTGAAGACAACTGACGTCTGAACGGACGCTCCAACTTCTCTCTCGAGCGCTCACCTGCTTCGCTAAGCTCAGCATGCTGCCTTGGCCATATTCTTCCTTCAGCTCAAGGAGAGTTCCACAGTACTTGAGGCATCCCTGTTTCAACACAGTGATGCGATCACTCAAGACCTCTGCCTCATCCAGATGATGCGTGGATAAAATAATCGTCCGGCCTGAAGAATAACAAGAGACAAAGTTTTGTGAAAACGAAGTTTCATTTCAAGAACTCGCATCGTGCGGCTGAAAGCAGATGCTGGGGGCAAATGTTCCTCACCGACACGGTGGTTCAAGATGATATCCCAAATTCCCCGTCTGGAGCATGGGTCTATGCCGCTTGTAGGCTCGTCCAGAATAACCAGTGATGATCCTCCAATGAAGGCAATACTGATGGAGAGCTTGCGTTTCATGCCACCCGAGAGTTTGCCTGCCAATTTGTCCTTGTGGTCTTGGAGGCCGACGTTTCCCAGAAACCTTTGATAAACGGGAAGTTTAAGTGAAACAAGCACAAGGCATCCAGAAATGATTTTGATTTAAAAACAGCGTTTGACAAAAAAAAAAAAAAAAACGTTTGGTACAAGGGATGATCGAAACTAAATCTTTGGTAAGCAAGACCGTGAGACCAAAACCATTGGTAAACATAATGATTCAACCAATTTCATTCAAAGTGGCTTCAATATCTGGTGAAATGTTTATAGATATATAAAGGAAGTGATAAAACATTGCCGGCAAAAGAATGGTGAAGAATAATGTTGAGTTTATTGAGAAAGGCTGGAGGCACAAACAACCAAGACAATTTGTTAACCAACAGGGACCGTTGGTCAGTTGGTGACCAAAATGTGACGCCTGAGCCTTGCTGGCAGGCAAAGTTTTCTTGGACACCACTCACCGCTGCCTGAGACCATGCATTTTGCATGTAGTCTGAATATGATGGGTTTTCCTAACCCCACTTGGATTTTCATTACCTCCGACACCGAAGGTTGGCGGAGGGTCGTGTTTTCACCCTTGTTTGTCTGCTTGTCTGTGAGCACGATGTCTCAAAAGGTTGTGCACGGATTCGGATGAAACTTGGCGGGTAGGTTGGGTGTGTGACACGGATGAATCGATTCGATTTTGGTGACGATCACGATCTGGATCTGGATACGACAATTTTTTAGGTGATTCTTCGCCATTGAGAGATGGGGCCAAACATGATATCGAGCATGATGTTTCAAAAAGTTATTATTATTGATGGATTATGACAAAACTTGGTGGATGAGTTGGGAAGTTGACAATAACAAGCCGATTCGTTTTTTGGTTCAGGTCCGGATGCAAATCTGGCCTATTAGTGGGACACAAAACAAAATGTCAGCCTGGCAGAGGTATGCACTTTACTGAGTCCTGTTCGATAGTTACCTCCACCACCGAAGATGAAGGTTATGTTTTCGCCCCTTTCTGTTTGTTAATTGCTGGAATCCTTCGGATTTCGGCAATTATGTTGGTTGGTAGTGTGTGTCATTCTGCGTGTCTGTCTGTTGGGTCACCGAAATAGGTGACCCTTATTGTCAGTAATTCTGTCTGTTTGTTTGGATGTTTGTTCGTTTGTCATCAGCATAATTGGTAGTAAACGTGGGCAGATTTTGACCAAACTCGGGTGGTAGGTACATCTTATGACGTCGTGCTTTGGAAATTGTGATGGTTGCTAGGGGCGCTTTGGTTCCCTAGCAACAACTGAAAAACCTTCAAAATCGGTACCGTTCACGCGAAATCAATTCCGAAAGCCATTATCCCACGTAGGGTTATGAAATTTGGCAGGAATGATCTACAGGTGATGCTCTATCAACTCTATTCCGGTTTTTGTGATATATGGAATACTTTACCTCCTGCTCGGCGACCCATCGCCGCCTACCTGCTTGTCTGTCTGTTTGTTTGTTTACCCTGTAGCAGCCACATCATTTCAGCAATCATGACCAAACTGGGTACAGACGTTGGCCATGGTCCAACTTAGACACTTGTCGTTTTTGGTGAATTTAGGTCAAAGGTCAAGGTCAAGGTCAAGGTCACCGAAAAACCGAAATTCTTATTTTCGCAATAACATCTGCTAAAATGGTCGTATCGACTTCAAACCAAATCAAAAATGTGCATCTTCCAATTCTGCATCCAACCATATGTCTCGTTGGGGGAGTCACACCAACACCCTTCTTAGTGGTCGGAGGTCGAATGTCGGGGGGGGGGGTCGGGGTCAAAAATTTCAAATTGCGATAAAAACGCCATTTCAAGTCCGATTGACTTCCAAGTTATGATCATGACCAAACTAAGTGCTATAACTCATTAAACAGTCGCACTATCGACTTATAAGAACCAAATTGATTTCCAGGTTTTTGTTTTTTTCAGAGATCATGGAGATATGACAAAGTTATTCCGGCAATTCCTTGCTCAACGAGCAATTTCATTCGTTTGTTTATTTGTGTGCAGGATATCTCAAAAAGTTGTGGACGGATTCGGATAAAATTTGGTGGACACGTTGGGTGTGTGACAAGGAAGAATTGATTCGATTTTGGTGAAGACCCGAATCCAGATCTGGATACTGAGAATATATAATTTTAAAAAGTGATTTTTCACCATTGAGAGATTGGGCCAAAAACTAAATAATACTGTATAGCATTGTATTTCAAAAATGTAATGGGCCTGATATGTTCTCCTGGATCAGGCATTGCGTGGCGGAGGTATGTGCCCTACCGAGCGCACTACTAGTTTCACGCTGAAGTAGTGTGCGAAAGAATCAGGGTCAAAGAAACAATTACTTTTCCTTGAATGAGGTGTGAGATGTGGTTTTGGACTCCGATATAATTATTCCATGCATGTTATTATTTAAAGTAGCCCAGAATAAGGCTACTTTAATTGATTTCCCAACTGAAATTCTGTTCAGCTCTGAGTGTGAATGTTTTGCTGAAGGTTCTGTTGTCATTTTTTAAAATGCCATTTTTCAATCTTGCAAACTTTTTCAAAAGCAATTGCTCATTAAAAAGTTATACTTACTCATCAACCTCATTCTCTATTTCCTTATTGGAAGAAAATGGTGCCTTGAGATGTCTGTATAGCACGAGATGATCCCTGACCGTGAGACTTGGAAAGAGAATATCTTGCTGGAGGCAAACCCCCAGTATGGAATTTGAACCTTCGTGTCCATCGTTCAATTGATTTCTCACAAACACGTAGCCGGAGCTGGGCTCACACAGGCCGGTCAGAAGCGCTCTGTGTCAGATGAGGAATAAGAAGGGGGAAAGTTATTAATGAAAGCAAGCATTGAAACTCCAACATTACGAGCATTTACATCGTCAGGGCGTGCACAGCGTTCGAGGTGTATGTTTAACGCATGAGCGATTCGTGAAAACAAAATTGTCATCGTCATTGGGATTTGAAAATCAGAAAAGGATTTATTGCATTGTCTTGCTGCAGGTCCTTTTGTAGTTTTTGTCACTGAAACTTCTTTTTTGATGCAAGAAAAAATCTGCACAGGTGTCAAGTGGCAGGATACCTGGTGAGATGAGACTAAAACCGGTTTGAGGCTTCAGCAGGTGCTTCTTTGAGGGATATTGTACTCAATCCTTTTGAAGGGACATTCAGCAGGAGATATATATATATATATATATATATATATATATATATATATATATATATATATATATATATATATATATATATAAATTTAATTTCAGGTCAGGCCAGATCATATCTGTGACTTGCTACAAGTAGCATGTAAACCTGTACGAACGTGTTTCATGGTCGGGTTGTCGGTGACTAAACCGTCTCCCCCACCATGTTTTCTGGTGAGGAGGGTGTATGAAATGGACACGCAGCAGAATTTACAAAAAGAAGTCTAAAAACAAGAAGTCTTGACTTTGCAAGAAGTCATGGACTTTGGGTGGCTGGTTCATGGTTTCATCGCCCACAGGCTCATTGCTGAACTTGGTGTTCCAACGCTGGTGGTGTGGCAAAGGAGATTGACCACGTGCTCATTGATGGTCACTGGAGGATGATCCAGAACTGCAGGGTCTATCGGGGTGCTCAGTTCCTCAATCGCGGCCACAGGCTTGTGGTAGCAGCTCTGAAGTTGCGGTTTAAATCCAGGAGAATGGTACCATCCCAGCCTAAGCTGGATGTTGACAAGCTCAAGTGTGAGAGGGTAGCTGAGGAGTTTGTGAACAGGCTGAGTGGGGATTTGGTGGGCCTGAGTGCTTTGGGGAATCCTGAAGAGTTGTGGAGTGCCTTCAAGACGACAATCCTTGATGTTGCCGGTAGATGTCGTGGAACTCATCGTAGGGCGAAGAAGAATTCTCTCCACCATCTGCTTGAGCACCAGCGCCCAGAGCAGTCAGGCTTTACACCAAAGAGGTCAACGATTTCGCGTATCCTTGCCCTTTGGGTCCTCACCAAACGCAGATGAGTTTCGGCAGGGGCTGCTTGCAGCCGATGTTGATCTCTGTAAAGCATCCAATTCAATGAATCAAGATGCCATCTGGAGGATTCTTCATCTTCATGGTGTGCCACCAAAACTGATCAATCTGACGTCTGAACTACACAGGTACTGAGAGTGCTGTGAGATGTGGTGATACCATCTCTGACTTATTTCCAGTTATTATTGGAGTGTTGTTAGGGGTGTGGACTGCCCCCCACACTTTTCAGTGCTTTTCTGGACTGGATCCTGGGGAGGATGTCGGAGAGATCAAGCTGCGGTGCATCGTTTGGGAATGTCAATATCTCTGACTTTGATTTCACAGATGATGCAGTCATCTTTGCGGAGACTCTGGAGATCCTTTTGGGGGCCCTCGAGGTGCTGAGTGAGGAGTCGGAGCCGCTGGGATTACGGGTTTCCTGGGTCAAAACTCAGATCCAGGCTTTCAATGACATCTTGGATGCTGCTGTCCTGTCTGTGTCTGTTTCTGGTGAGGATGTTGAGGTCGTGGAGACATTCACTTACCTTGGCAGTGATATTCATGTCTCTGGTGGCTGTGAGTCAGAGGTCAACAGACATCTGGGTCGGGCTTGAGGAGTCATGGATTCACTGGATCATGGGATGTGGCACTGTCGGTACCTGTGCAGGATGATGAAAGTCTGAGTCTTCATGTCCTTGGTGCTTCCACTCTTGCTCTATGGATATGAGACTTGAGAGACTCAAATGAGATTTGTTACTTGCATCGTCAATGAGCGTCAGCTGTGGCGGTATGGACATATGGCTCGTGTTCCTGATGCTGATCCTGCTCATCAGATTCTCTTAGCGAGGGAGTCTCTTGAGTGGAGGAGGCCAATGGGCTGACCACGTGCCTCGTGGTTGCAGCAGGTTGATCAGAATCTCAAGGAGATGGGGATGGGCCTGGCATCTGCCTGGGGGATGGCCAGACGGAGGCCCCTGGAGTACCGGCGGAAAGTGGACGCAGCGACGCGCTTCTCCGGCGCATGCTCCCATACCTGACCTCACACACACACACACACACACACACACACACACACACACACACACACACACACACACACACACACACACACACACACACACACACACACTGGGGTACAAAAGTCTTGAGTGCAGAAGCAAATTTATGACATTAGATGTGATAACTTTCAAGGGATTTCCATGACTCTTAAGGATATAACAACACTTATTTAATTGGAAAAAAAAAATCAAATCCATCTTTATGTACAACCAATAATCAGTTTGACCCCCTTTTGCCTTGAGAATTGCTTCAGTTCCATTTGGGATTGTTTGAATGAGTTGATGGATTATGTTTGAAGCAATCTTTTCCCAACAAGTGTGTGTGTGTGTGTGTGTGTGTGTGTGTGTGTGTGTGTGTGTGTGTGTGTGTGTGTGTGTGTGTGTGTGTGTGTGTGTGTGTGTGTGTGTGTGTGTGTTCTGAGTGTGTCTATCGTTTATCTTGCTCATAAATAAACGGTCCCTCATAAGAATTGTAACTTAACCTCATTGTGCCATTACACATGAATGATGCAAATCTGCTCCAATAAATGTCTTCAACAACATCCTGCTGGATTAGTGGTTAGCAACGTACGATGTGCTTACCACACCTTGTGTGGTGACTCAGTTGCCCTGCATCATGATATGTGAACAAGGGAGGAACCTTCTGATAATTTATACCAACAATGATGACGTGGGTTAATGATATGTTCATTATTAACTAGTTATCCCGAAGAATGTTGGCATGAGTGTTTCATAACCCAAGTTAGAAACAACCAGCATTGGTTATCGAGGAAGCTCATTCTTGCCATAACCCTTATCTCGGTCTCTTTTCTCTCTGTAATTAACATTCTTTGTCATTCCCTATTTTTCACCTCCCCATGCGGCAGCACCAAAATGGCTGTTATATTTGTGCGAGCCCCACACATTCCATCAGCATGGCACATCACACATGAGTGACTTCGGACATGACTGTGTTGACATGGTGAGTCCACGTGAGCGACTTCCTTGCTGTGCGAGTGTGTGCATGACCCCTGTGGGGTATGTGGTGACTCCTCACAGCAGGGGATGCACGCAGCAGTGGCTATACAAGCCAGCCGTGGAGAGGCGGTCAGGAGAGAGTTCGTCAGTGACTCGCAGTTGGTGAGTCAGTCAAGGATGGGGGCAGCACCGGAGATGCGTCAAGCAAGAGCTTGAGGCAGAGAGGAAGTGGAGCCACTTAGAGCGCCAGGACAGGATGAGGACGAGGTCAATGCTGACCTGAGTTATGCACTCGGCTCAGCTCGAGCATGTCACAGGATGAGCCATTCAATCTGCAGAAGGGACTGTGGAGCCCATCTTGCAAGCCCATTGGCAACTCAAGGAAAACTCCGCTCCACATCCACCTTTATTTCTGTCCTATTCTTTAACATGGCCTGTGTCCTTGAACAAGTGCGGTCATGTTAAGTTCGACAAAGATAAATGAAGAGGCCTTCTTCATACGTGTTAAGTTTCCGTGTACCAATCTGGGTTTTCCTCTTTTCTTTTCATTGCATTGATTGACTGTGTTCTCCATCCTCCATGTTCTCCATCCTGGTTGTAACTCATTAAACCTGCTCTGTTTTTGGCATCATCAGTGTGGATTTTGAGTTGTGGAATTGCCCTCCAGTGTAACGGAATTTGCGAGCCAAACCCACAGCAGAGCCAAATTAATTAATCGTTAATTGCATCGCATGGCAGAGTCGCAGCGCGTGCGCAGAATGCCTCTGGCTCAGCATCTTGGGAGTTCGTCTTCGGCAGTCTCGCGTCAGCCATTAGAGAGACCGAGTCCATCACATTACAATTACTGACACCAACCATGATACTGATAACTATGCTGATATTGGTATTAATATAATCAAACTTGCATTAAATTTGACAAACGACACCAGTTGTTCTCAGATCAAAATACCATTGACCGTGTGATGCCACAAGGGACACCATTTGGAGAGGTCCAGTCAGGAAACACCATTCATGCTGAGAAGCCGTAAGGAAGCACTCGAGTAGGCTGTGAACCTCAGTTGTTAACAATGTACTCTAAAAAGCCATTTCCACTTACATGGTCGTGCTCTTTCCAGCACCGTTGTGGCCAAGCAGAGCAGTGATTTGATTTTCAAAGAATTCCACACTTAGATTTTTCAATGCTGCACAATTTCTTTTGCTGTAAAATTTTGTGACATCTTGCAAGGCAACACCAACAACATTCATTGGCACTTGATTTTTGGGGAGATCTAGAAAGAAAGTAAGGAAAAGGAGGGATCAACGTTCATTTCTAAGACCGACACTGTATTAGCTTCCAAGCTCAAAACACAGTGTATGTTTGTGTATCTGTGCATTTGTCTGTCCCCCCTTCATAAGGATGATTTAAGTCGAGTTTTAAAGGTCAATCTTTTAACTGGACTGTGTATTCACGACGGTCTATTTTTCAGGATTATAAAGAAACTTGAAAAACATTTTTCATAAAAGAGTAAATACGTGTTCTCGTGGAAATGTAGACGGTGACTTGCAACCAGGCCTCAAGGGTTGTGTACAGAGCATTTAAAATAAAATAAAAAAAAAATATATATATATATATATATATATATATATATATATATATATATATATATATATATATATATATATATATATATATATATATATATATATATATACATACAAGGCACAGGGAGGTGAAATTCACTACACCTGATGTATAATGTGCACAGAGTAAAAGGACTGTTCACTTACATTCGTAGGATGTCTCATAAATAAAGAAGATATAAGCACACCTGACACTAGGTCGAGGCTTCAGACTTTGGCACACTCACGTCCCAGAATATAAAGAAGATAGGGTCACATTCATTTCTGTAAGTGAATCCACATACATGTTTTGATATGCACTATTTTGTTTGCTCTGGTCTTAGATTTCCGATATGCATATGGATATGGGAGAGGAAAACTTTTTCAAAGTTGTTTCTTTTTATGTATACTCCTTTGGTGAACTCAAAATTACTTATCAGACGTCTTCCTAGTTTACGGTCTGTCATAACAGGTTTTGTTACTTATCGGCTTCCGATGGACAGATTGTCGATACAACATCCAAATGTATCCCAGAACTTATTCAAAGTATTTCAGATGAGATTGATCTTGTAATATAATTTAGTCTGAACATAAACCTTTCTAGTGATCGAGTGGCTCCTTCCGAAATTATGTATCCTTTGTGGGCGATGCATTCACAACATTGCTTGCTAATATAGTCTATTGGGTCGCCGAAATAGGTGACCCTTATTGTCAGTAATTCTGTCTGTTTGTTTGGATGTTTGTTCGTTTGTCATCAGCATAATTTGTAGTAAACATGGGCGGATTTTGACCAAACTCGGGTGGTAGGTACATCTTATGACGTCGTGCTTTGGAAATTGTGATGGTTGCTCGGGACGCTTTGGTTCCCTAGCAACAACCGAAAAACCTTCAAAGTCGGTACCATTCACGCGGAATCAATTCCGAAAGCCATTATCCCACGTAGGGTTATGAAATTTGGCACAAATTATCTACAGGTGATGCTCTATCAAATATATTCCGGTTTTTGTGATATATATGGAATACTTTACCCGCAGCGCCCCCTACAATTAGGGTATGCGCGAAAATTGGCGAAAATTGAAGGCCCCCTGGCGACCAGATGAGTGCATCGATACGAATGAAACTATGCAGGTTCATGGTACTCAATGAGTACTACAATTTTGCCTCAGGACATATTGACCGATTTCGCTTAGGTCAGGGGTGAAAGGTCAATTAGTGCAAAAATCGATAATATGCGAGAGCTGGAGGTGCCTTCGCGCCAAATGCTACTCCTCCTCGGGTTATGGTCGGATGGTCATGAAAATTCACACTAATCATCTCGAATACATTGTGCACAAACGATCGAGCCGGATTTTCCATTTAGATCTTTGTTCACCCACAGCACCCCCTCGAACTTTGGGGATTTCCGATTTCAAACCGCATTTTCGGTACTTTTCATTCAAATGGATACCGAGTAGTTATCAGTAGATGGAACTGGATGAGATTTGATATGCATAATCTTAAGGTGATTCCCTATCCGCTATATGACATCCATTTTGCTCTATATCTTATAGTTTCCATGCTCGGCGACCCATTGCCGCCTACCGGCTTGTACATTTACATTACTTGCTTTGAAGATGAGATAAACTCTTCCTTTTGTTGTTTTTTTTGCTTGTTAATTTGTTCAAATGCCTTGGCATGGAGCCAGATTTTCGAATTATTCATCCAGTGATCCTGAAAGTCCCCTCTGCCAAAATCGGCTTGCCAGGGAAATCAACATGACATTACATGGCAACTCCAAATGGGCGGACGTATCTTCTCCCTGAAATGCTACTTGAATCAGATCATTGTCAAGGAATCAGATTTCTGCTTCAATTGTTGACTAACTGGCATGGTGAAAAGTATAAATGGAATACTTATGTGGCCATATTAATCACTGACACAAGTATCTTCTATAAATGGATGAGGTGTGTGTGTGTGTGTGTGTGTGTGTGTGTGTGTGTGTGTGTGTGTGTGTGTGTGTGTGTGTGTGTGTGTGTGTGTGTGTGTGTGTGGGTGTGTGTGTGTGTGTGTGTGTGTGTGTGTGTGTGTGTGTGTGTGTGTGTGTGAAGCATGTAGTTTGTGGAGTTCTACTGGAGCTTTCTAATGTGGAGTGTGATGCACCAAATGATCGTCATGATATCCTGAATTGATTTGGCTAATTAACTCCAAAGAACCCGGGAGAATTCCCATGTTTTAAAATGCACGCCATGTTAAGGTGTTAAAGCAGCTTAATACGTCCTTTTAAAGACAATCAGATCAAATATGAGGCACAACCATGGTGCCATGATCGTCTTTTACATGCCAGGGTACAACTCTGTTAATTGAGTATCAGCTGATGTTCAGAAACTCTTTTTACAGAAATGTATGTGAACAGTGGAGTGGAGCACTGGTGGAGAAGGAATATAAAAGGAAAAGGAAAGATGTTTGCATTCAAGGAGGGTATCGAATAAGAATGTATGTGAAGAATATGGGAGGTGGAGCAATGGAGTCTAAAATTCTGACATTTTGGTGGATATGATTTGTAAATGACCTCATGAAATAATTGATCAACAAATAATCTGGCCTCAGCTAATGAGTAATGATCATAAATAATCCTCACCAAGCTATCTCACCTCATTTAACACTCATTAAACTACCACTTTACCATTGTTGTTCTCCTCCTCCTCTTCCTTTTATAAGGCGCGAGGTCCAACGGAACCAAACTTCTGCCCTGCCTCGACCACGATACTCTTCCACTTCTCTCTGTCCTCAGCCAATTATCTCCACTCTACAACCACCCCTACACCTTACTGATATCTCTCCTTGCATTATCCTCCCATCTCAACCAAAATCTACCTCTTTCCTCCTACCTTGCTCCCTCAATCATCTGCTCTCTTTGCCATTTTCTCTTCCGCCATCTGCACCAGGTGACCAAGCCCATCTCAGCCAATATTTCACGAATCTCACCGTCAAACTCATCTGCACACCAATCTACCCCTACAGTTCATCCATCCTCCTCCTATCCACCGTCTTCACTCCCGCAATCCTCCTGACGTAGTTGTTCTCGCAAAACTGCAGTCCCTGTTGTTGTCTCTCTGTCGGTGCCACCGTCTCCAGACCGTAAAGGTAGGCCGGCATTACACACGACATCAGACACTTCCCTTTCAACTTTCTTGACATCTTTCTGTCTGCCATTACTCCCTCCACCCTCCTCCATGGATGTGCACCCATATGAATCCTCCTCCACCCCTCTGCCTCGTACTTACCATCATCAATACTTACTATCATCACTCCCAGATAATCAAACCTATTTCCCTGTCTGATTTTCTTCCCCTCTAACCTGATATTCATTTATTTTCTCTGCTGCCCGACCCACATCACCTCAATCTTCTCCATACTCATCTTCAGCCCATGTTTCTCAAATGCCCCCCTTCCACTATCCCAGTACTTCCTCTGCATCTCCTGCCCACATCTCCCACCCACCACAACCTCCAGATTGTATGTATAAAACATCCTCCCCAGACTACCTCTCATGTTTACCTTCCTGCTTACCAGCTCTATCATCATGATAAACATTAGTGAGCTGAGAGCGCGTCCCCGACTCAAACCGATGTTCATGCTGAACTCCTCAGACATCTTAGGACCAACCAAAATTCATCCCTTCATTCCCTGGTACATCTCTTACACCAACCAAAGTTCTGCTTCCGCCACTCCCATCCATCTCAGCATCGCCATTACCATCTTTCTCGGAACAGTGTTGTAGGCCTTCTCCAGGTCCACAAATTCCAATGCCATTTCACCTTGCACCTCCAACCTCTTTTCCACCAGCTTCCTCAGTGCAAACACCCCATCCGTCACCCCTACCATTTCTAAACCCTTGCTGCCCTTCTCCGATCTCCATCTCTACATTCTTCCTTATCCTCCCATGTAGTACTTCACTGGATCTTGAACATCTCCATTCCCCTTCCATATCGGCACACCATGTTTTCACAAAATTACCACCTCAATGAATCCTCGTTAAATGGATTCACCATAACTTTTACTCAGAAAACTCTCACCTCAAACTCACAAAACTACTGCCTGACTTCACTGTAATTAAATCTTTCACCTTCTTCACCATGATCTGCCTCATCATTGTAAACTTCCAAACCATCCATCCATACATTGGGACCATACTCTATGCAGAACATTGGTGCTGCCGAGGCAGTCTCCTTGGCTATTGGGCACAATCCTGGATGGGTCACCACTCCGACACAGGATACCAGCAAGCTGGTACTCATTTTGACGACCTCAGAAGGATGACAGGCTGAGTCAACCCCACCTGGTATTAATTCAACACCGGATGGGATTTGAAATCAGGATCCTAGGATCCCAAGCCCCCCCCCCCACCCTAACCATTAAGCCAAAACCAGGCATAACTTCTAAACAAAGGTGTTAAAACTCGCGTTCTCTATTTTACTCAGCTGAGACCGAGCGAAACGAGGTCGAGGCCATTTATTCCAAATACACTACCGGTTGAAAGTTTTAAAACACCCCCATTTTTCCAGTTTTAACTGAAATTTAAGCAGTTTAACGTTTCAATGTACTCTGAAATTAAAGCATAGAACAAATGAGGTGCCGCGAGGAGGAGTGATGTGAGGGACACATCGGCCATTTTTGAGTTAATGCCATGTAGCACTATTTTAACCCTTACCCAATCATCCGAGCCTATCATCATCATATCATTAAAAAATGTCGCTTACATCACTCCTCCTCACCGGGCCTCAAATAAACAATTGCAGATAAAAAATAAATCATGGAATCGTTTTGTTGAACAAAATTTAATCTATATTTTTGACTCATCAAAGTAGCCACCTTTTGCAGATATAACAGCCGAACATACTCGTGGCATTCTTTCGACAATGGAAATCAAATGTTGTTCGGAAAGTTCTTCCCAACACTGTTGCAGAAGTTCCCCACAAATGTGTTGTACTTGTTGGTTTCTTTGCTTTCACCCTTCTGTCCAGTTCATCCCAAACCAGCTCGATGGGGTTTAACTCTGGAGACTGTGCTGGCCATTCCAGGATTTGAAGCCTACCATCTTGATCTTTTCTTCTAAGGTAGTTCTGACATAGCCTGGAGGTGTGTTTTGGGTCATTATCTTGCTGTAGGATGAACCCCTGACCAACTAGGCATAGACCAGAGGGTATTGCACGGCGCTGAAAAATGCTGTGGTAGCCCTTTTGGTTCAGGGTGCCACTCACTCTGTGCAAGTCACCGACTCTGGATCCAGCAAAAGAGCCCCAGTTCATCACACTTCCTCCTCCATGTTTGACAGCACTTTGACCAGTGTTAAGCTGTACTTGAAGCTGCTGTCCTGTGAGCCGCCTATCACGCAAGCTGTTGACTCTCAGAAACTTGTCTTTTGATTGTGTTGTGGCTTTGGGTCTGCCAGACCTCTTCCTGTCAGAGTTTCCTCCATTTTCCAAGTGCCTTTTGATGGTGTAGGAAACCGTACTCACTGACACCTTGGCTTCTTTGCAATTTCTCCAAAGGAAAGACGTACACTTTTAAGGGTTATACTGGTCTGTCTGTCTTCCTTTGTTAATTGTCTTTTTCTCACCATTATGATAGCAATATACTACTTCCTGCAGTGCAATATTGCCCAAATAATGCTTCAGAGGGTGTTGCAACACAGTCTGTTCCATCACTGCTTTTTTCAGACAGAGGGTTTGTAACTAATCAACAAAAGTTGGGATACCTGAAGGAATTGTTTGCATCAACTTTCAAGGCTTAATTTACTTCCATTGCTGCAGAACAGCTGCAGTTGCTAACCCATTACTTGTTCCCTGAAAAGGGAACATTATTTTTCAGTTTTTAGGAACCTAAACTTTTTTTTTAACCTCTGGCAGTTTACCGCTTAGCTTTGTACCATTTCAGGTTATTCACTGGACTTGAACTGCATAAATATCGGTAAAAACTGGAAAAATGTGGGTGTTGTAAAACTTTTAACCAGTAGTGTACATGAAACACCTTACAACCCATGCCTACTTTTTTCAACACCTGCCAAATTTTCCATCCAATCATGATGTAACTTTGTTTAAAAAAAAACTTCTCCAGGGGTAGGCGCTCCAATGTTGAAAGTTTTGTGTCACTCTCTCAAGCGGTTGCGGAGAAAAGGAATTGAAAAGTGAACAAAGGTGAAAGAGTGAGGGCAGAATCAGTTTTTTTTAATAAAAACAAAAACAAAAAGTGAGCGCCTCGGCCAATGTTCCACAACATGGTCAAGGATGGTTGTGGATGCCTATTACTAGTTCTTTATCTCATGAATCATTCATAAGAGATGGAAATAGTTGAACAACACGATTCTATTTATTCCATATTAACAACTTCTACAAGAAAACTTACCCTTCTCTAAAGTGTCTCCTGTGATTAGATTATTAGCGAAAGAAGGCAAAATGTCGATATTTTGTTTGAATTTGATTCCACAAACTCCTCTCCAGTAAGCTGAAGAAAACAAAAAGTTCCATGGCTTCCGCAGGCCAAACTTGCCTGTAAGTATGAAAAAAAAAAATCACAACATAGGGTTAAAGCGGTTAGGGACAAACAAAATATACACTGTGAGCTAAATAACAAACGATCCACAGACTTAATAGAATGTACTGCAATATTATACCACCCTTCACATCCCTCTATTTCCCAACCCAATGCTTTACATGTCAAACAAATCTTCAAATAAGTCGAGCACAAATATAACCACTTATCGTTTCATAGAAATTTATCTTAGAGATCAGTAGGACTTGAAAACAGGGTGATATTTAATAAAATGTAATTCAAGCAACAGCAACTGAATGCACATTGAATGGAATAAGTTTAAAAACTCAAGCTCCATTGGAAGTTTTGAGTCGAGCCGACAAAGCAATGAATAGCAATATCACAACAGTGTTTATTTAGTCTCTCTCCAAATGTCTTTCGGCTGTCCAAAAGGACGGTGAAGAAGCAATACATTTGCCTTGGAACTGTCTCGTCTGGGTTCGATTCTCGATCCGAATACGAACTGCCAGATTGGTGCTTCGGAGGTAGATCGTTGCATTCCTAAGTAAAGTGTGCCGTCCCTCGGCTGGAACTTTAAGCTGCGTGTCCTGTCTGCTAACACTAGTTGGACAGAGAATATCACTCAGTGGTGAGTCAACATCAGCACTCTAGCCAAAATCACAAATTCCTGCCCAAATTGCCTACAGTCGAACGACAGGTATCACCAGCCAGTTTGTGAATAATTGTGGCTGTGAATAATTGGTAGTTGTAGAATGGAAGTCTCTGAATGTCTTCCAGTACACTATCTCTTGCAGCTGTATCTAGTTCTTGCAACTAAATATGTCTTTCACAGCTTCGATTTGCTCTATGTTGAGAAAGACCAAGACAGTCAAAAAGAAAACCTCTTCATGAAGAGCCAATGGTTTAACAGCCATCACATCTTTCCTGGGAGGCTTGGAGTTTCTGCCTCCCAGGTAAACCAACCAATGGGATGACATCATGTCTAATACCTTCATGTTTGTGCCACATAACAGAATAACTTTCTCGTCACCTGCAGAATAATGCAGAAGCTTACCTTTATACCTCAGCCTCATATTTTGATTAAGCAGTATTTTAACACAAACTACAGCCAAACTAAATTAAACACTTTTTAAACTACAACTACCACTACTACCACTACTAGTACTACTACTTCAACAGCACCAATTATTCCCACCTTCTTGTTGGGTCGGCTGGGGATGTTTTTTGGCCCAACTCCTTTCACCAACTGTCTGGCCAGGCCTGACATTTACCTGAAGTGGATTAGGGCAGGAATTTGTCATTTACTAATAGTGTCGTTGATAACTCACCTCCTATTTCTAAAAGGCATGATAGGATCTTTAACGTCTCACAACTAACGCCGGAAGTCAGGACACCCGGCTTCACGTCCACCCGAGGGATGGCACACTTTGTGATACAACAACTTGCCTGCAAAGCACCGGTCTGTAGTCCGACGACACCAGAATCGATCCCAGACTAGACAGCTAAAAGGTAAGTGCGCTACCTCTGCACCACCATGTCAGACTGTCAGGGCAAAGTGGTCGAAATGGTCAAGGGTCGAAGCTGCCTAATCTGTCTGAAGGGTATAAGGGGTCTAAATGATGTTGAGGTCTAAGGGGTCTAAAGGGTCTTTTGGGACCTTTGAGTCTTTTTAGGTCTCCGGGGCTTTTGTGTCTTTGGGGTCTTCGGCGTCTTTGAGACTTTTGGGTCATCTGGGTATTTTGGGGTCTTGGTGTCTTGAAGAATCTTCAACGGTTAAAGGGGTCTCAGCAGTATAAAGCATTGAAACGTAATTAATAGACGTTTGTGTGGTGTAAAACCAATGTTCAAACAGGACGTGATTAATAGGCATAAATAACAGGGCTTCCCAGACGGCTTCACGGCCTCATGGCCTCATGGACTGTTTTTTTTATTTTTTTTTATTTTGATACCATTCCTTTCATGCCGTAAGGCACATATGACCCCTGATGCAGCTTCATTGGCAAGAAGTACAGTCCTGGATACATTACCACTCTAATGCAGGTTACCCTGAATGGTTATTACCCTCGTAAGCTGGTACTCATTTCGCTGACCTCAGAAGGATGACAGGGTGAGTCAAATCCTACCTGGTATGAATTCAACGGACTAACAGGGTCTTGAACTCAAGACCCAAGGATCTTAAGCCAGCCACTTTAACTGTGAAGCCAACCCCACGCCTCAAGCACGTATATATGCAGTACTATAAATTAGGAAGTCTTCATATAAAAACCAACGAAACACTCCTTGTGGAATGTCAATTGCAAAAAGGTTGCATTTCTGATTCTTCCAGTCTATAAGTTGTAATGTTGCCTTACCTGGGAACACGTTATGGATATACCAGCCGAGCAGGAAGTAAATAATGGAATCTATAAGTAGCATCCACCAGAAAAAGCTGAAGTAATTGTCTGCCAGTATGATCTTCGAGTACTGGTTGTGCCACTGTATTCCTGCATGAGAAAAAAGAAAACATCAGAGAATGTGACCACAGTGCTGAAAACCCCCCCCCCAGTGTGCTGCGCTGCAGAAACTTTGATTTGTATGACATTTACTTTGTGACATTTTCATCGGATTGTTTGGTGGTAGCCTTGTGTTACAGAAAATGGTAAATTAAATTGTCGAGATGATTGCATGGATTATTGAAGATAATTCTGGTAGATTATAGCTCGACATTAAACTTTTACCCTTACGAGATTGGTTGTGATGTCGGAAAACACGGTCTGTGATTAAAGGGATTTCTAAAGGTAAATAAATAAATAAATAAAAACTTTAGAATTAAGCAAAGGTACGAAGTGAAAAACTGTTTTATAAAATAAAATATATAAATGAGAGAAAACACATTGATTCATTAAAAGTTGGATTAACATATTGCCGTTTGTCATTGCCATCATAACAAGTTCGAATTGTGAACATACCCCGTGGGAGTTCATTAGTACAACTCTCACGTGAGCGACAGCACAGACGACAGATAGTTTTGAAATTTGGTAATATTTTCATCGCATCAGAAAAATAATCCATAACACCTCACAAGATTGAGGCTAGTTTCATATCATCATTTGCGACTTAATTTTGCGTTGGGCATCGCCTACACATTTAATTTAAAAATGTTTTTTTTTTTCACTAAATGGTCCAAAAGGGCCGGAATCGCACTTTGGGCTCAGTTAATGTCTGGGGAATGGTCTCTAGAATACACCTGTCAAGTTTGGTTCCGTTCCGTTTACTAATAACCAAGAAATAACAATTTTAAGAAAATGGGCCAAAAGGGCCGTTTCTCGGCCCAAAAGGCGGCAATCGCACTTTGGGCTCAGTTAATGCCTGCGTATATGTGTCGAGTATATGCCTTTCAATTTTCATCGAATTCTGTTCACGAATAATGGAGAAATAGACGTTCAAATGAACTGTACACAAGAAAAGGGAGAACGCGAGCGGCGCTTAGACCTTAGTCACATCTGGCACGGCGGCCATAGGGTCTACAAAATCTACGGCCACGAGCAATTATAGGGTGG
The DNA here is from genome assembly GCF_056783735.1 of Eptatretus burgeri. Lineage (NCBI taxonomy): Eukaryota > Metazoa > Chordata > Myxini > Myxiniformes > Myxinidae > Eptatretus > Eptatretus burgeri. Next base: position 114,290,718 of record NC_140964.1, read on the forward strand.
CCACAGTATTTCCACGGTCACACAATGTAGCAGTCACATATGTTTTTCGGGTAGCCGCACGGCGTATTTAGAAATCGTGGAGACCGAAAACGTGGGGGTACCGTACGCTCTTTGATTTGATGTTGCACTTTTGATGTTGATTTTGACCTTAGGGCGTCATCTTGATGACATCTTGATGACCTTAGGGCGTCACCTTAGGGCGTCATTTTTGATTTGATGTTGCATTTGACCTGAGGGCGTTCCTGCGACAGCCTTAGAATTTTCAAGGCAGACGCAAAGCGACCGCAGGGGGGCCCTAAGGCGAACGTGCGGCCAGACGGACGGTAACGAGTGGGTATATATACCAGTTCTTTTTTTACTGAAATAAAAATATAACAGTTCGGAATATACCAGTATATATAACTGAATATACTGTGACTATAATATATATAACTGAATATACCAGTTCGGAGTACCATGGTGCCCCCAGAATCCGAACACCCCATTGTTTGAACAAATTGGAATCCGAACAATTTTTTCGAGAAAATTTTGCCCTAAAAACCGAACACAACGTGGCGTTCATGTTTGTTCACGTGCGTCTCCCCCGCCTGTTCGAGCCGCATCTTCGCGCTTTGTTCATTCAGTTCGTCGGTGGAAGTCCTCGTGAAAGCATCTCTCGTGTGTCGATCGCTACTTTCCCTCGTGTTTTCACCTTGATTTGTGCTGGTTTTTTTTTACTCATGTTGTGTTTTAATTAATAACAAAAAAGCAATCCGATCACGTGGTGTGACGGACTGTCGGGCAAGGATTTAATTTCACAGAAAAACCGGTTGTAATTTGGAATATCCATGATTACCTCAGCCCGATGCGTTTGATGAAAGTGATTGTGGTTCTGGGGGCATCATGTTTGATGAGCTGCCCCGGGGGCAGCGCTCTCACAGAGTGTGCGAGCGATCGGAGCACGAGCCTGTGTGGACCTTTGGATGTGGTGATTGTACCAGTTTACATACAATACACCGCCACCTAAGGTCATTTACTCATCTTATTTTACCTTAAACATGGGGAATTTCAGTTGAAAGTGTTTGAAAGTGGGTTTTCTTGGGGTCCAGGAACGGATTAATTCACTTTCCATTATTTCTTATTGGGAAAATAGTTTTGGAATCCAAACTTTTTGCAATCCGATAGAGCCTCCTGGAACGAATCAAATTCAGATTCTGGGGGCACCACTGTATAGGCAAACACCTATACTCCGATCTCTAGCGGTAGAGCACGGTGGACGCACGGTCGATGCAGACTGCCACGGAGGCCTACGTAGGACGCACGGCGGGCGTAGGGGAACCGTGCGTCGACCTTGCGTTGCCCGCAGGTAGTCACATAGACCGCAAGGCCACCGTACATTGAACACAGGGACGCCTTGGGACTACCCTACGGCGACCGTGGAAATAGTGCGACCGCCGTAATTTTTTGGGGGTTGGCAAAATTCATTTTTCATTCATAAGAGCCTACAGCAGCCGCACGAATAACGCAAGCCCACCGTACGCCCTACGTACGGTCGACGTGGAACACATCTACGTCACAGCTTGTCTTGTTGAATTGCTACGGCCAACGTAGAAATGAAAAAAGTTATAACTCCGCGCTATAATTCCACGGCAACCCCTACGGCCTGTAAAATATAGCCATACGGCGTAGGGCCACCCTGAGGCCACCTCAGAAACTCTGCGGCCGCCGCACGTTTCTGTCAATTCAGGGGGGGGGGGCACAGCCGCCGTATCCTAGACGTAGAGCAAATGTGACTTAGGCCTTAGACCCCGTGGGGTGGAAGACCCAAGGAGTAAAAATCCTTTTTCTGATGTCATTTAGCCTGAATGTATTCAAACAGGGATTCAAACTGCAGCACTTAATGAAATAATTAATTGGTGATAGAAAATAACAAAGAACATCTATACTAATTAAAGGCAATGTGTGAGTGTCAGTGTGTGTGTGTGCGTGTGTGTGTATGTCAGGCTATGTGTTTGTGTGTCGTCTCCGTGTCTGTGTGTCGTCTCCATAAATCCAAAACCATAAAATCGAGCAGCCTGAAACTTTGCATGCATACGTAGAAAACTCCACAGAAGTGCAAGAGTGAAAATTGGGTGTTTGGATGAATTAAAACACCCCTTTTTAAGATAATTAACGGCGTTATTTAATTATATCCTTCATCAGGCAATCCTCTGCCACCTCGCTGTCTGGGGTCTGAAGGCGTTTCCTGGGGACAACTCACTGGGGTTTGAAGCCGCCATGTTTTTTGGCCTGCTCAACCATAGGATGACTTGAAACAGGCCACAACGATTCCTTAACGAAAGTGTTTTATTCACTTTCCACACTCGTGTCGAATGCCTGTTCATCATAGCTACGAATCGTTGTGCACTTCAGTTTTGTCAGTACTATACTTTTCAAATTCAGAGTTTGGAGTGATTTCATGCATTATATGAGACGATTTCCACGATAGATTCTCACAGATTATTTAATCGATATCATCAAAACATGATTTCGCTTTTTAGGATTGGATATTGTCCAGACTAAATAAGTGTCAAAATCTGTTGTGAAATCTGATAATTTAAAGAAATAACGAGTTTTATAACTAAGCCGATATACATATTTACTTTATGCAAGCAAGGTTGTGTTCCCTCTTCCATATATACACAAGAAAAAGTGAAATATCCAAAGCATTAAACTTATCTTTTTTCTACTGTTTGGAGAATTTTGTTGAGTGAACAAAATTTTTTCGGAATGCAACAAAATTAACCAGCTGCATTGAGCTATATGATTTAATGTATTCACTGCGAGACCTCACGGCATGTCCCACAGAAGGGCTGCTTATCCATAGCGTCTGCCAGATCTGTGATATATATTTTTGGAGGTTTCGCGAGGTGCTCTACAGGGAATCAAAGCAAATCTGGTGAAAAACAGACGTTTTAAAATAAAGTTATAACATTTGCGTGGACCTCGAACAGATGCACCATATGACATGTGCACAGATGAGCAGGCAAAATGGAGGATTTTCTGCAATTTTTATTTCACAGAACCAGCTTCATTGAGCTTTATGATTGAAATCATTTACTATTCGACTTAGACCTCACGCCCTGTCCCCCAGAGGGACTCCCTATCCATAGGGTTTGCCAGATCTGTGTCTATATTGTCGGATGTTTTGCGATGTGCTCTACGGGAAATCAAAGCAAATCTGGTAAAAAAAAAACAGACGTTTTAAAATGAAGTTATAAGGTTTGCATGGACACCGCGCCGATGTACCATGTGACACGCGCACAGACGAGCAGGCAAAATGACACATTTTCGGCAATGTTTATTTCTCGGGTGATTGAACTTTGCGATGTCTCCAAGGTTGTTCTGCATTAAGCTGCAACTCTTTTGTGGATGAAGTCATTTTATTTCATTAACTGCTGCGTGCGTGGTGACGATGGGTTTTAAAGTTAAAGGGATTCTTTATGGTATGTAGTGACAGCCTGGCAAACCGTTCCTTTACCACCATTTAATTGTAGTGCTTGCACGAGTGCTTAAGCCACTTGCTAAGCACCCATTGTTGACAGCGTATCACACTACGTCGTTCTGAGTGAATCGTTCACTCTTTGCGGGCGCTTTTGCCACGCCACATCATTCAGAGCAAGTGGTTCGTGCTCTGGTACCCTGAGCGAGTGGTCCGTGCTCCGTCGCCCTGAGCGAGTGGTTTGTGCTCCGTCGCCCTGAGCGAGGGGTTTGTGCTCCGTCGCCCTGAGCGAGGGGTTTGTGCTCTGTCGCCCTGAGCGAGTGGTTCATGCTCCATCGCCCTGAGCGAATGGTTCGTGCTCTGTCACCCTGAGTGAGTGGTTCGTGCTATGTCTCCCTGAGTGATTGGTTCATGCTACGTTGCCCTGAGTGAGTGGTTTGTGCTACGTCACCCTCAGTGAGTGGTTTGTGCTCCGTCGCCTTGAACGAGTGGTTCGTGCTCCTTTGCCCTGAGCGAGTGGTTCGTGCTCTGTCGCCTTGAGCGAGTGGTGTTTGTCTCTGGATGCGTCCAGGCGGGCAGTGTTTGTCTCCGGATGGGTCTGGCGGGCAGTGTTTGTCTCCGGATGGGTCTGGGCGGGCGGTGTTTGTCCCCAGACGGGTCTGGTCAGGCAGTGTTTGTCTTCGGACACGTCTGGGCGGGCGGTGTTTGGCACCGGATGCGTCTGGCGGGCGGTGTTTGTCTCCGGACGCGTCCAGGCGGGCGGTGTTTGTCTCCGGACGCGTCCAGGCGGGCGGTGTTTGTCTCCGGACATGTCCAGCCGGGCGGTGTTTTTCTCCGCAAAAAATAAAAAACCCACAATTACAGGATATAAATTGTGCATTGTCTATCTTATTTCTGGCTAAAGACAAAGATTTATGATCTCACAAAAATAACAGGCCATTGTATGCCACTTCCCTTTCCATATTCCTTGCTTGAGCTTCGTTGTCCAATTTGTGTTAAATGCAGAAATTGAGAGTGGTGCAGCACGAATGGGGCACAGATATGACTGGCCATGTGGCCTCTAGATGGGAGTAGGATTCCTTGTATAAAGAATCTGTGACTATACATATAAGATATTTTAGAGATGTCGATGGGGAATGAGCAATGGTAAGTGTGGCAATGCTGGAATAATGAAATACTTGTTTAGCATTTGAGGGACTCACCTACACCCACCTCCTCATAATGTACAATGACTTTAAAGGCATAGCTCAAAGCAGTTGGTGAGAGCAAACACTGGAACAAAAAGAGAAATAAGTTAAATACACGACAAAATACTTTATTATACAACCATTCAGCTCAAATAGATAATCAACATGTTGAGAGGTTAAAGTTGGTTTTATTTTGCTCCAAGGCGAGTGGCTTGAACCACTCGCTTTGAATAACACTTTCACATATCTGCTCAACAAGGAGCAAGTTTAAACGACCACACAAACTATAATAATGAACCAAACAACCACAGACAGGTACAATATGGTGTGACACAATATCGCATTGACACCAGAAACAGGATCTGTGTCAAAATGAATACAGCTCGAAGGCAGAAGGGATCCTGAGAGCAAAACCTGCTGCCATGTGTGCAAAGGACAAGCTTGTCCTGGTAGTGATGAAGAAAGATGACCATAAACAGGTTCAGATGACACAAGTATATGAACAAAACTATCTAATGCCTTGGGGTAATTTCCAGCCATTGATAAAGAAATTGTACATCCTTTGATAATTAGCTTGAAGTAGAAATTTCTTGCCAAACGTCAAATGAAAAACCGATTAATCGAGATGCAAGCAACAAGTGTATGGACTGACAAGAAGTGTGTGATAAGTATCAATGTAACAGTGGACCTACCGATATGCCTTCGATCCACATGGGCACTTTTATGTTGATGGATGTAAGAGACATGTATGGGAAGAAGCTGAGGATGTAGATGAAGCAGCCAGTGAGGGCAGCGATGCTGGCCCGTGAATGCAGGGAGGCAATGAGGTAGGACAGTGATAAATTGGACAGTCCAAAGGTGAGAAAGAGGAAAAAGATGATTAGGCCATCACTGTTGAATAGTGTTTGACTAGCCTTGAGAATGGCAGAAAGCAGGCAACTGATGAATATAATGGAAATGCTTTTGGTGAGGAGCCATGTCAGGAAACGGCTGGGAGGAAGTACACCCATCATCTGCAAGTACTGTGGGATAAAGGGGAATATGCATTATTATTTGTGTTGTTTGTATTGTATTATATTAATGTCGGTGAAGAGTATTACCATTCATAATGTTGATGGTATTTTTCTTAACCTGCTATGACTACAACAAATATAATCAAAGCAAAGTGTACTGAAATGTTGTGCTCCATTTCACATGCTAAGTAACAGACAACCAGTGGGACTGGACCTCCCCTGGGTTGCCCATGTCACAAAACTGGCCTCCCTACACTGAGCATCATTGAACGATCCAGGTCCATCTTTGAAAAATTGCAGCACTCAAAGTCGACAAGGCCTTTGTCCATAGCTCAATGACATATACTGGTCTCCTCAATCAGCTGTGACCCCCGCTACACATCTGTCTATCTTGCATCCTGTGCTATCTAAAGCTTTCAACATTATTGGAATCTCGCACGATGAGGCCGGAGCACAAGGTTGGCTGTTCTCACATCACAGGCAGGTTAGTGGTCTCTCTCTTTTGTACTTCCTCTCTGGTTTAGTTCCATCTGCTCTCTCAACCTCTGACCATCCCAGTCAACAGCTCTTAGATGTATGCAATCTTCCAATAACCCCCTCCTGGTCAAACTTCAAAAATTCAGGCTGATTGTGCGCCTCAACTCTTTTGTTCCTGACTTCAAGCAGGGAGTGCAACACATGCAATCCCCCATCTTTAACTGTGATCATTATGACCACCATTTACCCTTCCTAACCCCACGTTCTTACTTGCAGGTTGTAGTGTTTCCTTTACTCCCCCCTCTCCTTTTTTCCTGTTAATTATTTTGCTTATGGAGTTATTGTGCTCAAGAGTTACCCAACTGACAGTTCAAACCCTTTGTCACCTTGCTCTCCCATGAGCCTGTCATAGATTGTATTATAGATTGCCATTCCAGGTCCCCTGTACTGTCATAGGTTGTAATTACAGATCCTTCCAATACCCATAGTTCACTGTGTTATTCAAGATGTCTACTGCACGGTCTTGTGTGGTTATATCGTTGCCGAACCGACGATGGTTGGCCTTTTACTTGTTATTCTTTCTCGTTGTATAATGTATATTATTATTATGCTTGTTGCATTGTGTGTTGGGCTTAGATACACATCTGTGTTGCATACCTTAGCCCGACATTGTTACAGGTTGTCCTGTTCTTGCCGAATAAAGGCAACGATGTACGAGTACTGTATAAACAAATCGAGCCTGTCATTTCGACACTCCCTTCGGCTTATCCCAGAGCCTCGATTGAGTACAGAAAAAAGCAAAAAATTAAGAAAAATATGAAAATAAATGTCGATACATGTACAAATGATAAAAAATGAAAACATGCTTTTTTGAGAAAAACAAAACAAAAGATAACAAAAAAACATCAATATCTTTCAAAAGGCAACTCAATATAATCCCTTTACCCAACTCCATATCCCCAAAAATAGTCAAATAATCAAAGGAGAATGTACATAGCATTGTCGCCTGTTGTAAATGTAAAAACAAAGACAGACAGACAGACAGACAACAAGTGGGGCTTGACCTCTTCTGGGCTGCCCATATAGCAATGCATCAGTGGAAAAGATAAAATTTTAGGATTCAACTTGATATGAACCAATTTTGAGGCAAATCCACTCGAAATGTGCGTGCGTGCGTGCGTGCGTGCGTGCGTGCGTGCGTGCGTGCGTGCGTGCGTACGTGCGTGCGATTTGATAAATGAGATCCTTTTCCATTCCACATTGTATGAATGCCTTTCTTAAGGCCCAGTCACACCTTGACGTTTTAGCCAGCAATGGCAACGTCTTAAAATGTATGTAAAACGCTGGCTTACGTTGAACTTTTGATGTTTTTTTTAAAGATTCGGACGTATTCATAGCGACTTGGTCTTATGCACAACGTATTAGTAACGAACACAGAACGTTTCGTTGTGTTATAGATAACTTATACCAACGAATGCTGAACCTGTTGTCGGCCTTCACAACCTATGCCCAACGATAGTCTAACTTAGGCATAGCGCGCTGCACGCATCACCGACGATGACGTGGCGTAGGTTATTAAAAGGCTGCCACACAACGATTCAAATCATAACGATTCAAATCATAACCGCCGCAGAAATGGAAGTGTCAACATCGCAGTCACACCTTGGCGATCTTGCCAGCGTATGCCGACCTCTGAAAAATGCGTCTTAAATGCTGGCGCACGTCGAATACGGTATGGGTAAGTTTGGTTTGCGTGAATAGAACGCTAAAGTACGCTATCATACGTCGTAGTAAGTGGAGTACGTCTTGTAATTTTAAACATGTTGAAAATTTTACGATGTACTTGCCGTATGACACACGCTCCACATGCGATGGGAATAAGTTGTACGCACGTTACGCGATCGTTGACACACATCGACACACGTTACTTGAAAGGTGCTCATAAGTCGAAACACGTCAAGGTAATGGTTAGCGTCAGTGTTCCAGACTCCCGGTTTTTTCTTCTTCGGTATGACGGTGTTCAGTGTCCAGTGCGGTTATGATTTAAATCGTTGAGCGGCAGCCTATTAATTATATTATATTATAACCGCACTAGAAATCAAAGTGTCAAAATCACCATCATACCGAAGGAAGGAAGAAAAAAAAAATAAAAAAAATAAAACCAGGATTCTGGAACACTGACGCTAACCATTACCTTGATGTGTTTCGACTTATGAGTACCTTACAAGTAACGTGTGTCGATGTGTGTCACCGATCGCGTAACGTGAGTACAACACGTTACTCATAGGTTAGAAATAAGTTTCGGGTACGCTAAACATTACCTCGACGTGTTTCGACTTATAAGTAACTTACAAGTAACGTGTGTCGACGTGTGTCAACGATCACGTGAAGTGCCTACAACTTGTGGCCAGCGTAGCGGAACGTGTGAGTCATACGCTGGCATAAGTCTTAAAATTTCAAGCATGGAAAAGTTGAGGACAACCGAAAAGTACAACGTTTAAAGCCAGCGTACAACGACGTATGGCAGTGTTTTTCAGCGTGCTCTCAATGTTATCAAACCTTAAGGCCCGGTCACACCTTGACGTTTAGCCAGCGATGGCAACGTATTAAAATGTATGTAAAACGCTGGCTTACGTTGAACTTTTGATGTTTTTTTTTTAAAGATTCGGACGTATTCATAGCGACTTGGTCTTATGTATAACGCATTGGTAACAGACACAGAACGTTTCGTTGTGTTATAGATAACTTATACCAACGAATGCTGAACCTGTTGTTGGCCTACACAACCGATGCCCAACGATAGTCTAACTTAGGCATAGCGCGTTGCATGCATCACCGACGATGTCGTGACATAGCCAATTAAAAGGCTGACGCACAACGATTCGAATCATAACTGCCGTAGAAATGGAAGTGTCAACATCGCGGTCACACCTTGGCGATCTTGCCAGCGTATGCCGACCTAAGAAAAATGTGTCTAAAACGTTGGGGCACGTTAAATACGGTATGAGTAAGTTTGGTATACGTGAGTAGAACGCTAAAGTACGCTATCATACGTCGTAGTAAGTAGAGTACGTCAAGAAATTTTAAACATGTTCAAAATTTTACAACGTACACGGCGTATGACACACGTTCCGCATGCGATGGGGATAAGTTTTACACACGATATGTGGACGCTTACACACGTCCACAAAGGCTACTTATAAGCTACTCATAAGTCAAAACACGTCGTGGTAATGTCTTTTTTACGCAAAACTAATTTCTAACTTATGTTTGACGTGCTTTGAACCAATTCTTTACGTAGTCCCAACACACATCGACGTATGTAGACGTATTCCAATGACGTCTTCCGGTCGACAAAAAAAATAAATTAACGTGTTTCTAGCTTACAACTGCCATATAAAGACGTGTTCCCAGCGGTTTTGGGAATTGGTATATAAAAATGCTGCTCATAAAAGGGGAACCCAACAGTGTTTTCGAGTCCTTTTTGAGTCGATGTCCATGTCAGCAGGAACAGTATCAGTATCAGTATCAGTATCAGTATTAGTATTAGTATTAGTATTAGTATTAGTAGTAGTTTGTTCATGTTGGCAGTAGTAGGTGAGTGTGAGGGGGAGGGTGTGGGTTATGATGGATCGTCCTTGCGTCCGCGTGTCCACGGCTAGGTTCATAGGCTGCCACTCAACGATTTAAATGGCTGCATCTCCACTATTGAATGTAGACGCTTGTTCTCAACAATTGGATTTTTTTTACACTCAACGACTTTTAAACGGTACCACTCAACTATTTTCATTGTTTACAATGAACGATTTAAATTGCTGTCACTCGCCTTTGTTTTTTTACGCTGGCGCTCGGAAATTTTAATCGTTTCTATTGAACGTGCTAAATCGCTCAAACCCCACTATTGAAAGTAGACGCTTGCGCTCAACAATTGGATTTTTTTTACACTCAACGACTTTTAAACGGTACCACTCAACTATTTTCATTGTTTACAATGAACGATTTAAATTGCTGTCACTCGCCTTTGTTTTTTGACGCTGGGGTTTGGAAATTTGAAGCGTTTCTTCTGAACGTGTTAAAACGTTCAAACTCGACTATTTTAAATAGACGCTGCCGATGGACAATTGGAATCATAGCCAAGCAAGACATCGAAGTGTGAACATCCTCGTCATGCCGAAGAAAAGTTTGAAGAATGCTGCAAATAAGTGTCCTGGCCGTGGCCGTAGACGCTGACGCAAGGACGATCCATTATACCGATGTCTTTCAGCCTATGAGTAACTTAAAAGTAACGTCTGTCGATGTGTGGCAACGATCGCGTAACGTGCCAACAACACGTTAATCATAGGTTAGAAATAAGTTTCGGGTACGCTAAACATTACCTCGGCGTGTCTCAACTTATGATTAACTTACAAGTAACGTGTGTTGACGTCTGTCAACGATCGCAGACCGTGCATACAACTTGTGGCCAGCGTAGCGGAACGTGTGAGTCATACGCCGGCATACGTCGTGAAATTTCAAGCATGAAAAAATTTGAGGACAACCAAAAAGTACAACGTTTAAAGCCAACGTACAACGACGTATGGCAGTGTTTTTCAGCATGCTCTCAATGTTACCAAAACTTACCCAGAACGTATTCAACGTGTGCCAGCGTTTTAGAAAAAAAATTAAAAAATCGGCATATGTTGGCTAAAACGTCAAGGTGTGACTGGGCCTTTAGACAGCAATCTTCCTTCCAAGCTATTCTATGGTCCAGTTGCAGGTGAAATAATTAGGATTGTGAGAGCAACCACACACACACACACACACACACACACACACACACACACACACACACACACACACACACACACACACACACACACACACACACACACACACACACACACACACACACACACACACACACACCACTGAACTTGTCAATAGATTAAAACAACTTGTCAGATGTGGACTAACACAGGGAGCTTCAGTGAACAGATTAAAACAAGTTTTCTTTAAGATCATAAAACGACACCAAACAGAATTAGTGAAATACAATACGAATACTAAAAAATATTATTGACGAGATATTTATAAAAAATACATTATTTGAAAAATAGATATTTAAACCATTTAAACCCATTTCAGTGGTTGCTCGGAGACAAGGAAGCAGTTAAATAAAATAAAAAAAACGTTTAGAAATAACCATTTGAATATTTGAACAACAGTTTGATCTCGAGGTGAGTGTGGTGGTCGGGTTTGTTGGTGGACATGTTATATTTATGGTAATATGTGCATGATTTAATGTATTATCATGTTATGGAATGTGTGATAATACATTAAATCCCCTCATGAGTAAAGTCTATTTTGTGATGTTGCATTGATGGGTTGACTGACTGCCTGGACGCAACTGAAGTTGTGGATCTACTGATGTAGGTCCATGACCAAGGTGGTGGATCTACAGATGTGGATCTGTGACCTAAGTTGTGGATCTGCCGTTTGGAGAGGTTCTCGGCTGAAAGGATCGAAACCTTGAGGAAGAACGGTGCACAGCTGATGATTCGGGCAGTTGGAAAACCATTAATTTGCTAACAGGTTAAGGTTCTTACTTTGGGTAAGGGAACTATGTTTTGAGGTTTACATCATTTATAGCAATAATAATTCCAGCAATCTCTGTGTGTCTGTGTGTGTGTGTGTGTGTGTGTGTGTGTGTGTGTGTGTGTGTGTGTGTGTGTGTGTGTGTGTGTGTGTGTGTGTGTGTGTGTGTGTGTGTGTGCAACCGCTGTTTCTCGACAATCTCTGGTCCGATCTAATTGAAACTTGCCAGGTATGTTGCTGGGGCCCTGTGGATGTGCCTTTTCAAGGTTTAATATTAATCGGACAAGTGGTTCCCAAGTTATGGCCATTTATTTACCAAACCAGTGACAGGACATGGTGCTATGACGTCACGATTGACGTCACAATTAAAAAAAAAATTTGCACATACGGGCACGCACGTATGGGCACATACTAGTTTATAGCAATCCTTGAAATTATATTGTCATGTCCAGGGGGTTAAGACTGGCCTGGATGGATAGCCGAACAGTTCTACCAAAGAGGTGAACACGTGATCCTTGGAGATTATAGCGCATGTGCTCGACGGGAGGGCGGCAAGGCACTACCAGATGCATTCACCAGGATGGAGGACAAGGGTTTATACTCAAACCCACAATGATTAGACAGACACAAGGAATCTTTAAGAAATCAGAGTTTTATGGACATAAATCAAGGATTCATAATAGGAATAAATCAAAGCGTAATGATGAAAATAAATCAAAGCATAAGGTAATAAAACGTGAGATAATTTACAGCCTAAAGTTGAGGCACCTCTACACACAGTTACAAAAACGGACAAGGGGAAAGATAAAACAAAAGAAAAATACCTCCTTTATTCCGGCGCTATGCTTTGTCCAGAGATGTTCTTTTAGAACTTGATGATCGAACGACGTTGTCCTGCACGGGAAGCTCACAAAATGGCGCCAGGCCGCTCTCTCGGTGGGAAACGTACAGGAGGCAATTCCGTTGTTGATACTCAACACCAGGGCTCAGAAAACGCCATGCAGCTTATTTTCATGATCGAACGTGCTGACCGTTCCTCTCATGCACCAGGTCCGTTCACCACGATCGCTCCCCTTCCTCCTCGACTATACGACGAGACAATTTCTGAGGCCCCGTGATAATTCAACGAGGCATGCTCTTCTTCCTTCCTCAGAAACGTACATGCTTCACGACTCTGCCGAACAATAATGGATCGCGTCTTGCTCCAGCACGTGAGAAAATTCACCTCAGCACGAACACGAGAATCGTGCAGCCTTCAACGTGTCGAGGGGAAGCCAGCGAGCTGGATCCTTTTGCCTCCAATCGCATACCTCACACAACTATCCTCTCCCCTGAACCTTATGACCTCACGCCCATCCGTCATCCACCCCAGGGGCATGGTTTGTTAGTTGTCATTCCTGGAGGCGGGTATATTTTTTGCCTGCTTGGAACGTTCTGCTCGGTAGTTGTTTTAAGGATGTGATTCCTTTTTATCGCCGGTCTTATCAATGCAAAATCATAGGAAAAGGTCACAGGGGGCAATCACATAGTGGGAGAAATTGACCTTAATCCCTACCTAATTAACACAGCACCAACCTCCCCCCCCCCCCCCGTGTGTTGACACATAACGACTTAAGCTGACAGTTTCCTGACTTAAATTACATCGAGATGGCTCCTGCTCATCCATGGACCAGGCGACACTATACAATCACACCTTTATGATGAAGTTCCTCCATCGACCCAACAAACATAACAATATTGTATTTCAGGAATAGACGATACTGCACAATTGATTGTGTGTGTGTGTGTGTGTGTGTGTGTGTGTGTGTGTGTGTGTGTGTGTGCATGTGTGTGTGCACGTGTGTGTGTGCGTGTGTGTGTGTGTGTGTGTGTGTGCGCGTGTGTGTGTGTGTGTGTGCGTGCGTGTGAGCGTGTGTGTGTGTGTGTGTGTGTGTGTGTGTGTGTGTGCGTGCGAGCGTGCGTGTGTGTGTGTGCATGTGCACGTGTGTGTGTGCGTGTGCGTGTGTGTGTGTGTGTGAATTGTTAAAAACAGAAAATGAAAAAATGACGTGTGTGTGTGTGTGGGGAATGTTTTTTGTGGACTCCTTCTGGAGCATTCTGATGTACCAAAATGATCGTCTTGACCTCTTGAGTTGATGCGGTTAATTGATTACAAAGAACCCGGAAAATTTCCCATTTTGTAAACGCACGCCATGTTAAGGTGTATAGAGCAACTTGATCGGTCCTTCCGTGGCATGGCATTCAAAATCAATAACAAAAATAATGACACCATTGTAACAAACCATACATTAATACTAATAATAATAACAACAATAAGAACAGTAGTGTCATTTGGCAATAATAATAACGAATGTATAATCCCCACCCTAGCCCAAGCACATCTGGGCTTGGTGAAAGGCAAACTAATACTCAAGCAGTACAGCACGCGGGTGTGCAACAAGGCCATGAAGACCAACAAAAAATTTGGTCCAATGGACCAATGGGCCCATGAGTAAGGTAAAACAGCTTATTGGTGGAAATCTGGCAAATTTCCTCTTTGGACAAAATAGTATTGAAGAACTACACTTCATTTTTGGCAGTCATTTCATGTTTTGTGAAACCACAAATCTCAGGATTTTGTTTATACTGTATATTCATTTCATTTATTCACAACTAATCATGTTTTGAGTGAAGAAAACTCCCGCAGGTTAGGTTTCAACTTTCAGATTAGGTGTGGTCATGTCATGCTCCTCATCACAGCAGATGAAGTACTCACCTGCTTCACTTGCATCTCTTTTTCTTCAACGAGGCACTTTACGGTATAAGGTATGACCAGGACCCAGGCTAGAATCATCATGAGGGGAAGTGACAGGCCAACATCTTGCACAAATCTGATGTGCAAAAGGCAGGAAACAAAGAAGGGAATGGGTGAGTCAAAAATTGAAGATACAAGTTCCCATATGAGGAACTTCAATGCAAGAGGAGGCCATTAGGCCCATCAAGCCTGAAATATATATATATATATATATATATATATATATATATATATATATATATATATATATGTACATACATAAACACACATACATACATACAGAAGCCTCAGATCATGGAGGACCTATAAATGACTGAGGTTAGGAGGTTCACAGACTAACAGCAAGGTCAAAAGAGAACAGACAGCCAAAAGATATGTATGGACACATTGCACATAAGTAGTTGAGTAGCAGGAAGGGAATGGGAAAATTAAAATAAAAAGGGGGAAAGGAGTGGAGTAAATTTTCGATGAAATTGTGATATTGTTTGGATTCAATGACTACAGTAATTAATATTTAAATAATCAAACTGTACAGCCAGTTCAATGCATCCATGCATGAAATCAAAACAATAGTCGTTTGTTTCCACCAACATCCGTCAACAATAACCTGGAATGGTGTACGATAGTGAGCCATTCATGCAAAATTGTTTCTTACAACACCCTCCCACACTCATTCTTCAAAAATAAGAATAAATGTGTAAACCTCCAGCCATCCCAAAACGTTTTGGAGTGCTTTTTGGTAGTATTGAGGAAAAGTGCAGTGTATGAATCTTGAAAAAAAGGCAATAATTAATAATACTGTTCAACAGATAATTTCATCCCAAATAAGGTGTACAACATTGGTAATTCCACTGATTATTAATACTGCAGTGCACATGCTTTTGAATTACCGATCCACGGCGTGGCAGGGGAAAGGGAAAGGTTGGGTCTGTACAAGGGGCTCATCAACTGGACTGTCCGTGAGGACTTCCACAGCAGCACGTTCCAACATATCTTGGAGGGGCAGGAATGGCCATTGATAGGTCATTTTTGAGTTCTCTGTGACTGGCCCTATTTTCCAAAGAAGGTCTTGCAGTCTGTCCGTAGGCATTACGCTGTTGATGCCGAGGCGTAATGTGTAGTTGAGGCGTCGAGATGGCGTCTTGTTGGACGGAACTTCGTGGAAGATGATACCTTATAAGGAAAGGAGGGAGAGTTTAGATAACAAACGAAAAAGAAGAAAAAAAAAAAACGTGATTTTTTTTTTTTTTTTTTACATCTTTCATTTTTGCCAAAAAGTTTTCTCAATTTACTCTGTTATAACAAGAGTTCCCTTCCAAAGAACTTACAAGCAGGAGGGGTCAATTCGGAATAATAGTTTCCAACATTTGGTTGCTTGTCCATGCTCTATCCTTTTTAAATGCTGAGCATCAAGCAAGGAAGCAGCACATATCATTTTAAAACTCTTTCATATGACTTAGCCGAAGTTCGAACCGCAGACCTTCCAGACGCAGAGCAGACACTCCAACAATTACGATACAAATCTGGTATGACGTGTCGAAACTGAATTAAAGTGAAGATGCTCCTGATTGTGTTGTCATTATTTATCATTGGAGAGCAATAAACTTTTCGTTGTTCTAACATGAGCAATTTGGATGTTCTTAAAATTCAGTATATTATTCGGAAATAGTGGGTTGATTACAACTCCATTGAAATTGTCAATTAGCCTGCACCAAATTCCGAACGGACTCCTCGCCTCCTATCCCTCCTCAAGAAGTAGCAGGAAGGAAAGGGGAAGGGGAAAATTGTAATTGGTGTGTGTCAGTGTGAGTGAGTGAGTGAGTGAGTGAGCATTTAAATATAGATTGTACCTTATCACTTCGAACATATCTCTTCAATGACATCACTGGGAATTGAAGCAAAGATGTCTAATTGAAATCATAATAAATGGAGAATGGAAACATTCTGTGTAGCATCTGTGGCCACAGGAAAACGTGTTTCAAGAGAACATTCCATATTTACTGTGCACCTCAGACCACAGGGGCAAGTTGCATGCACTTTGGCAGAGTTTGACAAAGTTATTTAATTTAACCATAAATTGGTTTGATACGCTGAATGTGTACCATGTCCTCCATTAGCCGTGCTGGTTTTGAGGGGGGTATTTATCCAAATCAATGTTTACTGTAATCAATGTCGTAAATTTTAAGGCATTTCAAAAACTTCTTCATGCAGCAATGAAATTGGATGATACATTTTGCATTAAAAACAAAAAAATGCTGAATTATAATAACACCATGCTGAGTACCAGCCCCTACAGGTGATCTTGTTCCAAGCACGCAACACGTTGTTCTGATACATACCTTTATTTGGGCGGTATATGAGTAACTGACAACTGCCTCAATCGCTCCCAAAAAAATAAAATAAAAAATAACCCGGGATATGTAGGTGAAGCAAATCAAATGGAAGACCAAGAAGTAAAGAGCAAAGATGGAGTCATCAGGAGGAACCTACATATTGCTCATAATTCAAAACACCTCATTGCACTGGGAAATGCGGGAACAGAAATACTGTTCTGTAAATGGTGGAGATTTGTAATACCCTCTCTCACCTGGAGGCAGTAGAAAATTTGTGTCCCCTCCCTCCTCCACCCAAGACCACCAGCAAAGATAAGACACCCCTATACATTAATTGGGCTCATGCTGATCCTATGTCGTAAGTCTGGATGCAATCGCCCCAGAACTGTCGTAGCTCGATGAACAAACGCCGGTCCGTGAATTATAGTGAGGATGTGTTTTTAATCTATAAGAGGGTTGTACTCAGTGGCTCTTGTTGTGCGAAAGGGATCACCTAGAGTCTGAGACAAATACCCCAGCAATGCTCTGCACTGTTAAATACCGTCTTGTTCTTGTAGCAGCAGCAGCAGCACATCTACACAACTTGTAGCACATCATCTGCACAATGATACAGAATATTAAAAATCTGAAAGTCTTTACCATAGAGATTTAATTTTCCCTGTTCATTGCATGCCATCTTGTGTGATTTCTCCTTGGGTTTTGTGCCATTATTGAAAAAAACTTGCAGTGAGACTTGAACTGGAAAGCATCTTGCCTTCTCTGCTTCAAAGGTCAATTCTAGCAGTGGGAATGTGCAAACACTTTGCCAGGTTCACAACCTGTGTACATATGTCTTGAGACAAGGAAGAATCTGACACCAGACTTGCCTGAAATCACACATTTGTTTGTTCTTGATCCTCCATATCTGGTGGAAACTGGTAACAGCTGTCTCAAGAATATGATCTTCTTCACTCCCTTTGCACATCAAGAAAGGAGTCAGGATAGAAACATCTCATGATGAGGACGAATGCCTGAAGTGTGTTTGCTGAAAAGGCTTGGTTCCTAATCCCTCCCCCTTTGTCCCAAATATGCACCCACACCCCACACCCCTCGCTCTACAGTCCTAAAGTTAGTGAGATTCTCACCAGAGGTTAGCCTGTTGGTGTTACCACCTGAATCCCTGGCTCACGATGAAGGTGAATCTATCTTCAAATACCATATATGTTTGTTGATTGTCCATTAATGTCCTTGTAATACATGTAAAGTACAATAATGTCTACTAATGCCTTTGTCGTGCATGTGATATACTGTTTGTACAAGGTACTCGATGAGTCTCAGATCACTGTTAGAAAATGGTGGACAAGTATCTGGGTAATCTGACGCATAATCAACAACGAATCCCGATGTCAGCAACAGACTCATCCTCAAAACCTGTGCATTCAAATGGCTGCAGATTCTTCTTGGTGGGTGCACCTGCTTCCTTTTAGTAAGGAGGGCACGGAGACAGACCTACTGAACTACAGACTGGTTATAAATAGTCTTTTTCAGATAAATCAGCAGGTTGATGGAATCGATAATCTCAGCTGATCTCACGACCTATCCTTTCTCCAACTCCTTCATACCGAGTAATCAATTTGACCTCTCGACCCTCAACATGCTATTTCTGATAACTAAACGTTGGATCGATGCTCTCAACATCCAACAAGAGGTCAGAACTGCCTAACTGGACATCTCTTGAGCATTTGACGCTGTCTGGCACCCAGCCCTAGTCACGACATTTTTGCCAAATGTAATCCAGAATCCTGTCCTTGATGAGCAGGTGGACTCTGTTAATACTCAGATGAAACGCATCGCCCTCGAAGATATCGTATGTCCACCCTTTGTCTGCCTTGTAGGCTGATCTCTCTCACGGCAGTATCCTGCATCCTATCCTGTTTGTTGTGTATATTAATAGCCTCTTGGACTCTTGGGAAAACACTCTATATCACATTGTAGATGACTTCACCCTGTGACAAAGTCCCTCACACTATTGACAAGCAGGCTGCAGCCGTGTCCTCGTCCACTTATCTGAAGCAAGTAAGAAACTGGTGAATCAACTGGAATATGTCATTCCATGTCTCCAAGTCCCACACATCCAGTCTCTAAATATAGACTGCAGAGCTCACCCTCCAATTTATGTCTGTAGTCAACCTCTGGCAGAGGTGCAGTCTTCTGTGCACTAACAATCTGCCATAACATTTTATGTTATGCAGGCAATCACTAACAATCTGCAGGCAGGGGTTTTTAATTCTCTGCACAGCTCAATAGTTCCTTCGGTGTTCTCAGCTTCTAACAATATACAAGGCCTTCTCCCACAGTATCATGGATGGTAGTTCTCCTCTGATATCTGGTGCTGCAAGATCACACAACGTGTCCCTGGAAGCAGTTGAATCCAAGGCCGTGAAGACAATTGGAGTGACTTAGCTGGTGGTTGAGGTGTAAGGCCTACTTTATCTCCACTACACACAAGTTGGTGGTCTCACAATTTTCTGTCCACCTCATATCTGGTCTTGCTCCATGTGCCGTCTGAGTTATTCAACCTTTTTGAGCCCCTGAGGTCACCGTCACTCAGCCAGCAAACCGTACCTTATTGCTCAAATCAAATTCAACTGTTCACCTTCACTCGTTTGTTCCCCACCTTCTCCCGACGAAGAAATCACCTCCATGAGTGTCGCGTCATGCTCTTCCCTCCAGTCGATTGAGATAACGAGTCATTGCCATCTCATGACATCCCTTTGTTCTTAATCTTGATCTTGATCTTCTTCTCTCAACAATGCTCCTCTCAAGTTCACCTGCAATTGTTCAATCCTGCTGTCAGCTTTTCTTGTCTGTTGATTTTATTTTCTTGCCTACTTATCCCAACTGTTCTCTTGCCATGTCTGCAAGTCCCTAATTATTACGTTTGTCCCTTGCCCACTTTTTCATCTATTGTCTGCTGGTTCCCCTCATGACTTGTGAAAATTGAAGATTTTTCAAGTATATTGGTTGGCCTTGTGCATTATTCTGTCTGTCTGTCTGTCTGTCTGTCTGTCTGTCTGTCTGACAATCGCCTTCGGGTCACAATTTGAAACCGATCTTCACAAAACTTCACCACTTGGTCGAGTTTGTCATAAGTAAGAAACCTGTTGTTTTTTGAGGTCAAAAGGTCAACATAGGCCAAAGGTAAACAACTTTGTCAAGTTTCTAAAATTGTCAATTTTCATCTGATTGACTTGAAATTTGAAGAGGAGTTGTACGTTTGGTCATTGAAATCAACGAACAAGTATTTTTTGAGATGAACATAGGCCAAAATGTTGACATTGGCCGAATTTATAAAACTAGTACGTGCCCGTACGAACGTGGCCGTACGTGCGTGGCGGTATGTGCAAAAAAACAAAACAAAAAAAAATACTGTACTTTCAAACTGTGTGCCAGAAACAACAACCACACAGGCCGTTCCTTCGCTCTCGTAAACGACGACTGGATTGGGGCATTGTGTTTATCTATAAAAGCGCATAAGAAATCGAGAAATTATTAGAATACATGAAGTCATCACTATCCGGAAGTCCATACGTTGTAACCCGTAATGGGGAACGCGGCTGAGGATCTCTTCCCCAACGGCCACACCTTCGCAGCAACGTGTCCTGTCATTGGGAACTAAATGGCGCATTGGCCACGCCTACGCAGCAACGTGTTCTGTCATTGGTTGGTAAATAAATGGCCATAACTTGGGAAGCACTTGTCCGATTAATATCAAACCTTGAAAAGGCACATCATCAGGTCACCAGCAATATACCTGGCAAGTTTCAATTAGATCGGACCAGTGGTTGTCGAGAAACAGCGGTCACACACACACACACACACACACACACACACACACACACACACACACACACACACACACACACACATTGCTGGAATTATAGATAGATTGTCAATTTTCATTCCATTGGCTTGAAATTTGAAAAGCGTTTAAGTATCAGGTCATTGAATTCAATGAACAAGTATTTTAAGGGCAAATTTGTTTATGGATTTCATAAGTATCACGCTATGCATGACATCTTTTTTGTTTTCTTTGTTGATGTCAGCATTTCACCCCTCTGTCATCCGTTCTTCCATGAGCCTTAATCTCTGCAACAATGTTGAAAAATGTGAACTAGATCATATAACAAACTACATATGAATAAAGCAGTAAAAAAAAAAACAATTCATAACATGAAATGTTTCATTTACTCAATGTAAAGCTAAATTTATGGCTTAGACATCATTCATCATTCATACTTTTAACACTTAATGTTTTTGCATTATATTCCAAATCATATTATTTGTGCCATTTTGTTCCTGTTTGTTTTGTGGGAAGGGTTAGGAATTTTCCATTGTATCCCTAATGTAACAAAAGCAAATAAATTGACATCAGGAATAACAAAACATGGTTTAGTAAAAGTAGCGGCATTTGCAGCCTCCACAATGAAAAAGAAGAGCATCAGCGATGTCTCAAACTCACTGGCCATGTGTTTGTTTATGAGCTGCAGATTGTGGACCCCGCTGTCGAGTGACGTCTCATCGCTCACCCCCCAGAAGCGATCGAGTAGAATGCAGTCTGTCACATTCACCATGAATACAGACAGCGCAGTGATGGCGTTCAGGGTACCAGCCAATTCGTTTTCATTGAGCATTCCTGCATCGCACATATTGTTCTACATGTCACTGTTTTCAGATTAATAACCTTGTCACAATAAAGAACGAGAGGGGGAGCACTCGGTGGAGTGCAAAACCTCCGCCGCCAATACTGCTGGGTCACTTAAGTGAACCTGATATCCTATTCATTGTAGGTCAAAACGGATCAGACTCTACTGAACCACGATTGAATCAACTAAACTAGATCGACTTGCATGTAGAAAGGCCAAAAAAATAAAATCGAAATTTTTTTGAAAAAAAAGTTGCAACATTTAAGTCTTTTTTTCTCGAACAAATTTTTCTTTTTGGGTTGGAAATCACTTAAAACATGTAGAAATACAAAATTTCTGTCTTTTTTTTCTCTAACAAATTTTTATTTTTGGGTTGGAAATCACTTAAAACATGTAGAAATACAAAATTTCTGTCTTTTTTTTCTCTAACAAATTTTTATTTTTGGGTTGGAAATCACTTAAAACATGTAGAAATACAAAATATCTGTCTTTTTTTTTTCTAACAAATTTTTATTTTTGGGTTGGAAATCACTTAAAACATGTAGAAATACAAAATTTCTGTCTTTTTTTTCTCTAACAAATTTTTATTTTTGGGTTGGAAATCACTTAAAACATGTAGAAATACAAAATTTCTGTCTTTTTTTTCTCTAACAAATTTTTATTTTTGGGTTGGAAATCACTTAAAACATGTAGAAATGCAAAATTTCTGTCTTTTTTTTCTCGAGCAAATTTTTATTTTTGGGTTGGAAATCACTTAAAACATGTAGAAATACAAAATTTCTGTCTTTTTTTTCTCTAACAAATTTTTATTTTTGGGTTGGAAATCACTTAAAACATGTAGAAATACAAAATTTCTGTCTTTTTTTTCTCTAGCAAATTTTTCTTTTTGGGTTGGAAATCACTTAAAACATGTAGAAATGCAAAATTTCTGTCTTGTTTTTCTCTAACAAATTTTTATTTTTGGGTTGGAAATCACTTAAAACATGTGGAAATGCAAAAACAAAAATTCAAATATTTTTCAAAATTTTTTGGGCCATGTCCAAAATCTAATGGCATGATCCTTGGACCATACCTAATCCCCCCACCGAGTTTCGTCGAAATCCGTCCAGGAGTTTTTCAGTAATACTGTTCACAAACAAACAAACAAACAGACAGGGGTGAAAACAGTAACCTCCGTCCATCTTCGGTGGCGGAGGTTAACAAATGACACATCCCTTATAAGATGACAATGACTGATTTTACTATGTGCATGACGTAAATGAAAATAAAAATGACTGGTTATTCTTTGATTTACAAATCAGAACCTCACGAAGACGATAATATTTTGGTCAAACGGATGATTCTGTCGAATTGCATGAATCTATACTCTGCCATAAAAGCCAAGCATGCAATTGTTGTTGATGCAAATTATTATTTAAGTGACATCATTGGACACAAATGAGGTGCAAACCTTTGATAGAGATCAATGCTGAATAATTACGTGTCCATGTAATTGTGACTTAATCATATAATGCTGCGTTGTGGCGAAGGTTTTCACATTAGGGATCCAACGTGGAAGAAACACTCTCAATATGGGGTACGTTCACCTCCAGCAGCAATCACTCGGTACAGGGAGTCATGTGAATGTATCCATCCTGAGCAGGAGCTGTTATCCTGCGACGTCCACATCTTCGCATGTATCTCTTGTTGATCCAGTGGTTTGATTACGTTTTCTGAGATCATAAACAGTTCCTCTAATCACGTTAAAGAGCCTTGCAAAATGGCAAATGGAAGACTCTGCTTGAAGGTGCCCAATGATTTGATCCCTCCCATTTTCTGATGGATGTGGCATTGCAATAGATTGTTACCTCCGCCACCGAAAGTGGAAGAAGGTTATGTTGTCACCCTTTTTTGTCTGTTTGTCTGTCTGTTTATGTGCAGGATATCTCAGAAAGTTGTGGACGGATCCGGATGAAATTTGATGGACAGGTTGGGTGTGTGACAAGAAAGAATTGATTCAATTTTGGTGAAGATCCAAATACGAATGCAGATCCGATAATTTATTAAATGATTCTTCACAACTTTTTGAGACATCATGCTATATATCATTTCTGGTCCGATATCTCAATGGTGGACAGATTCAGATGAAACTTGGTGGACATGTTGAGTGTGTGACCATGACAAATTGATTAGATTTTAGTGAAGATCCGAATCCGGATCTGGATACGAGAATTATTTAATATTTACAGTGTTTCTTCACCAGTGAGAGATAGGGCCAAAAACGATATATGGCGTGATATTTCAAAAATGTATTTGGCCAGATATGTTCTCATAGATCAGGCATTGCCTGGTGGAGGTATGTGCTCTACTGAGTGCCCTTCCAGTTAAATAATGTAATCAGTTATTTTTTTTGTTCCACACACTGGTGTCTTGGAAAGACTATTTCGGATTTGCTCAGAATACTTCGTGTGACCAATCAAAACATGTACCGAACGATTATTGCGTGAGGAAAATGCCTCATGGGGAAACTTGCAATCAGTTGTTTGAAAAGGCATTTGGAATGAACACCGGAACAGCCCTTCACCAATCACTTTATAAATTCTACATGTTTGGTTTTTGTTAAGACGGAGAGTATACCTACGGCATCATTAAGCTCAATAGGTCAAGGCAGTTTGAGCAGAAAGCAGTTTCTGGAAGTGTCAGATTCCTTGAGATTAACAAGACTCAGTGTCAAACTTTTCCTGAAGTCAAAACTAAGGAGGTGCTGTGAGCATTGTGATAATAAGGAGTTCCCTTTCAAGGATCTTGGATGCAGGAGGAAGCCACTAGTCCCATCAAGCTTGTGCAATGGTTGCCAAGCTATGGTTGTTTTCCCATGCTGTATCCTTCATAATTGCTGAGCATCGAGCAAGGAAAGAGCATGTGCCATTTTAAAGTCTTTCGTTGGACTCATTTCTTCCAGGGTTCGAACCACTGACCTCCCACAGGCTCAGAGCGTTCTATCTATATTCTGGAAAGTTGATGGCATAAATGCCCCTGGTTAAAGCCATTAAAATCGTCAAAATGGCAAACTTTAGCTGCTGCTCAATTGTCGAAAGAAGAAACTTTTGATTTTATGAGTTTAGTCGCTGTAGCGCTCGATGCTCAACGGAAATAGGCGACTGCTAATGCAAGAGCCATATTTCTCTAACAGTCTTACAGATAGGAGGAGGAGGAGAAGGAGGAGGAGGAGGAGGAGATTGGGACCATACACTGTGCTGAGCGTTGGTGCTGCCTAAGCAGTCTCCTTGGCTATTGGGCACAATCCTGGACAGGTCGCCACTCCGACACAGGATACCAGCAAGCTGGCACTCATTTTGCCGACCTCAGAAGGATTACAGATAGAAGAGACACATAATCACAAGTTATCAAAGTTACCAATCAGTTCAGGCATCTCATCTGACAGGAACATTGTCTGACATTGCACTGCAATCCTTACAGAATAAAACATTCCATTTCATAACTATGTAAACACGAAATGCTCAGTACCAAACACATTGGACACATCTCCTGTACATTTTCTTTTCTTTCAGTCACAGTAATGTTGATCAGATGTAACACACCGTTGGTGCTGCCGAAGGAATTTATTGACAAGGGTTACATTGGGTGGTTTGCCATCGCTTTCATATCAGTTCGGGTGGAAATTGTAAATTTTGCCAGGGTGTTGGTGATAGCTTGCCCACACTTCATGGAGGATACCGTGGCATCTTTAACGTCCAACACCTAATGCTGGCATATGAGACGGCCAGTTTAACATCCATCCGAGGGACGGCACACACGTTGGTGCCTCGTCCGATCTGCGAAACCCCACAATGACAGTTTACAGTTGCATCTAGATGCTAACCCTGGCTAGACAGCTCAGAGGTGAGCGTGTGCATCTCTCGGCTATCGTGATAACCCACCAGTAATGCTAGGTTTGAATTTTTAAAAATTCCATCGTAAGATGATTGCAGGAACAATCACAGTGTTGAGTTTGCAGTAACTCGAGCACACTCGGTATTCACAATGACAATTGTTTGGAATACAGTCACTAAATCAATCATTAATGAAAAGTAGGTTCTGGAATCCTACGGTAAAGCTAGCTAGTACGCAGGATAATAGAGAACAGTAGATCCAGAGAAGTGCCATGATCAAACGGTTTGGATAGGACGAGGTATACTGAAATTCCTTTTGTGCACAAGGGTTTATTTAAAGCAAAAGCAAAGATGGTGAAACAGTCTAGCTCACATCAGCAAGGAGCAGGAAGTCCCTTCCCTTTCCGGTAGAAAAGAGGAATTGAAAGCAAAAGAGGTAATAATTACGGGCTTGCACTATATCAACATAGCATCAACAGATTGCATGAAAACATTTGGAGGTGCAGCAGTAAAACGTTCATGCATATCGGCATAGCAGTAAAGACTTTCTAACAAGTAAACTTACTGAACTGCTCCAGATGAGAAAGCAGCATTTTCGGATCGATGTTCAGCTGACTTTTGATCAGGCCTTGCACAAATGAATTTTCCAAAGCATTCTGTGAAAATTGCATCAATGGGTAAAACAATTTCAAACGAGGAAGAGCAGTAAGAGATTGCAGAATCTCACCAGAACTTGTTTTGTGTGGTGTATTTTGTGTGGTGTTTGTGTACTGGTGTGTTACGTAATTAATAAGAGACATAACTAGAACTGCCACTTGATAACTGTTGGCAGTGATGACCGGGTCCCAAGATGTCCCGCTTTGATTGGACACCTGACCCTGACCCTGACCCATGATGTTTCTCATTATTATTCAATTGAATTTAGAATTGGAGTAAAATAAATTCAATTCAAATCAAAGTGAAGACCAAATAGGTACAGTCCTGCATTGGAGTAAACAGAAGGAACCTGAACAAGGTAAAAGCAAATATGAAGTCATCAGGAGGAACCTGGTTAGGATTCGCATTTCAGCTTCTACTCCTCTACCCTCAAACCAATCCAGGCACAGCCAAGTGAGCCTTTTTCAAAAAAACAATAATAATAATAATGAAGAAAAGAAAAAGAACCCAGATCAAAAAATTTAATAATTCTGGCTGCCAGATCATATGTCCGATCAAGTTGAAATTGAAAACATGTATTTCCCATCACTACTAGATCATAATTGTGAAGTTTCATGTCGATTAATTAAGCGGTTCCAGAAAAAACATTATTTAGTATTTTCTTCAATCCAATATGGTTGCCAAACCATGTGACCTATCAATTATTGTTTAACCAACTTGTACACTCAAGGCTTGGGGAACATGGGTGTGAGGTTTCCCCTTGATCTATCCAGCCCTTCTGGAGAAGATTTTTTTGATGGGTTTTAGGGTAAATCCAATATGGCTGCCAAACCATGTGCCCTATGATGTTATATGTGTGACCCTTTTGCTCCTCATGGATAGGCGGTCATACTTGTAATGTTACGCCTCGATCTGCTCAGCCAATTCAGAGAATATTTTTGAAGGTTAAAAAAGAAAAGGTTGCCAAATCACGTGACTGATGACATCATCAATTTTTTGTTTTTGTGGCCAACTTTATCCTGAGATGACCTTTCAACATTTTCATACTGATCAGATGTAGCGTTCCACATATGCAGTTATGACATCATAACGAAGGCACCTATGACGTCACAAAAAAAAATCACATTCCCCATCAGGATTACTTGCCGTGTGCCAAGTTTCAATTTTTTTCCTTGGTGTGGTTTCAGAGATAAATAGGTTCAATTATTTTTCCGTTTTTCCAACATGGCTGCCACACAACATGACCTATGATGTCATAATTATCATTAAATCATTCTACACGAGTAGTTGCACATACGGTGAAAATTTTTGTCTCAATCCAACAAGCAGTTCCGGAGAAAAACACAAAAGTTCTACGCGGACAAACAAACAAACAAACAGACAGACAAACAGACGGACCCAAATGCAATACCCTCTCCTTCGGCGAGGGTAATACAGTTGAACAACACGTAATAAAAAAGAAATGTCATAAAAATAACCCATTTGGACCATTCACATATGATTATTTATTTATTTACTCAACAATTTATCCATTTAATACTCGATCCATCAATGACCTCATCAGTCTATCATTAAACTAAATATCGATACCCCAGAAAAACCAGAATTACTTACCTTCAGCACATGCAGATTCTCCTGAGCGTCGTCCATTGATTTTTTGCTGCTGAGCCAGAGCTCAGAATACCGCTTTAAATCATCAAATCTCAGAAACGTTGAGTTTGCCTGTAAATGAGAAACAGCATTTCAGTAGGCAAAACTGAAGGTACCACCAACTAGTATAGCTGCTCAATAGGCCCTGAAGACCATTTGGTGGTCAAAAAGTCAGGCCTGAGCCTTTCCTATAATGCAGCTATACTAGTTGGTGGTTCCTTCTTTTATGAATATGGATCTGTAGCGGCATAATTTTGCTCATGGTTTTGTAATATGTGAATACGCTTTAGTTTTGGTTTTACGGGGTTTCCCAGCAGGGGTTTGGAGAGGTTTTACTGTTGTGGTTTAGTAAGGTATTGACTCGGAATCCGAACGTCTCGGATGCCATTTCTTTCACGCTAAATTGGTGACCCCGATGTGATCCAAATGGATGGACAGGGAGTTGAAAATGCGCAACCACTCCCTGGGAATGAACAGCCAATCATGCCCTTCCCTCCCAGATACTCAACCAGCTTCATCGGTGGCAGAAGTTTTGATAAAGCTACCACCATTCTGGCCTCATGACTCACAGCTGTGGTTTATGCAACTCAAAGCCCAATTGGACACCCGAAACATCACTACCGAGTTAATTTGATTTAAATTCACTGTTGGCTCCTTGTTACCAGAGTATGTGATGGAGGTGAGGGATATTTTACTACTTGGGGAATTACAGACACAGAGAGAGAGAGAGACAGAGAGAGACAGAGAGAGACAGAGAGAGACAGAGAGAGACAGAGAGAGACAGAGAGAGACAGAGAGAGACAGAGAGAGACAGAGAGAGACAGAGAGAGACAGAGAGAGACAGACAGAGAGACAGAGAGACAGAGACAGAGACAGAGACAGAGACAGAGACAGAGACAGAGACAGAGACAGAGACAGAGACAGAGAGAGAGAGAGAGAGAGAGAGAGAGAGAGAGAGAGAGAGAGAGAGAGAGAGAGAGAGAGAGAGAGAGAGAGAGAGAGAGAGAGAGACAACGAATGCTCCACACCACAATTTTGAAGACCACACTCATAAAACATACGACTCCCTCTGAGCACTGACACTTTCAACAACTCCTTACAGCCAAGGATTTTGGAGATTGATGACCCACACAACTACTGGCTCATATCCAGAAGATTCCCAGTGACCGCCAAGCCACCCTCGACCAGTTTCTCCTTTGTGAGTTGTTCTTGCAACATTTTCCACCACACTTCCGCACAATACTTGCAGCTAATGCAGCGATGGCACTACCTGCGACTGCGGATCTGGCCGCTCATCTCATGGACACTATTACACCGACTGTGGCTAGTATGACACCTCTACCACAACATGCCACACAGCTACAATCTGAAATGGCAGACCTTAAGAAGCTTGTCCTGGAGCTCCATGCTGCCCAACACCCTTTGATGCCATTGGTCATCAGTGTGGAGCACCGTGCTCATACCGACAGCAGGGATATGACGAGTTCACCTGGGCCATATATCAGATGCTTTCTCTTCTGCGTGGATCATACTAGTGGACTTAGTTTTCTAGTGGACACAGGGGCAGAGGTGGGCATTGTGCCATCTGCCACTGAATGGAAAAAAACTGGCAGGAATATTCATTGCATGCTGTTAACAAAACGTCTCTTTCAGCTTGATTTGGGTTTACGTCGCTCATTTCTGTGGGTGTTTACTATTGCTGATACCAGAAACTCTATCCGAGGTGCGGATTTTTATGTTATTTCAATCTCCACGTAGATGTCAAATATCGCCATCTATTGGATGCCTCAACACAGTTTGGTGTTATCGGTAATGCATCCCTCGTTTCATCGCTGCATATCATGTGTCATGCATCCACCTCCATGTGCCCTTTTCAGAAAATACATGATGACTTCCCGTCCATCATCATCGGCTATCCGTCGAGGGGTCGACGAAGACTGGAGGGTAATTTGACTCGTGTTTGAAACAAGAATGAGCAGCGAGACCAACTCTTTACAAATTCCCTGCCGCATAAGGGGAAGGTAAAGGTGCCGGGGTGTAAACCGTCTTCTCCAGCTCTCCTGCATTCTTGCTCTCTTTGGTGTCCACAGGTTTTGGGATGGCAGAGAGTAAGGCTCGCCAGCATTTGCATCTTAGGACATATCAGAATGTCACCTCCTCTCATTCAGTAATTGGAATATTTGACATAAGCAGGTGACTCTTCAAAACCTCCTTGAATTAGTGTTTCTGCCCTCCGATGTGGAACATTTATCACATGCTAGTCTTCCGTACAGAGCTATATTTGGGAATTTGGGAGCCAATCAACTTCCATTCTGAGTACATGGCCTATCCAGTGCAGTTGTCAACACCAGATCGGCGTTTCAACAGGGTCCATGTGGATCCTGTCGGTCCGATCCATAACGCGCCTATTGGCGGAAATCCAGTCCATCAAACACCACATCACACATTACATCGAGACCACGGGAACCACTGTTTTTGTGCGTGCTTGCCGACTATATCACCCGAGAAATTATGTATTGCCTGCCGGGAGTTTGACTACATGTTACAATGTTGGATCTTCAGACCATTGTCCAGCAGTTGGGCTTCACTGCTGCGCATTGTCCCAAAAAAAGACATGCAAAAAAATAAAAATAAATGGCATCCTTGCGGGGATTACCGGTCCTTATACAACGCGGCTGTTTCAGACTCTTAACCAATTCCACACATTCAGGAATTTACTGCTACACTCCATGGCACGATTATCTTCTCCAAGTTTTGAACTCGTCCGTGCGTACCATCAGATTCTCACGGATCCAGGTGACATCCCGAAGACAGCAGTCACCTTGCTTTTCGGCCTGTTCGAATTACTTCGGATGCTGTTCGGCCTACGCAATGCCGCACAAATCTTTTAACGTTTTATCCATTAGGTGCTCTGGGGATTGCACTTCTGCTGTGTGTATATAGATGATATTCTAATCGCCAACGCAACCGCAAAAATAAATAAATAAATAAATCAGGAACACCTACGACTCCTTTTCACCTGTTTTTCGGACTTTGGCATCACCATCAATCCCACAAAATGCATATTCTGTGCTCCAGAGTTGAATTTCCTCAGTCACTGTGTTAACCACTCGGGCATCTGCCTGCTTGAGAAGGTGCAACTTATATTTGGGATTTCCCATCACCATCATCTCAACGCAAACTGAGAGTTTTTGGACCTCGTTAACTTTTACCATCAATTTATTTCAAATGCAGCCACAACACAGCAGCCGCTGAACGAGTTATTCGCAACTGGTAAGCACCCTGAAGTGTTCCGATGGGCGGAGCCAACCTTGTCAGCCTCCCATACCATCAAGACCGCACTGGCCAACACATCACTCCTGATTCATTTGAATCCAGAGGCACCAACAAGCCTGATGGTAGATGCGTATGAGCTCACGGTGGGTGCGGCCCTTCACCATTTCATCGAGGCTGACTGGCGTCCACTCACGTTCCACTCTAAAATGCTGAAACCAACAGAGAGCAAGGACAATGCCTTCGAATGTGAATTACTCGCTGGATACTTCACCATCAAGCACTTTGGCCATTTCTGTTTGGCCAGACCATTCTCTGTCCTGACTGACCACAAATCTTTAACTTTTGCTCGATCCATCCATTCGGACTCTCACTATCCCTGCAAACTTCACCAACTCGGTTATATCTCACAATTCACCTACAACATCTGGCACATCAAAGGATCACAATCTCGGCGGCTAACACTCTCTCACGCATCGAGGTTTTGGCGTTGTCTTCAACCAACACACTGGTCATCGGTTTTGATGCATTTGCAGCAGTGCAACGGGAGGACATTGAGCTCCACCATCTACAGTCTGCAACTGGTTCGCTTACATTTCGCAAGGTCGCTTGCGAGTGCGCGATAAATCATAGCGATAGTCACGCACTTTTACTCCTGTGGAATTCTGTCATACAGTCTTCGACATTTTTCACTCATTTGCACACCCGTGTATACGAGCAAACCAGCAACTCATCACCACTTGCTATGTCTATCTACACATCAACACTGACGTGTGCCATTGCGCCAAGCAGTGTCTTCAATGTCAACACTCCAAGCTCTAACATCATATTGTCACACCACTCATTAGCTTTTCAACACAAGATAGGCATTTTAACAGGGTCCATGTTGATCTTGTCGGTCCCCTCTCACTTTTAAATGGACACTGCTATTTACTGAGTTGTGTTGACCACTTCACCCATTTGGTGGAGGCCAGGGTCTTTGTCCACACCTGTTTCACACGTTTTGGTGTTCCATCAACCATCACTACGGATGATGGAAGCCAGTTCAAATCAGCTCTATTCCTCGAGCTGACAACTCCTGGGTAAGGTCTATGTGTGAATCACCGTTCACCATCCAGTAGCAAATGGTATGGTGGAGCATTTTCACTGCCAACTCAAGTCTTCCCTGAAAGTGCATGACAACTCCACACACTGGATGGACGTCATACCTATGGTCCTGTTTGGGACACGAGCTGCTCTAGAAGACAACCGAGGATGCTCCACTGCAGACCCAGTGTATGGTGCATCACTTCATCTCCCAGGAGAATGACACCTTGCCCGATGCCACCAACTATGCAGCCAACTTCGTTCGGCCAGGTAGGGCCTCAGGGTGACACAGACATGTACGCCTTTGGCATGCCCAGTTTTAATTCCCGAGGAATTTTCCACATGCACCCAGGTATTCGTACATTGTGATGCTATCAGAAAGCCCTTGTAGCAACCTTATGCTGATGAAATTCTACAATGCTCCGACAAGAATTTCATACTCAATATGAACGGTGGTCGTGATACAGTCTCCATAGATCGCTTGAAGCTAGTTTTTCTTGATGCAGCACCATGGGTGACCATCTCACTTATTAACAGCAGATTGACACCGACTACACTACTGGTCAAAAGTTTTAGAACACCCCCATTTTTCCAGTTTTTACTGAAATTTAAGCAGTTCAAGTCCAGTGAATAACCTGAAATGGTACAAAGCGAAGCGGTAAACTGCCAGAGGTTAAAAAAAACAAGTTTAGGTTCCCAAAAACTGAAAAATAATGTAAATGTCAGAGTTGTTAAAAAGGCCCTTTTCAGGGAACAAGTAATGGGTTAGCAACTGCAGCTCTTCTGCAGCAATGGAAGTAAATTAAGCCTTGAAAGTTGATGCAAACAATTCTGACAGGTGTCCCAACTTTTGTTGATTAGTTACAAACCCCATGTCTGTATAAAAGCAGTGATGGAACAGACTGTGTTGTTCCACCCTGTGAAGCATGATTTGGACATTGTTGCACTGTAGGAAGTAGTTTCTTGCTATCATAATGGTGAGAAAAAGACAATTAACTAAGGAAGACAGACAGACCATTATAACCCTTAAAAGTGTAGGTCTTTCCTTAAGAGAAATTGCGAAGAAGCCAAGGTGTGACTGAGTACAGTTTCCTACATCATCAAAAGGCACTTGGAAACTGGAGGAAACTCTGACAGGAAGAGGTCCGGCAGACCCAAAGCCACAACACAATCAGAAGACAAGTTTCTGAGAGTCAACAGCTTGCGTGATAGGCGGCTCACATGACAGCAGGTTCAATTACAGCTCAACACTGGTCGAAGTAAGGAAGTCTCAGTTTCAACTGTGAAGAGAAGACTTCGAGCTGCAGGTTTGACAGGTCGAGTGGCAGTGAGAAAGCCATTGCTAAAATGGCAAAATAAGAAAAAGAGGCTTGCCTGGGCCATGAAGCCCTGCCAGTGGACTGAAAACTGGAAGAAGGTCTTATGGACCGATGAATCAAAATTTGAAATCTTCAGTTCATCACGCAGGGTTTTTGTATGCCATCGAGTAGGTGAAAGGATGGTTCCTCAGTGTGTGACATCAACTGTCAAACATGATGAGGAAACCTGATGATCTGGGGCTCTTTTGCTGGATCCAGAGTCAGCGACTTGCACAGATCAACTGGCATCCTGAACCAAAGGGGCGACCACAGCATTTTCAAACGCCATGCAATACACTCTGGTCTATGCCGAGTTGGTCAGGTGTTCATCCTACAGCAAGATAAAGACCCAAAACAAACCTCCAGGCTATGTCAGAACTACCTTAGAAGAAAAGAACAATACGGTAGGCTACAAACCATGGAATGGCCAGCATAGTCTCCAGACTTAAACCCCATCGAGCTGGTTTGGGATGAACTGGACAGAAGGGTGAAAGCAAAGCAACCTTCAAGTGCAACACATTTGTGGGAACTTGTGCAACAGTGTCGGGAAGAACTTTCCGAACAATATTTGATTTCCATTGTAGAAAGAATGCCACGAGTATGTTCGGCTGTTATATCTGTAAAAGGTGGCAACTTTGATGAGTCAAAGATTTAGATTAAATTAATTTAACAAAACGATTCCATTATTTCTTTTTTATCTGAAATTGCTTATTTGTTCTATGCTTTAATTTCAGAGTACATTGAAACATTAAACTGCTTAAATTTCAGGAAAA
Organism: Eptatretus burgeri; assembly: GCF_056783735.1. Lineage (NCBI taxonomy): Eukaryota > Metazoa > Chordata > Myxini > Myxiniformes > Myxinidae > Eptatretus > Eptatretus burgeri. The sequence goes on from NC_140964.1 coordinate 114,324,910, forward strand.
ATGGGGGTGTTCTAAAACTTTTGACCGGTCGTGTACAACGATATATCTTACCGCAAAATATGACTCGCTCTCAGCATCATGTACACTTCCCAGAATGATATTGATGCGAGTACGTTTTGCTTCTTGACATGGGGATAGGCCATGCATCTGCCTGGGGAATGGCCAGATGGAGGCTCTTGGAGTACCGGCAGAAAGTGGACGCAGCAACGCGCTGTTGCACATGCTGCCAACATATTGTTATGGTTGTGGGGGTAAATGAAGGAATTTAATAGGAAAGTTAGTATTGAATCGAGTTGTTTGGTCCGTGGACTTGTAGAAGACATCTCGAGGTAATTAAATATGAAAACTGTGAGCTTAAGTGTTACATGCCACCACATGAGGGTGGGGGAGTGGGGTGGTGTGGTGTTAATTAGAAAGGTATTAAGAATAAGTTCCCCCAGTATGTGATTGCCACACTGTAACCTATTCCTACGTTTTTGCATTCACAAACGAGCCAAATGTGCCGAGGAGGCAGAAGCCCCACCTCCAAGGGTGATGGCGGGTGAAGTCACGCCCCCGAGGCTGATTGATGGGTGTGACGTCAAGCGAGGCAGCATGCCGAACAGAAAGAGAGGCCCTGCCTTCCCGGGTTTTGTGTGAGCAAGCCACGCCCCAGAGGTAGAACGGTGGTACCGTGTGATGTCAGACAGAGAGATCTGGAGGAATGCATGAGGTCGGTGTGAGGAGGGCAGTTGTAGCCATGGTAGGAATGTGGCTGGGACAGTGGACCTCGCTTTGCTCTCCTCTCGACACCCAAAATGGCTTTCCTTCGACACATGAAGACGACGGCACAATTCTCGTATTCGTGCTGCGGCGATTTGGCTCGTGTGGTGAAGTGAGACGTTGGCCATCGACTCTTGGCTGGTCATGTAGGATGGGCCCTGAGGCCTCGTGTGTGTCAACGAAGAGGACGGCGCGATTCTACAAAGCCGCAGCCTCAGTGAGGACGATCGACGCACAGAGGCTGCACGGGGTCCCTGAGCCCTGGTGTTGGATACCGCTCACGAATTGTCTGATGTACATTTTTTTCCCCGCTGCAAGGAAGTGGCTTGGTGCCATTTTTGGGCGTGTCTCTGCAGCGCCTCGATTCCAAGTTTCATAACGACTATCTCTGGACAAAGCTAAGTGGATTTGCTTTTGTTTCATTTTCCCCTTATTTGTGTTTAAGTCTGTGTGTAGAGGTGCCTCAACTTTAGTTTATCTCATGATTATTATATTCTGATTATTGTCCTTTGTAAATATTTGTCTATTTTGATTAAATTCTATGGTCATTTTAAGTTGATGTGTCTGTGTATTTGTCAGGGGATTTGAGTATAAACCCCCCTGTGCTGTGCTTCCCCATGTCTCCATCGCTCCGCCATTGTGCCCTTCCCCTCCTACGCACGTTATAATCTCCGAGGATTTTCATGTCCACCTCCTTTTAAGGAAGACCACTTGGCTATCCGCGTTGATGGTATTGACCGCTCATCACCACAAATTGGGTCAGGGGGTTCAACCTGGACCGCCAGTACCACGGCAGTATGTATGTATGTATGTATGTATGTATGCATGTATGTATGTCATTCTCTTTGCTGTAACTTTCATTTATCTTTTTACATAGACAGTCGACATCACTTCTCCGACACCATATTGTATTTTGTTTGTACCTTCCATTTGATTAACACAGGATTTTCTGCTGCCCCTTTCTAGGAGAGGGAGAACTGTCATGGCATAATTTTGCCTTTGGTTTTGTAATATGTGAATATGCTTTAGCTTTGTTTTAATGGTGGTTCCCAGCAAGAGTTTGGAGAGCTTTTATCGTTGCGGTTGAATAAATAATAATCGACTCAGAATCCAAACATCTCGGATGTCTTTTCTTCCTTGCTAAAGATCTTCCCAACTCCAAACAATCTTTTTGCAAGAATTTCAGTCTATTGTTTCAAGAACATCACTTTATTTACTCAGGTGCTCCGAGATATACCCACCTTTTTGAGCAGGAAACGGACATCAGGTGTGTCTGGTGTGTACATGACCTTGCCCAACAACATGGGCTCCACAAACTTCCAAAGGAATTCACCTTCTGACCTGATGTCGTTGTAAAAACGTTCACAAAAAGGGGCTGGTGGGACAAATACAACAGGTTATGGCAAAGGGGAAAATGACACCCATAAAATGTGAGCAACATATTTTCATCTACAGGCAGTTTGAGTGTTAAACAATTGTAATAGTCCCTTTACCAACCAAAAACAGACGTGCAACACGAAGGTCACTTAATAAAGACACGTGAATAGGAAAATCGATAGTAACAGCAAATTTGACAAAGCACAACCGCATCGGATGAAACCTTACTGATGTTCCTGGGGAGCATGTTTTCAGACAATTTTTCTAGTTGGACCTTGTCACTGCCAAGTGGTAGCTTGCTTGCATGGTGCACACGGTCAATGACGGGCTGGGAATTGCTGGAGCAAATTGCTTCAACCATGTTTTGTGGAGTAACTCTGAATGCTTCAGCACTCCGCCTGCGTCGGCCAAACTGCAAAAAACGAAAACAAAAACAGAAGGCAAAAGTCATTGGATCTACTAAATCAGAGAGCTCTTAATGGGGGTCCCATGAGGCCAAAGGATCAGGAACTAAATCTGAAGTACACGTCTATTTACCAGATGTGATGTTGTGGATGACATACTTTCTGTCATCCACGATGCAAACTGTCCCCAATGGAACTTAACGGTGTCACCACCACACTGCTCTTTTAAAGCCTCTGAGGAAGACAACTGGCTTGCCCTCGAAACATCAGGCTTTAATCAATAATTCATATCTTACTACTCAGTATGCTATCTTTTACACACACACAAATATATATATATATATATATATATATATATATATATATATATATATATATATATATATATATATATATATATATATATATATACACGAATGTGCAAGTTTCAAGATTGGGTCACTTAGACTCCAGAAAGTTATTGGTGGGGGAGAGGGTGGAAGGGGACATTTTTGCAACAACCAAAAAATCTTTGGAGGAGGGGGAAATGATCTCCTAACCCAGGAAGGTGGCATTTTTGACCTCTCTGTGGAAGCATCTCAGACCTTAGAATGATATGGCAACATATTTTCTGGAGTGGGCATGAAACCTCTCTCTCCAGGCAGAGGGGTACAAAGGGGGGTACTTCTTTACTGCATTCATTCTACTGCTGATGTTTCAAATCAAACTCAATTATAAAGAAAGAACTAGAAAGCATTTGGAAATGCAAAGCCTGTCTGCATCCGCTTTGTACTCAAACTAAACTTGACAAAAGCAGCAAAAAATAGTAAGTTTTATTCATTAGTGTTCTCCATATTCTCAGGATAAAGGTTTGTTCAAAATTTGATGTCATAAGCTCAAATGGTAAATGAGTTTATTGCCTGAACAGAGAGGCACACAAACATAGGCAGAAAGTAATTGCAAACCTCAGTCTCCTGCTGTGTGAGCATACAGGATGACAACCCATTGAAAACGGGTATCCCAGGACTTGGATAGTCATATTTTAAAAAAACAGCCTTTTTACAGCCATTTTCCCTGCTTTTTGCGGGCTCCATGCAATCATGGTTCCCTTCTTGAGGCAATGTTTTATGGCCGGATGCCCTTCCTGACGCCAACCCTGGTCACCTCTTTCAACACACAGGGATATGGTACACCTATTCTAACCGGGGTGTACACCGGGACCAGTACACTGGTACTCATCTTGCCGACCTCGGAAGGATGACAGGCTGAGTCAACCCCCTGGTGTTAATTCAGTGGCCAATGGGGCTCGAACTCAGGACGCTAAGATCCCAAGCCAGCCACCCTAACCACTAAGCCAACACCAGGCTGGAAAGTCATATAACGAATTATTAATGAAGACCGTATAATTAAATTAATTTTGCTTCGATCAAATACTCACCTGTCATTGATAAATCAAGGAGAAATGGTGAATTGGCTTGAAGACAAAACATTTCAAAAAAAAATCTCAGAAGAATTGGTCCTGGTGTAGTAATAGGAAATCTGCAAGTCAGTCTCACCTGATTGTTTCCAAGCGACCCCGTGAGGTTCCATTGCTGGATGACATTGATTAGGTGATGCATACGCTCCTGAAAGGGCTGCAGAGTTTCCATGTAGTCCACAAGCTCAGTAACGATCTGAAGCAAGGCCTGTTCAAGTTGTTTCAATCCAGGGGGCATTATGACCTGAGCGGCATGATATACATTCAACATCTCCATGAGATTACTGCACAATAATGTACAGGAGATGAAGATGCAGAAACGTTAGCTCTATTTTACATTTGTGCTATGAAGTCACACATGACAGAGTATACAATACAAAAAACACAGACATATAGCAGAAAAACATTTGAAAGAATGACAGTAAAGTAAAATTCAATAAAAACTGGACAGGCTGTTAATAGATGACAAAGGTTCAATGGAGTGGCGAGGAAGAGGGTCTGCTCATTTGACATTGAGAATTAGTAATAATAAACGATGAAGATTAAAAATTTTTAAAAACATGTACATATTGCTGCACCAGATTTGGTCACGTTGTGGTTAGAGCGTCTGCTTTTAGTCTGTTAAGGCCCGGTCACACCTTGACGTTTTAGCCAGCAATGGCAACGTATTAAAATGTATGTAAAACGCTGGCTTACGTTGAACTTTTGATGTTTTTTTTTTAAAGATTCGGACGTATTCATAACGACTTGGTCTTATGCATAACGTATTAGTAACGGACACAGAACGTTTCGTTGTGTTATAGATAACTTATACCAACGAATGCTGAACCTGTTGTCGGCCTTCACAACCTATGCCCAACGATAGTCTAACTTAGGCATAGCGCGCTGCACGCATCGCCGACGATGATGTGGCGTAGGTTATTAAAAGGCTGCCGCACAACGATTCAAATCATAACTGCCACAGAAATGGAAGTGTCAACATCGCAGTCACACCTTGGCGATCTTGCCAGCGTATGCCAACCTATGAAAATGTGTCTAAAACGCTGGCACACGTCGGATACGGTATGGGTAAGTTTGGTATGCGTGAATAGAACGCTAAAGTACGCTATCATACGTCGTATTAAATGGAGTACGTCTTGTAATTTTAAACATGTTGAAAATTTTACGACGTACTTGCCGTATGACACACACTCCGCATGCGATGGGAATAAGTTGTACGCACGATATGCGATCGTTGACACACATCGACACACGTTACTTGTAAGGTACTCATAAGTCGAAACACGTCGAGGTAATGGTTAGCGTCAGTGTTCCAGACTCCCGGTTTTTTTTTTCTTCGGTATGACGGTGTTCAGTGTACAGTGCGGTTATGATTTAAATCATTGAGCAGCAGCCTATTAATTACATTATATTATAACCGCACTAGAAATCAAAGTGTCAAAATCACCATCATACCGAAGGAAGGAAGGGAAAAAACAAAAAAAAAAAAAAAAAACCAGGGAGTCTGGAACACTGACGCTAACCATTACCTTGATGTGTTTCGACTTATTAGTACCTTACAAGTAACGTGTGTCGATGTGTGTCACCGATCGCGTAACGTGAGTACAACACGTTACTCATAGGTTAGAAATAAGTTTCGGGTACGCTAAACATTACCTCGACGTGTTTCGACTTATGAGTAACTCACAAGTAACGTGTGTCAACGATCGCGTGACGTGCCTACAACTTATGGCAGCGTTATGCGGAACGTCTGAGTCATACGCTGGCATAAGTCTTAAAATTTCAAGCATGGAAAATTTGAGGGCAACCGAAAAGTACAACGTTTAAAGCCAGCGTACAACGACGTATGGCAGTGTTTTTCAGCGTGCTCTCAATGTTATCAAATCTTACCCATAACGTATTCGACGTGTACCAGCGTTTTCGACAAATTTTCCAAAAATCGGCATAAGCTGGCTAAAACGTCAAGGTGTGACTGGGCCTTTAGGTCGGCAGTTGAAAAAAGGGTACGTTGTGATTCCTCTCTTGATGCTTGGCATTTCGAGGATGGATAAAACTGGCAGGTTGGCATCCCAAGGAGGGTGGGTGCAAGGTGGAGGGGGGGAGTGGGGGTGTATGGGGGCTGGTGTAATTCCTCCATCATTGCCCAGCTGACATCAGAGAGAAAAGTGATATCACAGGATGGTGTCACCCGCACACAGTGCTCGAGGAAGTAATGTCACTTCCCCCAAGGTTACCGGCTGTGTTTCGGTCAAATGTCGTACAATCTGAATGCACGTGTGTGCCTGATTTATGTGACAGCTATTCCATTAGCCTTAGACCCTGTAAGAAATAACTAAAGATAATGGCAGGACTGAGTCAAATGATCCAGTACAGGTTCTGCAAATTCCAAACAGAAAGCACCAGTCACCTTCTCTCGGGATGCAAAACACTTGTGTGTAACTGTACACACAAAGGCAAAAAAAGCGAGTACCGTACTTGCAAGTAAATCCACCGGCATGTGTGCAGCAACGTCATTATTCAGTCCCCGAAGAGTCATGGAAACAGAACCCAAGGAAAAAAAAATTGCAAAGGACAACTTCACACTTAAGGTTCAATTGGCCATTGCAAACAAAGCATTGTGACCAGATACAATTATGACTCTGAGGTACCATACTCTGTTACAGAGCGACGGTGCTGTCGAAGCAGTTTCTCGGCAGGGTTTATACTGGGTGGTTTGCCATTGCTTTCCCAACAGTAGTTCAGGCAGGAATTTGTTGACGGTGCTGGCGATAGCTCGCCTACTCTTCATGAAAGACACCATGGAATCTTTAACATTCAGCAACTGATTCTGGCAGATGGGCCACCCAATTTAACATTCATCTGAAGGACAGCACACACACATTGATGAATCACCCTGCCTGTGAAACACCAGGGTGACAGTTTTATAGCTGGGCCGAGATTCAAACCCAGGCTAGAAAGCTTAGAGGTGAGTGTGCGTACCTCGAGAGTCGAGACCATCCTGCCAGCCCTGCAGATATAATACCCAGAAAAAAAAAAGGAATTAAGACTGGGACTGCGAATACGTTGTGAATGCATTAGGTGTGATAACTTCTATTGCATTGCTTTAATTTAAGTTAAAGTACAAAATGACTTTGGTCCAAATAGTTCGGAACTAAAAGGTTGGTAAAGTACGAAGACCTGAAAAATTAAATGAAGAGAACATGCTAACTGAAGAATATCGACAGTCGTAGTCAGAGCAATGGGAGTGACAAAGAAGAACATTGAAGAGAAATTGAAAAGGACACCTTGAAATACCTTGGATTTATGTACAATATATATATATATATATATATATATATATATATATATATATATATATATATATATATATATATATATATATATATATATATATATATATATATATATATATAGATACCCAACAAACAAGATGAAATTGAAATATGATGCAGACACCTGAAAATGTACCGATGATCAAGTTTGGAAACATCACACCGATGATCAAGTCCTCCAAATGTAAAGGAGTTTATAAATGCACAAATCGTGCACATCCGATTTGCTCGGAATCATCCGTGGTTTCCAGAGATAGTTGGAGATTTGAAAGTATTTTTTAAAAAACAGGTGGAAGTTTTTCTTGAAACGATCTTTGCTGTTGTAGATCTCGTTTAAATTTACACATTTGGTGTTTGTTTCATGGTATTTTGATGCATCTTTAGAAAATAATTATTCACATTTTCCGCACAATCCTATTCGTTATCTCATACCAACTTGCATCATCTCCACCGCACTGGAACACGCTGCTCGGCTGGGAGCCATTTCCAACTGGACGCTCATCTAAAGATCTAAATCTAACAAAATGACATGTAGGTTAGCTCCCTCGCTGGTAATACGCCATTATTACCTCCGCCACTTTAGGTGGGAGGAGGTTATGTTTGCACCCCTGTCTGTTTGTATGTGTGCAGTGTATCTTAAAAAGTGGTGGACAGATTCGGACGAACCTTGGTGGACACCAGGGGCAGATCATGGGGATTGGGGGTTGGGGGTTCTTCCCCAGGAAATTTTGAGAAACTGATTGTCGGAAACAGCATTTCCTGTATTCTTAGAAGTTTTCTGCAGTGTGTTGCATTCTTCCCTGGCCTAACGGTTCAGCAGATTCGCGATGACGAATGGGACAAAGTGGCAAACTTGCCCTGCTGATCCTTAGTTTAAAAAGGCCTGTGCACACCCAAAGTGTGAAATTATGGCGTTGACCGACTGTGTGCTGAGTGAAGCCCGGCACCACCATGCACCGAGGTTGCGAAGCTTAGGGCGGGGGGTTTTCCCCCCAAAAGAGATCAGATAGGACGGTGGATTATGAATTTTTTTATTACTCACAAATGTTGCTATTTTGGAAAAGATGGCGCTTCTGTTTCCGAATGAAAATGTCACACACATCATGTGGGGGAAGTCATGGTGTATGTTCATGAGGGCCAGAGATGCCATCTGACTTTCCCCCATGGAATCTCTTAGGTAGGTCTTCAGACGCCACAGGTAAGAAAATGAGCGTTCAGCTGAACAGGAGCCTCCAGGGAGGGTGCATCCAATATGGAGTAGGACTTCGATCAATGGCAATTCGTCTCCATATTATACTACAGGAAAACAATCCTGCAGGCCTACCCTGTTGTGCCTCATCTGTATATATTTTACAAGCCAATCCACTCACTTCATACCTAGTTACTCTACGATGATTGGCACATGCAAAAAAAAAACTTCAGCTGATTGGGGCCAAAACATCCGACATCTATAGATTGTAAGATGTGGGAACAATGTGGAGGAAGAACGGACAGCACAATATTGTTTTCCTTGGCCCAGTTGATCAGGTCAATAGCTTCGTGGCTTTTGTGATCATCATACAGGACAAGTATTGTGTCAGAAGAATCCCGACATTGTACATATTTAATGAAATTGTTCTGCATAAAGTCCCTAAAAATCTGGGAATTTGACCATCCCGTCTGTGTCAGGATTGTATCAGCACCAACAGTTTTTCCCTGCATTAAATCTGGCACCATTCACTTTGGGGGGAAAACAAAGAAACGTGGTATCTGATTTTCCCTGTGCATTAACCACTCCACTAATGGTAACAGTCTTGCTTCTTTCAGCCATGACAGCTTGTGGTTGATATCCTCTACCTGCAACAAAATTGGGTGGCCGTATTCCGTATTGATGCCCTGCTCATCTTCATTATAAATAAGCTGTGGTTTGTCATTTCAATTGCATTTGGTTAGAATATGGTTCTTCCTGTCGATGGGTGGAGCACGCTGCTCCAAACGTTGAGTTCTACTTTTACTTTTTCTTCTCTTCTTTTGCTTTGGAGTGTTTTTTTAAAAATTGAGGAACAGATGTTTGGTGCTGCAGAACTTTAATATATGATAAAACAAACATGACATGCGAACCAAAGCTTTTCGTGCTGTACTCTTCATGGTTGAAACAGAAAGAGAACCAAGAAGTGAGAGCATGCATATATTTGCTTGTCCATGTAATATCGACATTGATTGGTTCCTCAGTTATTTCGTCAAAGGTAATCTGAGCCCCATTGGTTAGCCCACAGTTATCAGTATCTCTGGCTCCGATTGGCTGGAGCAGAGTACAGGGCGATGACTCACCATTCACACCAATGACTGAGGGAGGGGGGAGGATGCGATTCCTCTAAGGCTGATGACTCACTCATGAAATTCTCTGAGAATATGCAGGCAATGATACGAACGGACACAGCCTTCTAATTTTTGAAGAATGTTCGCGGATCTCCAGCATACTGGAGCACAGTACTTCTGGATCTCTTAGCAAAGGCACATCAACTTGGCATCCCAATATGGTTTCTGACCCTAGCTGATATACAATGGCCAGAAATTATCCAGAGCATCAGTCATCAATATGGCCAAGTACTGACAGATGAAGATGTGAAAAATCTACCATGGGATGAAAAGTGTAACCGGTTACCATTGTAATTGAGCAACAGCTGCTCGTCAGTTCCAATACAGAGTTGACTCCTTCTTCAAAGAATTCCTTGGTTCCAAGAGTAACCCTGTCGGAGAAGTTTAGGACTTTATGATTGGAATTGAGTTCCAAGCTCGGGACTCCCCTCGTGCCCACACAATTTTGTGGATAAACAGATGCTCCAAAGCGAGAAGTCAATGAGGATGAGGAAGTAGCAGCTTTTATTGGCAAGTACCAGAAATGTTGTGCTCCATAGAATGATGAGGAATTTCAGAAACTTGTGCTTGGTTTGCAGAAGCATGTCCACTCACAAACATGCAGACGAAACAAGAGGTGCAGATTCAGATTCCCTCATCTACAAAATGCTGAGACATTGATTGCAGGACACTCCACTGAGCTGGATCCCACAGTTGTAGCATGACAGCTTAGCCGACAGCAAGAAATACTAACTCAAGTGAGAGAAACTGTGGAAAATAAAGATGTTCCTGAATATGCTGCATTGGATGAGCTGTTGCGACTGTCACGGGTGGATATCGGTACAATCAAGCTGTTTGATTCACAAAATTCAGCAAACATGTAGTTTTGCAAAGACAACCATCTGAACGTTGGATAAACCAGTACAATCCAGACATTCTTCGCAAATTGAAAGGCAACACGGATCTTCGGTTCATCACCGACCTCTATTCATGCATTTCCTATGTTACCAACGACATGAAAATCGAGAGATCTCTGAGCGAACTCCTGAAGAAGGTTGCTGAAGAAAGCAGGGAGATGATATCAAGTCGAAACTGAAAAAGGTTGGTTCAGCATTTCTCAACAACCGAGAGGTCAGTGCCCCGGAGGCAGCTTGTAGACTACTATCCCTCCCTTTGAAAAGGACTAGTAGGAAAGTGGTATTTGTGAATACTGCTCCGAAAGACAAGTGAGTTCCCATGCTAAAACCACTTAGTGATCTCAAAGACATGCCAGATGACGCTGAAAATATTTTCTGCACATCGTTTTCAGACAGATATGCATCACGTCCACATGAACGAGGCAACATGTGCTTCGTAGAGTTTGCTGCTAACTCCACAACTGATGGAGAAGACGCTGCTCCAGATGCAGTGGATCATGTTCCTGATATTCTGGAGGATGACGATGCTAGCAATGCAGGATCCACAACAATTACACTTCTGAATGGGCTAGTATCAATGAGGAAATGCAAGAGAGAAGTTATCAGATTTCACAAAGAAAAGTCTGATGGAGAGGAAACATACAAAGGTCTCGATGGATGGTGCTGATCTCCTATACCACCTCCATCGCCGGCTGCAAGATATCACTGGGAAGAAAGATCCTATTTCAGGATTTGGTGGAATCGGCATAATTGCCATAAGAAATCTCTATCAGCTTCAACTTGACGACCAGAACCATGTTTTTGCCCCACCATCAGACATATGCTCGGCTTCACAGATCATTATGGGAAGAAAACTTCCCAATGATTGACGTGACTGGGCGTGTGTGGCAAAGAGAAGACAAAGATTTTGATGAGCTTCTAATGCGTGTCCATGCAGCAACATGCACATCTTGAAGTCCAGGGAGATAACCAAAGACAGCCTGCTGTACCCAGAGGATGCTCTTCATGTCTTCAAAACGAACAAGGAAGTCAATGAGCACAATTTCACACACATTAAAAAACTTGCTGCTCAAGTGTTTGACATAAAAAAAAGACATGCACACTGGCTTGATTGATGTGATATGAACAAAGGCGTCAGACACTGGTGGATTGCAGGAAGTGGTGTCGATAGCTGAAGGAGCACGTGTTATGGTCACCATCAACATTGATGTATCTGATGGTTTAGCCAATGGTGCATGTGGCACTGTCATAGCCTGAGACCATTCAGGCTCTGATGTCCGTGCTATTTTGGTCAAATTTGACAGTGATCACATTGGGAGAGACGCCTCAACCAACAGCCAGTACAAGCAGACATATCCTGGAACTGTTCCCATCAAACGACAAGAGGTCATGCTTCACACTGGCAGAGGCAGAACTTGAGTACAAGCCGTGCGAGTACAATTTCCACTCACACTTGCATGGGGTTGCACTATACATAAAGTGCAAGGAAAAACATTGGACAGGATTGTTGCCTCAATGGAAGGAAAAGGCAGATTTATGACTGGCCTAGCTCATGTTGCCTTGAGCAGAGTCAAAACCTTGAGTGGTCTACAAATACTTGGGTTTGATGAAAGTGCAATTTATGCCAAACCAGCTGTCAAGGAAGAAATGAATCGACTTCAAGGCAATGCTACTCGACTGATTGAACTTCCACAGATGCAGAGTCTTGGAGGTAGTTGGCTTAAAATAGGCTTACTGAACATCAGATCATATCTCAAACATCGACCAGATATGAAAGCTGACATCACTATGAGATCAGCAGATGTTCTTCGTTTTGTGGAGACTTTCTTAGTAGAAGGACAGAAGCTCAACTATGATGCACAACTTAGGCCTGAAATGAAGTGTTTCAGAGCTCAAAGACAGCGCTCTGCTAACTTGGACAAGGGAGGCATAATGATCATGGCACCACCAGAAATGACACCAACGATTCCTAACCCAGACAATAAAAGTATAGAACACAGAACAGTGATGGTGACAACACAGGTTAAAAGAGAAATCAACATTGCCACTGTATACAGATCACCCACGACAAGCTCTCCTTTGTTCATGGACAAATTATAAGATGTGCTGACATCTTTAGATCTCCAGCAGCTGAATCTTGTACTATACTGGGTAATTTTAACTATGACCTTTTGAGTACTACAGAACACACTATCACATAAACTGATGGGAAAATATGGATTTCGTCAATATGTCTCGGGGCCAACAACAGACTATGGGTCATTGCTGGACCGTGTGTATGCAAACAAAGATGTGGAGATAGTAATGGACATTGTGGACACTTATTATTCAGACAACGATGCAGTATATGTATCAATAAATCTTTGGACTCTTTTATTATGGAGATACGAGTCTGAGTATCGTTGCTGATAGTAGAACTCATGTTATGTGCTATACGAGAGTGCAGGTGGATCGCTGCTCTCTGATGATTCGTGAATGGATATATTCTACAGTATGATCATCAGTGATATTATGACGACTATTAAGTGAAATGACACTGGTGGTAATAATGATTAATTAGAGACACTACTATATTGAAGTTTAATTGGAATTGCATTCTTTCATCAAGTTTGTTAACTTAAGTTGATCTTTCCATAATTCCTTTCAATTGTGTAGTTTTAGTACATATTAATAAAGCAGTCATAATGAGTTCCAAATGCAGAGTCGACTCGTTTTTCAAAAAGCATGTTATAAATGATAAAACTGATTGTATAAACGTGTACATGATGATGTGCTACTGTTAAGATCAAGTTTAAAAGCCTCACATTTTAAACATTCCAATATGATATAAAGCAGCCACGTGCAGGTGTAACAGCCCAAGTGTAGCACTGTATTGTATTCATATTTCTAAAATGGAGTGGAATTAAAGTCCCAGGCTTTGAGCAGCGAATCATGCAGTGGAATATTATCTTCTTGTTCATTCAAAAATGTAATGGGCCCAATATGTTCTCGTGGATCAGGCAGTGCGGGGCAGAGGTACGTGCTTTACTGAGTGCCCTTCTAGTTATTTTAATATTCCTCATTTGGACATCTTTGCATACAGTATTTTAAACTCTAGTTTGTAGCAAATTCCTTTGTCGAAATAAGGGTTTGAATGTAGTTGATATTTTAAATTTGATGTTTAAGAGTAACAAATTACAGTTCATGAACATTGATTGTTCAGGATGGTGAGAATGATGATATTTTTGATTGATAATTATCTGTAATACTTTTACATGTCAATAATAAAAAGCTGTTATCCAGTATTTTGTTCTTGAACTATAATTGCTTTGAACTGTAAAACCTACAGTATGTACATCGGCATGTCCTGATAAACTGCATTGATATATGTTGTCGGGTTTTTTTCTTTTTCTTCTCATGGGTTCGCCCATTTCTACGATGGATGAATAAAACTATTATTTGGGAAAAAAAAAACACTTAACTGCATATATTACACCACTTACATAAACGCAATCCTTCAAAAACAACTGTGGCTTTCACATCGCCGACAGCCCTGTGTTCTCTCGGATTATTCCCCCCTCATTCCCGATATTGCTCCCTCTGCTCTCTCAGTCACCCGACCTTCACCAGCATCTCAAGGATGCGTGTATTCTTCCAGTAGCCCCATCCTCATAAAACTTCCAAAATCCAGGCTGAGACCTCAACTCCTTTGTTCTTTGCTTCTTCCATCTATGAAACCACCTTTCAGATGTTCTTTCCCATTCTTCCTCAAACGAGTTTAGGGCTTCAAGAAGGCAGTGCACAATCACCTCATTTTATCCTCCATCCTGACCCATGATCTTTCTTACCCCATTAATCCTCCAACCCAACTCTTTTACTTGCTGATTTCATTGTTTTCTCTCCTTCTCTCTCTCTCTCTTTCCTTTTTGTTCATTCCCTTTCTGGCTCTGCTGAATTGTTGCCCCACGACCGCACTGTCAATTGAACCTTGCTCTTCCATGAGCCTTGCCCTTACAGAGAGAGACAACAAATAAAAGGACTGCTACTTTTAGCTCTAGTGAGGCTTCATACTGCCTCTTGATACTCACGAAAGAAGATTAAACAAAAGGGATTGAGAAGGAAAGATTATGCCAAATAATTACAGAGATTGTCAGTTTTCCAACAGTTCAAATTCAACAAACACTGACTTCACAATATCACATGACTGGGGGGCTGAGGGAAAACCTAGAATGCCCCCACTTCAAACTTGCTTAACACACATTGAATTGAGAGGACTTGGCATTGACATAGGCCTTTACAATCTCCAGAGGTGATTTAATTGGCAACTGTAATTACTAAGGCTGTGATTGAGAGCTAAAACCTTCATATCATGTTAAAACAAAGCTGCCAAGATACTTGCAATATTTGATGCCACACACAACAGTAGAATATTACGGAGAAATATTAAAGCAACATGCATGAAGCTGAAGTGAACCGTAATGATAAAAAAATTAAAAATTCTCGCAACACATCAGTTAGAAATTGGAGAATATATATTTCCAAAGCTTTTATTTAATCCACACAGTGATAATACTTCTTTTGGTCAAAGCCCCTCACCTTATAAATTACGGTCCTGATGTTCATATGCTGCACAAAAGTGATGATCAGGCTGGCAGCAGAGTTTGCAGGCAACTGGCAAAGCTCGCTCATGACAGCCAATGCATCAGAGTCCTCCGGGAAAATGATAATCTTGGATAAGACATTCTTGCAACCTCCTCCATAAGCTGCTATGAGTATTTCCTTCATCTGGACAGAAAACAGCATGATTTTAACTTTATATTTAATTGCAAAAGTTACAGATTTGTATATATATATATATATATATATATATATACATATATATAAATATATATACATATATATAAATATATATATATATATATATATATATACATATATATAAATATATATACATATATATAAATATATATATATATATATATATATATATATATATATATATATATATATATATATATATATATATATATATACACACAAAACACTCAGCAAAGTTACTTTGAGCAGAAATGGAGAGATGGAAAAATCTCCCCCCACCACACTCCATCGTCATAAATTTTTTGACAGCACACAAGTCAACAGAACACCATGGCATGCCTAACCACACCCTGCTAACTAAGTCACCAGCAGAAACCTTTATGTTCTACAGACACAAGTTGGACATGTGTGTGCATGATTGATGTGGGTCAGCTTGTTGGATGTTGGACAAAGTGAATTTTTGTGGTTGGCATTGATGCTAAAAAGAGATTTACAAAGCTTGTGGAATGAAAAAGTAAAAATCCCAGTGTAGATTATTTGTTTTATGGTGTCAGAGGCTCAGAGAAGAGCTGTCATACACTGGTACACAAATCACGCAGTCACATATAGACAGAGGCAGCAGAGAACACACGCCTTGACATCAGACAAACATGGCAATTGACCATGGGGGAAGGAACTTCCCAGAACACACTGGGTACCGGCAGCACCATCTCGTGGCAATCCTCTCATCTCTGTTGCCAGCGGCGGCATTTTTTGGGAGAAATCTCCATCCACAAGGGATATAAACGCAGGGGGGTTGTTCATCCTCTTTTCTCTAAATGCTGAGCATCAAGTAGCCAAGGTCAGAATGCAACCCCTGACTCAGAGAAGCCACTTTAACCATTATGCCACTGAGTTTGGCTGAACAAAGTAAAATAAGTAAAAAGTACAAAGAAACTTGGAATGGGCGTTTTCATGATTATAGTAACGAAAGCAGCTCTTTCGGGAAAATTGTGAATTTATAATAACGTATTTTTTTTAATGGGAATGCTGATTTTTACCTTCGCAAAATAATTTGGAAAGAGTATTGCATTTGTGTCCGTTTGTTTGTTTGCTTGTTTGTCCGCACAGAACTTTTGTGTTTTTCTCCACAACCGCTTGTCAGATTGAGACAAAATTTTCACCACTGGTGCAACTACCCATGTAGAATGTTCTAATGATAATTATGAGATCATGAGTCACGTGGTGTGGCAGCCATATTGGAAAAACGGAAAAACTTTGGGCCTCTGTATCTCTGAAACCGCAACAAGGAAAAAATTGAAACTTGGCACACGGCAAGTAATCCTGATGGGGAATGTGATTTTTTTATGATGTCATAGTTTCCTTCGTTATGACGTCATAATTGCATATGTAGAACGCCACATCTGGTCAGTATATACATTTTTGAGGGTCATCTCGGGAAAAAATGGTCCACTATTTTTTTTGATGATGTCATCGGTGACGTGATTTGGCAGCAATATATATATAAAAAAAAATTTTTTTAACCTTCAAAAACCTTCTCTGAAATATCTGAAAAGATCGAGGCAAAACTTTACACATATGACTGCCTATTCATGAGAAACAAAAGGGTCACACATATGATGTCATAGGTCACATGGTTTGGCAGCCATATTGGATTTACCCAAAAACCGATAAAAATGCACCACTCAAAAGAAGACCTGGCGAGGGTTTGCAATCTCTGATTGCTCTTTTTCTTGTTTTTTTTGTTTTGTTTTGTTTAATTGACTGCCTCAGGATGTAGCAACCCCAAGTTTAAGTCACATACAGTGCAGTTCCTTTGTTTGTTGTGTCCATGCATCATCAATGAGTTGTGATCGTGGTAAAGATAAATCCTTACATCAGGGCCTTTGTCGGTGTATGGATGTTACTTGCCTTGGCAGAAGTCAGACTGGCATTCAGAATGGCTTTGCTGCTTCCCACGGAAAGATTAACCACATGCAACAGCTGTCTTTCCATAGAATTAGGGTCATTCACCAGATCCTTGACTCGCTGCACTGTACACACATGGGATCAGTGTCAAGTACATCGTTCATGTGTGGGCAGACTCATGGCAATTAATGTATGAGTGTGCTTGTTGTTGTTCTAATTTGCTTCATTTTAAATCTGTTTCCTGACACACGTTTCTTCTGTTCAAATGGTAAGTGATGTAAACACTGTGTTGCCTTCACTTTGCATCTCTTCATCTGTGTCTCTCTTGACCAAAATATTTTTTGGGAGGATACAAAGGCAGAAGCCATGGTGGATGTGGTGAGGCAATGGAATGTGGTGGTGCTACTCTCCCATATTGAGTGTTTTAAAGTCTGAAATTTGGCCAAGGTAACAGCACTCAATGGTCTACTCTTTTCAAATGTCAACATTGGATATTTAACATACACTTGTAAATATTAACAAAGGGGAAAGCTGGCTTTGTGTTAAAATGATTAGAATTTGCACATCACATCATGAGAATGAATGACCTGAAAAATTTGTGTTAAAATGGATTTTGGAAGCCCATTGTTACGATGGCATTTGTAAATGCACCTTGTACTTGTACATTAGCTATGATAAAGAAAACGTACAAGTTTCTTCAAGTGTCTTCATAGCACTGATGCGAAGTTTTGAAATCAATTATAGATACATACCGGTGGCATTCTCATTTGCAAAATCTGTGGTGAAGTTTGTCAGGTAACTAAAGTCTCCGAAGAGTGGGTCCAGAAGAATCTTCAAAGATCTGGTGCATCACATAAAAAAACCAGAGTTGGTGTCAAAGCCACACAATTCTCGCCTGTTTATACATTTATCGTTTTTGAAAGACTCGTCTAATAATATTTTTTATAAAGCATTGCAGTGAAGTCTGATCCAAATAATTTTAAAGCAATATATGTATTTGTATATTGTAATCAGTAAAAAATAGTGTGGTAGATAAAACCATGAGAAAGGAAATAACTTGCACCAAAAACTTTAACATTTTCACGCTCACACTGACGCTCACGCCAGGGGTATCGCTATAGCTCTCTGTTCTTTGAACAGGCGAGCTAAAAATCAGTCAAAATGATCTTCCATGATCTCCTTCAATGAACAGGCCTCATGGGTCGTTTTTCTCATGCCACAAAAAAATAAATTGGAATTTGGTTCCTGCATTCACTCTGTTCTCGGGCCACATCACTTTATTACTTGTGCCAAAGGAATGAGTAAAAATTATTTTGAGCGATTTTACTTCTCATATAATGTGGTTGCCTAGATTTTTACAAAACGATCCCCCACACCCTTCAAATACTCAATTGCACAACGTTTCCTCCGAAACAGTGTACGTATTGATCATCATCACTCAAAAAGGTGTACAATGAGGGTCATTTCCATTGTGAAAAGCCATATAAGTCTTTTACTAATTCCAGTTTCCACGGTAGTTATTACTTCTTATTTATATTATTATATTCAGTTATTGGATTCGCTATATATGCGAGATATCCCTTATTGTCGGGTTTTCCATCTGTGTGTGTGTGTGTGTGTGTGTGTGTGTGTGTGTGTGTGTGTGTGTGTGTGTGTGTGTGTGTGTGTGTGTGTGTGTGTGTGTGTGTGTGTGTGTGTGTGTGTGTGTGTGTGTCTGCAATGCGAGGCTCCACAGCATGAACCAGCGAACCGATTTCGATGAAACTTTGCCAACAGGTGCCATATGGTCTGGGAAGGTGCGTTTGAATTTCGTTGCCTAGCAACCACCCGTTGCTGTGCAGTGGCCGAAAAACCACGTACAGTATTTTCAATACTTGTTCTTCAGTTTTGAATGTAGAGAAACGCGACTTCGGAATTAAACACTTCGAGATATTTAGAAAATTTTACTCGAGCCGATTTTTGATTGAGGTTTGATTTTTCAAATGGTCGTCCTTCAAAAATCGGGTGTCTATTCACCGTCATTTTTTATGAGGGGCTTAGGAAAGTGGGCGGAGCTTAGGGAAAGTGGAGATGGTTGATGAAAAGTGGGAGTGGCGTAGGTAAGTGGGAGTGGCGTAGGAAGTGGGCGTGGCTTATGGAAAGTGGGCGTGGCTTATGAAAAATATTGTGTGGCTCAGGAGGTGTGGTCAAACAAGAGCATTGAGAGAAGTTTATCGGGTTTTCCGTGTGTGTGTGTGTGTGTGTGTGTGTGTGTGTGTGTGTGTGTGTGTGTGTGTGTGTGTGTGTGTGTGTGTGTGTGTGTCTGCAACACGAGGCTCCACAGCACAAACCAGCAAACCGATTATTTTTCAAATGGTAGTCCTTCAAAAATAGGGTGTCTATTTACCGTCATTTTTTATGAGGAGTGCCAGTTGGCAAAATACGCAATAGGAAAAATCTTGCCAGGCAGAGGAACAATTGTATGTGAACCAATACGTCTTGGCAATGAATCTTCGTCGGTGGATCAGTCAGAATGAAAAGCATCGTATCCAGCACTTCGATCCTTGCGAATCCCTCGTCGCTTACCGGCTTGTTTTCTCAGTTTGTCATGCATATGATGTACGGGATGGACTATTCACGTGAAATTATTTTATTTCGTGTCTCCCATGCTTATGTTGAGCTGTCAATCTGTTTCAGTGATTATGATGGCCGACTTTCACAGTTTTCATCCTGGAAAGGTTCCACCACATCTTCGATTTCCATCAAACACGTTCGATCTCCTCGGTCATAACAAAATGGACAATATTAATATTGTTCTGAATGATACTGCCTGTTACTCAAGGAGAGTAGTCTTTTTATAAGTATAAATACTGTTATGAAAATGTTAATTTTCATTTGAATAGTTCATGATGCCAGATACATTTTCATTCCAACAGGACAGCTTAAAACCTTCTCTGCCACCTCGGTGCTGCTGGCACACTGCAACATCACCCACCACAATTCATTGCAAATGCTGCAGCATCAAAGCTTCTCCAGAATAACAATGGCATCACATCCAAGCAACAAAGGGATGAAGGTACGTAAGAAACTTTCTGCTACCATGTTCACACCACCTGCTACCTCTAGCTTGGTATCCCCATACACCCTTCATGAAGTAGAAGTGGCATCAAAAAAGCCTGGGGCAACTATTGTGGATATCTCTTCATGGTGGTTGTACCTCCTAATGCAAGTCAGGGGCCAAATCTTCCCTATTCTTCCCTGCTGCTCGGATTCGTCAATGCAGCACGGTCATGGTCAGAGTGCCAATCGGTCCCCATGGACCAACCAATACCCTCTTGTCTCGGTCTCTTCTTTTTCTCTCCAACTCTGTCATGGACCTGACTTTGTGAAGGAGGGGGCACACCATCCTGAATGTGGGGGATCTCTGGGTCACTCTTGGGAGATCGAGCTGCTCTCTCCATGCCACGGGCTTGTTTGAGAGAACTATCCAGGGCTATACACCACCACCACCACCACCTCCAACAACAAAAACAACAGCAAAGCCTGGGGAAGCAGCTGACCAAGATGATATATAACCAGAATTTCTCAAGAATCTACGGCATAAAGGTACAGCTTGATGCCCTTCCTTTTTACTCTTATCCACCAGTCTGGCACTATTCCTTTGATGTGGACAAAAGCCAAGATTATTTCCATACCCAAGCTAGGGAAGTCGCTTGATGACCCTTCAAGCTACCAGCCGATATCATTACTCCACACATCATGCAAGTTGTTTCAATGTCTTCTGCAAAGTCACATCTCGCTGCTACTTGAGCCTTTCATCTCAGTGGAATAGACAGTATTCAAAACAGGGAGATCACCTGTGGATCGGGTCCTGGCTTTAATAATGTACATTGAGGCTGGATACCAACGTTCTATCGAGAGTGGTGTTGCCTTCATAGATCTGTCAGCAGCTTTTGACACTTTGGATGCATGGACTACTTCGCAAAAAAGCAAAGCTTCTTCCCTGCTGTACAACCATGCGAGCACGTGCATGCAACCGTCATTTCAGAGGCTTACTTGGGGATATGGCCAGTCCATCAAGAACTCTAAATGATAGTCTCACCCAACAATCAGTGTTGGCCTCCAATGATGCTCAACACATATATATATATATATATATATATATATATATATATATATATATATATATATATATATATATATATATATATATGTGTGTGTAAACTTCCGGTGACAACTCTTGCCTATCAGTCATGCAATCATGACAACATGAACAGAGTTCTTACCAACGACCTCAAGGTTTTGGAGAAGTATTTCGACAAATGGAGACCTCGTCCCCATCAATAAAAAAAACACTGTCACTTCTTTCTGTCTGAGCAATCACTTGGCTAATTCCAAACTAAACGTCTCCTTCTGTGGTAAGTCAGTCCAGAATGAACCACACCCCAGATACTGTACATTGGAATCACTCTGGATCACAGCCTGACAAACAGGGAATATCTGTTGTCCTTCCTCCTTCCCCACCCCAAATTTCCAGTTTTCCTTCCTGAGAGTTTGCTCTTGTATCCATCTTATCCTCCCCCTGCATTCTCCCCTCCTCATCCTTAACCACATCCCTCGTTGTCTACCTCTGTCTATTTAGTCCCGAGGCCATGCTGTTGGGTTTTCCATCTTCTCTTTCGGCTGTTCCTTTTGTTATGTTGCATCCTGATCCATTCTGTGTTCTCGCTCTAATACGAGCCATGACTGTATACAAAAAAGAAATCAAAACACAGCTGACTCTGCTCATGAGAAGACAGAATGCCTCAATTCTATGTTTGCTTCTAAATCTTGTGTACCCAATCCCTCACTCCCTACAACAACCCGACACTCTCGTCCCCAACTGCTCCCGGATACTGTCTTTCCCAGTTGAGAATGTGAAGATGTTTCTGATAAACAATGACTCGAATTCTGCAACAGGCCCAGACAGCATCAGTGCATGTTTTTCAGAACACTGCTGTGCTCCTCTTATTCATCCTCTTTCTGCTCTGTTTACTCGAACATTCTCTCTGGGTCAGTTTCCATGTGCCTGGAAGTTAGCCAACATCACTACAAACATGGTGCAAAAATGGTTCCTCTGAACTACAGGGCTATGAGCTTGCTTCCAATTATAAGCAAGGTCATGGAATCTATCAATGCAGATGACATCAAATCATTCCTTTTCTACAATGGCCTGATCTTATATCATGAGTTCAGTGTCAGACCCAGCAATTCTACCTTAGACATGCTGCTCTCCCAACAATGGATGGATGGCCTCAATCTCAGACATGAGATCAGCGAAGTCTCTCCAGACATATCTTGAGCATTTGATACAGTCTGGCGCCTCGTCTTGATCTCCAAACTGTCTGCTTATCGTATCCAAGGACACCTCCTCTCATGGATCACTGACTTCCTCCACTCCCATATTCAGAGTATAGCTCTGAACAGGATTCTTTGATCTTCTCTCCTTGTCAAGGCTGGATGCCCCCCCCCCCCCCGCAATGTGTCTTCAGTCCAGTCTTGTTCCTCATCTTCATCAATGATCTTTATGATTCTCTAGAAGATCCTGCCCATCTCTTTGCTGATGATTCCATCATTTGCCCTATAATTTGTCAGCCTTCAGATAGCCAGGTGGAAGCCTCTTCACTATCTGCAGACCTTGATATAATCAGGAACTGATCCAACACTTGGAATATATCTTTCAACCCCAACAAATCCCACATACACACCCTGTCTCTCCAAAAGTACCATCTGTCAAACCCAGATTGAAATACTGGGCCAAACTGAAATACTGTTACTGTTAGTTGGTTCATGACTTTGATTTTGTTTCTTGGTGAGAGGTATCACATACTTCGCAAATTATAGTACGATTCTATTTCAAATAATCATTTTACAATATCCATTTAAATATGACGTTCATTTAAATGACAACCAGGTGAACCCAAAACAATTGCTTTTCCAAAGACCGTTACATTTTTCCTCCTTTTAGTCACATTTGCAACCTGACCCTTAAAGCTTCTTTCATCTCTAATTTTTCCTCTTCTGCAACCTTGCTTCATCTTCATGATGTTATGTCCTTGGTTCATAGCCTTACATGTTCAAAGCATGCTGTTGGTCTTCTGGACCTCCAATCAAAATTTCTTTCAAGGCAGCACGAAGGTTTCCCCATAATTCTGATGTCTGAAAAGAGTGCAGGGTGGGTGACAATAATTTTGTGGAAAATGCTGACTTGATTCACTTAGTTTGTTGACAAACATTCGTTGCCTCACATGATCATGATAAATTAATACAGTGCTCATGGCTCCAGAAAAAGCGAAGAGCGTTACTCGTATCCACGGTCCTTGAAGCAGAACAGAGTATGGACTCTGAAAGTTGGAGTTAACTTTCGGCACAAACAATCAGCATCACACATTACTGTACAATTTCAAACAGCGAATAAGAATTTCTATTTTCATGTCACAAATAGTTCAATAATATACAACAGAATATTTTGTCTCTGTGAAGGTTAATGTTGGTCTGCATTAGCGGACAACATAAACAATGGATTTTATCGACTAAAAGTTGATTTATAAATGTTTTACTCATGGTTGGATACGCGTATATCTGACAAAGGGATAAAACTCAAAATTTCAGCCTCTTTGTTTACTTTGTGGCAAACACTCTTAGCAAATTGTAGTTGATAAAATCCAGTGCAATAATACACCTTATTATCATGTCACAAACAATACAATAGTGCATAATTTGTCATGTTACAAATAGTACAATAATGCATAATTCTTCATTATGAATAATGAACAACACATACATTTCCAGTGTTGTTCTTGCCTTTTTGCCAAAGCTGTTCTTCCCCAATGTAGGCATCTAGATCTGAACAACAAAAAAAAGAAAACAAAAAACAAATAAAATCTCCAGCAAAAACAAAACAAAAAGAGAAATATACAAGAGCGATAATTTCTTTGCAATACATGTCCCCCACCAATCTGATATTTCCTAAGTCCAAAAAGAGCACAACTGTGAAAAATTGACGAAATGCCCTGAAACTCGAACATGTTCTGTAACTTATCATAATAAAGTCATGCACCAAGTTTTAGTTGAATATGTTAAAGGGTAGAGGAAAAAAAGTCTGAAAAACCACATGTGGGATGGATGGACTGATGGACAGACAGAGGGCAAACCTCTTGTCCCCTCCAATGAAACCAATGGAGGAGTAATAAAATCACTTGTAACGGTCAGCTGCATGTCTCTCCCTAAAATTTCACGCTAACTTTCACCGCAACCAGCACTATATATAATCCTCAGCAAACATGGCATGGTCAGGCAGTTCATGAAAGCCTTGGGCCAAAAACATTCCCCAGCCAACCCCACAAAAAGTGGAAATAATTGGGGTCGTGAAATAAGTGGTGGTGGTGGTGGCGGCGGCGGCGGCAGTGGCGGTTGGCAGGATAGCTCGATTACCTTTGGGCGGTCATATCTAGGTTTGATTCCCAACTGAAGTCACTAACCCTTATACCCTACGTAACTACACTACGAATTGCTAATAAACCTCCACCTACCGGTAGAAAACACACAGCACTAACAACAAAAAAATCCTACTGGCCACTATTCACAGTACAAATAGAATATGGTCTGTGCCTGTGTCTGTGTCTGAGTCTCTCTCTCTCCTCTTGACACACAATCCTTCAACTCAACCAATGAATCAGTCAGCCATTTTAACAACAAAATAAGAACAACGAACAACTACAACAGCACTTAGTGGAGCACATACCTCCACCAAGCTGAACAGTTTCGTGTTGTAACCCATTGATAGTCTGGATCTGGACCTTAACCAAAATATAATTGGCTTGTTCTTGTCACCTACTCAACTCATCCACCAAGTTTTGTCATAATCCGTCCACAACTTATTCAGATATCATGCTAGATATCGGTTCTCGTCCCATCTCTCAATGGTTAAGAATCAGTTGAAAAAATTCTTACATCCAGATCCCAATTCAGATCTGGATCTTCACCAAAATCGAATCAATTCATCCTTGTCACACACCTAACCTGTCCACTAAACTTAATCCAAATCTGTCCACAACCTTTCGAGATATCCTGCTCACAGACAAACATACAGGGGTAAAAACACAACCTCCGTCCACCTACGGTGGTGGAGATAACAAACATATTCCTTGTGGACGCATAAAAACTTCAAGCCCAATTTCAGCTCCAAAAATAACAAAATGAATAAAAAAACACATAACTCGCGAAAACAAGAATAACCCTCAAACAACAACAGACATAGATAATATCCAAACACCAACATAATAATATCATAAAAACCTGAGAAATATTCAAAAGCAACAAAACTTGGAAAAGCTCATCAACAAAATGGATTATAAAACAAACAGTAGGAAATTCTGGAGAACAATTGCTAACATTCAAGCACCCCAAAAAAAAATATATATATATATATATTTTTTTTTTTTTTAAATCTCACCCATGTCCTGAAGGAAGCAGTTCAGTTTGGCATTTTTAATATGAAATAGGAACGAACGAAACCCATTAAAATTACCCTTTAGAAACCCTTCATAATCATCCTTTAGTATTATCCCTTAAAACCCTTGAGGACCCATGAGAATTACCCTTTAGAACCAATTAAAACCCCTTCAGAATTACCCTTCAGAACCCTTTAGAGCACATTAAAACCTTCAGAATTACCCTTTAGAACCCTTCAGAACCCATTAGAAAAACCATTTAAACCCCTTTACAATTACCCTTTAGAGCCCATTAAAACCTTCAGAATTATTCTTTAGAACCCTTCAGAACCCATTAGAATTACCATTTAAACCTCTTCAGAATTACCCTTTAGAACCACCCTTTAGAACCCATTAGAATTATGCTTTTATTACCCATTAGAATGACCCTTTATACCCTTTCAGAATTGCCCTTGAGAATCACCCTTCAAAATTACCCATTATCATTACCCTTTAGAATCACTCTTTAGAACCCATTATAATTACCCTTTAGAATCCTTTCGAACCCTTTAGAATTACCCTTTATATTTACTTATAATATAAAGTAAATAGGGCTCGTTGGTCCATTGGTCCAATTTTCATTGGTCTTCACGGTCTTGTTTCACACCCGCGTGCTGTACTGTTTGAGCATTAGCTTGCCTTTCACCAAGCCCAGATGTGCTTGGGCCAGGGCGGAGATTATACATTCGTTATTATTCTTATCAAATTATACTACTATTATTATTGTTGTTAATATTATTAGCATTAATTAATTATCAATATATGGTTTGTTACAATGTTATCATTATTTTTGGTATTTATTTTGTTAATAGATTTTTTAAATAGATTTTTTTTGTTCATTAATTTTTTGCACCATGGAAGAACTCATCCATTTATAGCAGAATTAAAGGGTGTACAAGGTCTTATGGGTCTTTTTGGGTCTTCAGAGTGTTTTGGGTCCTTTGGGTTTTTTGGGTCCTTGACTACTTTTGGGTCTTCTGGGACCTCAGGGTCTTCAGGATTCTCAGGGACTTTTGGGTAATCTGGGTCTTTTGAGTATTTGGGTCTTCTGAGTCCTTGGGTTATTTTGGGTCCTCAAGGTATTTTGGATATTCCGGGACTTTTGGATCATGTGGGTTTTTTGGGTTCTCAGGGAGTTTTGGGCCCTCGTGGAGTTTTGGGTCCTTGTGGAGTTTTGGGTCCTCAGGGAGTTTTGGGTCATCTGCATCTATTGGGTCCTCAGGGAGTTTTGGGTCATCTGCGTCTTTTGAGTTCTTGGGGACTTTTGAGTCTTGAAAGGTCGAAGGGGTCTCAGCAGTCTAAAGGGTCAAAAGGTATATTCATTACAATCGTACGTAATTAATTAATAGATGTACATAATAAATACACAAAAAGCATGCCCCCACCCCACACCATTTATACAAGAAACACGGTGTGTTAGAAAGGTTCTTCTTCTTCATTTTTATGTCGGGCAGATGGACGGAAGGAAATAGCCAAATATTGAAGCAGCCTCACTGCTTAAAAAATTCTAAAGCCACAGGACCAAACCTAATATCCAACTTACAGCTCAAACATCTGGGACCCATAGTCATCAACACTCTCACTCAAATATACAATTACTCTTGGAATACCCTGAAATAACCCAGACTCATACAGACTGATTTTCCTCCTTTGGATACAATTCAAGATCTTGGAAAGTTTAACTTTGGATGACTTCAATCCGAACACTCCCCCTCTCCCCCCATCTCCCAACATGGTTTCCATCCCCACCACTCCACCATCCCCCTCCTCTCCACACCAACACAAGTAATTATACAGGGCTTTAATCGCAACCCACACCCCTTTTCTCCACCCCATATAGTTCTTGCTGCAAGACATCAACAAGGCCTTTGACATGGCATCTCACAATCTTTTCATTGACAAAACAGTCAGCACAACAATGCATAACACCAGTAAAAAAAAGAAAGAAAAAAAAAAGGCTTGCTAACTTCAAATATGGTTGCCAAGCTCAAGCCAAATACTTCCCATCTCGCATCAGAATCCTTAAATCCACTCTGCCTAAAATGCAACACCACTGCATACACCACAGCTCACCTATTCTCCACACATTCCCTCCATTCATTCAACACAGACAATCTTTTAACATAAACTTCCACAAAATAACTCTGGGACCAACAAGTCGACGTTGCCGGTGATCTTAGGTCCATCGGGTTCGCAAACATGAAACACCTTGACAGCAGTGGTGACGGCGAAAGGGACTAAAGCAACAAACACCACAACCACCACCTTACGTATAACTCTCATCCTCGCCCTCTCACCCTGACCCGAATGCATTCTTCGATCATAAAAACTTTGTTCTGAGCCCCTATATGCCAAAACTTCCGTCAACATTACCATTACAAAGAACTTGAATTCCACTTCACGGGTGATATCCTAAAATGTATCCCATTGCAGGGATTCAGGAGATTCAGTGTGCATGTAAGACTCTTTGAAGTAAACCTGATGTTAATCGCAATTAACCTAAAATTTAAAGAGAAGGATAAAATTATAATAGGTAAATGTGGAGTAAATATACAATGTATGAGGATTATGGTTTATAAATGCACCACAAGTCAGACTAACTTGGATGTACACACACCCTTGAGTGCAGACAGCACTAATGTGACCTCCATGTGGACATCTGATGGAAGGACAGACTTCAGGATTGCCAGCATTCTGGAGTAGAACAGCAGGAAGTCATTAGGAACATGATATAAACAGTTGAAGTTGATTATTGCTCACATTTTGAGGGCAACACAGGTTCTCTCATGGTATTTTGTTGAATAAAAGATGTCTTGGCTCCATATATATGACAAAATCTCTCCACTATTGTTAAATAGTTAAAATATAGATGTACTCACTCCACTATTGGTAAAATTTTCTGCCCCCGTTAATCCACCCCAAGCCCCACTCCTTCAAATTCTCTGCTTTCCTTCCTGAAAGTCCCTGTAATGTCCATCTATATATAATTTCCCATGTTCCCCGCCCCTTCCCTCTCCCTTCCATAGATCTCCTAATGTCTCTGTTCCCCACTGTTTTGTCTTTCCCACTCCCACCTCCCCCACTTGTCTCATGCCCCCCTTGCTATGCGTTGTGTGTTGGCTCTCATACGAGCCTCAACAAGGTATACAAAAAATAAAGAATAATAAAAAAAAATATGCATTCGCTTTGCCTCTTTCATCTAATTCTTTCTCAATCAAGAGAAACAGCCATCAAAGCAGAATAGTTGTTTATTTTCTTAAGCTTGGTCTGGAATCTCAAATGGAACACTTTCACAAGATTGTAATTTACATAGTTTGGCAGTTTTTTAAATAAAATATTGGACTGGTTTCAGGAGTCATCAAAGGAACGAAGGGTTTCGTTGAGTGATACTTATAACGTTCACATTCATTGAATAAAATCATGATTGCTGAGGAACGAGTTCAAAAGTATGACTTGAAAGAGTATTCAGAGATTGCAGACTCTTGTGAGGACTTGTTTTGTGTGGTTTATTTGGTTTGGTGTTTCTAATTGTACATACTTTAAAGACGTACTCACATTCTAATTAAACATACTTTATATACGTCACATTCAAATTGTACATACTTTATAGATGTACTCACCTTGTAATTGTAAATACGTTGAACATGTACTCACTTTCTAATTGTACATACTTTGTACATGTACTCACATTCTAATTGTACATACTTTATAGATGTACTCACCTTCTAATTGTAAATACTTTGTACATGTACTCACTTTCTAATTATACATACTTTATAGATGTACTCACCTTCTAATTGTACATACTTTATACATGTACTCACTTTCTAATTATACAAACTTTATACATGTATTCACTTTATAATTATATATACTTTATACATGTATTCACTTTCTAATTGTATATACTTTCTACATGTATTCACTTTCTTATTGTACATACTTTATAGATGTATTCACTTTCTAATTGTACATACTTTATAGATGTACTCACTTTCTAATGGTACATACTTTATGAATGTATTCACTTTCTAATTATACAAACTTTATACATGTATTCACTTTCTAATTGTATATACTTTATACATATTGTTATGGTTGTGGAAATTCGCATTACACCATAAAGGGCCCTCAGGTGAGATATCTCTGTAAGTACATGTGTGGTTAGCCCAAACCCGTTGTATAGAGGGAATTTATGTGATCCATCCGGGCTGCGACGCTTTGAGTTAGCCATTTTTCTGTTCTATCTTTTATTTCAAACAAACAGCATCTCAACAACCACGCTATCCCCACCACAGCGCCAACCACACTACAACTACGCCACCTCCACCATCTACGCCACCACATCTTCGCCACTCGCCATTCAGTAGGCCCTGTGCAGTTACGATCTCCAGGAACAAACAAAAACCAACAACGATGCTCGGGGGTTTTCCCGCCTGTTTCTCCCGTCAAAATTCTCCGTGCTCGGTGTGGGGGAAGTGCAATCCGAGCAGGGGGTCAAAGGTGAGAAAAGGTGGGGGCCTCTTTTTGGGGGAATAATTCCTGGCTCTGAGCCAAGACTGACTCCCCCGGCCCCCGCATGGCGCGGGGTGGAGGGAGAGCGAGAGGTCACGCCCCCCTTTGAGAGGCTTCTCCAAGAAGCTCGAAGGGAGGTGGGGGCGAAGGGCGGAGCCCTGAGCTACAAAAGGCGGACAGGACGGACCTTGAGGAGTA
Source organism: Eptatretus burgeri (assembly GCF_056783735.1). Classification (NCBI taxonomy): domain Eukaryota; kingdom Metazoa; phylum Chordata; class Myxini; order Myxiniformes; family Myxinidae; genus Eptatretus; species Eptatretus burgeri. Next base: position 114,355,423 of record NC_140964.1, read on the forward strand.
GTTGGTCGAGAGTGGTTGGTCGCGAGTTGTTGGTCGAGAGTTGGTCGAGTGGTTGATCGAGTTGTTGGTCGAGAGTGGTTGGTCGAGAGTTGGTCGAGTTGGTTCAGGTTGAGTTGGTTCTTCGAGGCTTCCTGTCTGCTCGTCTTGTTGGGGGAAGAGTCCTGCGCCCGCGGCTTGGCGAGCGGCCTGTCGCGAAGGCACGGACGGGAGACGCGGTAGTGCCGGTTGTGAGGTGGACCTGCGTGTCTGGACGAGGAATGCTGGAGAGGGTTCGCCGGCCACGAGAGAGGTCGGGGCCAGGCGCGACCACGCTGACGGTCGTGGGAGAGGGGCTCACCGGCCACGAAAAGGGAAGTCGCGACTTCTTTTTCCTTTTCCTTTGCTTTTTGCGTAAATGTCTGTGAGTGGCGCCGTCCGTCAAGTAGTATTGTTTTAAGTGTTGCCGTGTGTTCGCGTATTCGGTCGTAGCTCTGCATTGTTGTTGTTGTTGTTTTAAATTAATATATGTGCATTTCTGATTCTGTTTGGCTGTATATGTGTGCTCTGTGTCTGTGTGAATAAAGTGCTTGTGTGAACTTGTTCCCCGTTTCGCTGCGTCCTTCCCTTTGTTGAATCTCCATCTTGCTTCACGTAAAGGGTTCGTAGTGGGCTTAATACGCCCGATAAGTAATCGGAACCGTCGAGGCCGACGATAACACCGCTCGGTTATCCCGATAGTACGGAACGGACCGCTTAAGCGGCCCGTGTCTGGAGTCGACCTGCGGCGAGGTGCGATCGCCCGGTTTACCATCCGCGTGGGTACTTAGGTAGGTCGAGTTTGGCGAACAACCCTATCCCACGCGGGTGGCCGATTGGCACGATCGTGGTGAGGCCGAAAGGCCCACCCGTGACTAGCTCCCAGCGTTAGTCCGAGAGGGTCACGACAGAATTGTCCGTCCGGTGGGCGACGTGCCGCGATTCGAGTCACGTGGCCGATCGCATGCCGGCGGGCGCGAATTCGCAACAATATATTCACTTTCTAATTGTACATACTTTATACATGTATTCACTTTCTAATTGCACATATTTTATACATGTACTCACATTCTACTTGTACATACTTTATACATGTACTTACTTTCTAATTGTCCATACTTTAGAAATGTACTCACATTCGAATTATACATACTTTATACATGTATTCACTTTCTAATTATACATACTTTATACATGTATTCACTTTCTAATTGTATATACTTCATACATGTATTCACTTTCTAATTGCACATACTTTATAGACGTACTCACATTCTAATTGTACATACTTTATACATGTACTAACATTCTAATTGTACATACTTTATAAATGTACTCACTTTCTTAATGTATTCACTTTCTTATTATACATACTTTATCCATGTATTCACTTTCTAATTATACATACTTTATACATGTATTCACTTTCTAATTGTATATACTTTATACAAGCACTCACATTCTAATTGTACAGACTTTACATGTACTCACATTCTAATTATAAATACTTTATTCATGTACTTACTTTCTAATTGTAATACTTTATACATGTACTCATATTCTAATTGCACATATTTTATACTTGTACTCACATTCTAATTATACATGCTTTAAATATGTACTTACTTTCTAATTGTACATACTTTAGACATGTACTCACATTCTAATTGTACATACTTTATACTTGTACTCACATTCTAATTATACATGCTTTAAACATGTACTTACTTTCTAATTGTACATACTTTAGACATGTACTCACATTCTAATTGTACATACTTTATACTTGTACTCACATTCTAATTATACATACTTTATACATGTACTTACATTCTAATTGTACATACTTTATACATGCACTCACATTCTAATTGTACATGCTTTATACATGTACTCACATTCTTGTTGTACATACTTTATACAGGTACTCACTTTCTAATTGTACATATGTTGTAGATGTACTTACATTCTAATTGTACATACTTTGTAGACATACTCACATTCTACTTGCGCACTCTTAATACATGTACTCACATTCTACTTGTACATAGATTGTTGACATACTCACATTTTAATTGTACATACTTTATAGATGTTCTCAGTTTATCAAAAAAAATCACGTATTACTGTAACATTCTTTTTCAAAAGATAACATATTTTATAGAGGTCGTACATTATGGACAGAGAGACAGACAGGCAGACAGATAGCAGACAAATGAATTTACAAACAGTTCCAAATGCAACCCCTCTAGCAAGGGTAAAAACTCAAGCTTCCAAGGAAGTATTTGTGTAATCAAGCAGTCAGATATACAGGCACACAACTTATTTGTCCCATTCACTCACCCATCCAGTATTGGTGAGATATGTGAGGTGTTCATTGTGTGGCAATGACAGGTGGAACCTTTGTTGAGCCACGTGTTTGCAGCAAGCTTTGCTGTCATGTTCCTCATGCTCCCAGTGTCTCCAAACATCTCCGTACAGGTATCATTCGTCCAGGATTGCACCGGCCTGCTTTTCTGTAAGACCACAAGACATTTTTGTGAAACTATGAAATAAATCATTTAATTGTTTAACATTCTATTAGGATAGTGGTGCACTGTTGTATGTTGCAGTACTACCTGGTTGGCAATTAATTACCTGGATAGTGTTGATCCCCAGGCTAAGTGTGGATGCAATAAGTCGCAATATGCTGGGTGCCCTCAAGGCATCCTTGCATCTCATCACCTGACAACCGCTTTCCATCATCTCCGGTACTGGAACCAAAACAATGAGTCAGTTGACGCTATCAGTTATGCACATTAGAAACACAATTGTTATAAGAGTTATTCCGTAGAGCTGCTGTTAAACCATGATCTGATCTTGTGTACTTTATGAAATAAATATATTGAAGAAAAAAAAATGTGAGGAATTAAAATGAATGTTTTCATGAAGTTAAAATTGTGCCAAACACAGTAACGGATGTTTGTAAATTAGTGAGCAAATCATGTTCTATCGGGTCCTCGTATCGATGCCAACTTCAGCCATGATGTGAATAAATTGCTCAAAATCTCATATGTATTTTATTTCATTCCTTCCAATCTTAATTGGTCAAGGTTTGATGAATAAAGGACCTGAGTGAAGCATGATGTGGAGATTTGGAGTAGCTGGAAAAACATTGTGTGCCATCCACGCTTCTCTGAGCTTGTTGCAAAGTTTCACTTCCCTGAAAAATTGCAGATAAAGAAAATGGAATTACATGTATCGAAGTTAACTGATTTATTCCAATAAAGTCTTTTTTTTTGAAATTACAATTATTCTCAGATTAAAAAACAAAATCCTTACGTTATTCGAGCTTGGGAGGCCGCTGTGTCGTTTTCTTGAGATTCACTAATCATCATCATTAGATTTTCCACTTTATTAATCAAAGGTGAGATCGTTTCCAGTTCTGGAATCTGCTCAGAAATGGTGCTCAATAAGTTCAAGCCACTTTTCACATCCATTTTATCAAAGTTGTAAATGATGCTGAGCAATTGGATAAAGCCTTTTGACATCGTTTCCAAACTCAGATTGCTGGTTTCAAAGAGTTTCAACAGCTCACTGATGTTTTGATTGTATTCGGTGGACATATTGAACAGGAAAGTCACCATGTCCATCCTCGCATTCACAACAGCATCAGATTTCCTGAAGCAAACGCTCATGTTGACACTTTTGGAAATGGTCGATAGCTGTTTTAACCTCAGGCTTACATTGAACAACATTGGACTTGGCAGATCCACTATTTGAGCTATTCTCAATAGATTATTTATGCTGTAGTGGAGGTCTTGTAAATAGCAAGCTAAAATTTCAGGGAGGTTCAAGAATGTTGGTCTCCCAAGTGTCAGTGAATTGCCAAAAGACATCTCGTGCAATATCTTCACTATGTCTAAGGCTGTGGAGGCTGTGCAGAAAATGGGGTCAGCCTCGGGGCTTGAGCAGTTACTAACATTCTGTGATGCCTCAAAAACACCATCACATGACGACTGCAGCAGTATCATTGATGGCAATTGTTTATGTGACATATTTCCTGAAATAAGTTGGTGAATGATGCTTAGTGAGGAGCAGTTGCTATTCAAGTTTTCCCTGGATGGTGTCCTCGTTTCCAGCAGGTAGGTCTGCAGAAGTTCTAACACCTTGTCATTCAATGCTGCACTAATGTTTCCACCAGTAACAAATTGTGGTTGCATCAGGTTTTCAGTGAGGTTGAGCAATGTTCGCAGCATGGAAATTTCCCACACGTTGTGCGATTCCAAATCTTTTAGCACTTCCACATCTCTAACAATTTCATTCATTGCAAAAGCTGATAAATTCATTCCGTGAGTTTCCAACAGCTTTAAAAACTGCTCACCAAAGAGGACACTGAAAGGTAAAGATGAGGAGGAACGGTTTGAATTTAGGAATTTCAGCCTCCTCTGGGTCATTCTCATGATTTCATAAATTTTGTCAAAGTATGAGGCATCATCTTTGAAGGCTTCTGGAAACTCGTCAACAACATTGACAAACGTCTTCATCCATTTTGAAAGCTTCCCCAAATTGTACATTTCCTCCGACAAGTTTGATGTGTTTGTGATGGTCTGCAAAATATTGCGGAACACTGACAGTTCATCACTTTTGTAGGCCATAACGTTGGAGGTGGTCTTTTTCAGCATCTCAGCAACTTCCACAAACAGCAAAGCCTCGTCATAAGTTACATTACGCTGAAGGAGCTGAAGGACATGAAGCATTATCGGTGTATAAGACTCAATCTCATCCAGTAATGAAGATGTGTTCAGCAAGGTGTAGAAGATGTCTGTGCCACTGCTGTTGCCCTGCACACCATCGAGCCAGTCCAGTAGACCTCTCAGATTCAGCATCAGCTGGTTCGTGTTGTTAGAAGCATAGATGGTATGAATGGCCTTCAGAAGATTAAGAGTGTTTTTGTCTAACAGGTCCAAAGTTTGCATTTCGATGATAATTGCGTCCACTGCTGTTGAAATGAAAGCCCGATCAGACACATTGCCGAGGTGAATTAGGTGCTGCCACACATTGCTCTGAAGCATCTTTTGAGAGAGACGAACAAGCATCTTCAGTTCATTCGTGTGCCTTTCGATTAGCTTTGCTTGTGAATAAATCTCATGATTTGTGTACGTGGAAGAATGGTTCGAATAAAGAGCCGTTAAGAGTGCAGATGTTGTTGAATCGCTTTGTCCAAAACGATGACAACTCCGGTTAGTTTGAAGCACTTCCAACAGCCAGGCCATCCTGGTGTATATCTGCGACATCGCTTTTCTTGGAATTTTGAAAATCTCACTCAATTTCACGAGGGTTTCTGTTTGTTCCTGCAGTCCTTTTATGTAACACACAAACACATCCAGAGTGCTTGGATTTTTCTGCTTGAGAAGAACTTCCTGGGGAAAGCTAAAATATGTGGAATAGTTGTTAAAGACCACTGCTGTTAAAATAGCGGAACATAACGTGTTGTTGTTTTGATGCAAGGAACAATTCACTGCACCCTCATTGGGAATACTAGTTTCATTACATCCAGCAGCTATCAGCAGGGAATTGGGAGCAGTTGGGATTATCAAAGCATCATTCAGTGCGAGTAAAACAAAAGCCATTGCTGAACAAGGCGAAGGTTCTCTGCTGTCATTATGGACTTGAAGAATCAGAGTTTTAACCAGCTCGGTAAAATTGGTGTGATATTCCTTGCTTTCCTTGTCATCCCTTTTCAGGCCAAAAGGCTGCACCATGGCCTGGATGACCTCTATCAGAGCTCTCAAATTGTCCACTCCTTCCACATTTTCTGATGATTCATTCTTCTTCTGATCGTTAAAAGCTTCAGGATTTATGCCCAAATATACCTGCATCATTTGAACAAGGGAAGTCGTTGTTCTATCCAATGAAAACTTGTCATCCTCCACCATCCTAACGACAGCGGCAATGATGTTGGCGAAAGTTGATGGATCTCTTGAACTTTCCATTACTTCTTTCAGATGACTTACTAAGTTGTTCAAAGGTAACGTTGCATTTAGGCTTTCATCATTGGGTGGAAATATCTTTTTCAGCATTATGAGAATGGTATCCCAATCGAGTGCAGTGCCTGATGGTAGTGAAAGTATGCGTTCCATATTATCAACATAAAGTCTGATTTGTTCTTTTGATAACTTCAGTTTCTTCCTAGTCTCCAATGTTAGCTCAAAAGCATCAGCCTGAAACAAGATTTCTTCCAGACGAGATGTCGAATCGGTAAAGTTGTTCATGACGGCCATAATGTCTTGCAAGATGAGTGTGAAAGTGTGTGAGGGTGATGCACTTCCAACATAGGCGGTTGTCTCATGGAGTGTCATAAGCAAGGACATTAAGTTTTTGTGCAGGGACAAGAGACTATCTATGTCTTCATAAACATACTCTGTGAAGTTCCCCAGAAATTGCAGTTGTCCGTTTGGCTCCAGTGAGCTAGATTCATTCAACGTCAAGAACCACGTGTTCAAAAGAGCTATAATACCATCGGAAAGGTCTTTTACACTCTTATCTGTGTTCGTTTCCCCTGCAAGATGGGAAAAGGCTTTCACCAAGTCCCTTAAGTTTGGCAAGGAGTCCTTCAGAGCAAATGGACGTTGTAGAGCATTTTGCAGCTTATCCAAAGAAGCCTTCAACAGCATTGTATTTTTAAGAGCTTGATGCAATGAACCATGAAAGTTCTTATTGAAAATTGCTTTCAAGAAACGGATTGTATTGTTTGCCTCTGTGAGCGCCTCATCATTTTCTCGTAGGGTTTTGTTCGACGTAGCTATGTCTTGCATGATTTTGAGAAGTTGAGAGTAGGCAGGTGAGATCAGTGCAGAAATATTGTGATTTGGGCTCATAATACTTGTCAAATGCGCAATGAATGAGGCCATCCTCTGGATTTCTTCCCCAAACCACATCTTGCCGGATAGCAGTTCATTCACTGCTTGTGCTGCAGAAACAAGTTCATCCGTCCTTTCGCTTGATATGTTTTGGAGAAAACCCACCAAATTGTCCTCAAAACGGGACATTCCCTTGAAAAACTGGACATCAAAAGGAACGGTTGCATTCGAGAGAAATTGATTGTAATAATCTGCAATGCACAGTGTTGTCATGGTCTCGTTCATGAAATCTCCAGAAACATTTGTTGGCAAAAGGTTGTGAAGCACTTGTATCAGCAATGAGGCAACTTGCTCAGCCTCTCCTTCCAATGCACAGCCAAGCCGTATTGTTGGGTTGTCATTTTTCATCATGTTTCCACCACTCAGTCTTTCAAGAATCTCCATCATGGCAGGGACAATCTTTTCAGGGTTTTTCACGTTTTTCAGTTGGTTTGATGCCACCATAAAATTGGCAAGTAATGGAAAGTACTTCTTTGCATTGGGGTCTTCTTGCATATGCATCATTATTTCAGCGGAGAGGTTTTGAAGCAGGTTTAGGTTTTTCACCGACGGGGAGGAATACATGAGCAAAGATGCTTTTTCAAAAATTGCAATAACCTGGGAAAGCAAATGATCTGAACTTTGCAAAATCTTTAACTCAGAAGGATTTTTCTCCAAAAACAGGTTCAGTGTTGTCAACAATTGTCCGTCTGCCAAATTTTCTTCATTTGCAAGCTCCATTATAGCAAGAAGGGCCTGCAGAATATTTGCCGAATTGTTCTCGCCCAGTTCTTTTCCATCGGTGGTTTGCCACCAGCCTAATATCCGGCGTAATCCTGTGAGAAGCTGCACAGGATTGTTCGCACGGATGAGCCCTTGTACCATGTCCAGGTAAACATGAACTTTTTCGTCCAGCAACCCTTGGGTCCACATCTCATAAGCTGCCTGATTTATGGCAGTGACAACATTGCTAATGATCATGTTACTGCTGTTCTTGCTCTGAAAGAGAACTTTCCACTCATGGCTCAGCATTATGTTATGAAAGGCAGACTGAATCCTCTGATCTTTAGGAGGGCAGGCAAACAAACTGTCCTCAGCCCTCAGCCGTAGATGTTCGATCAGCATCACGACAACTTGAGTGGTGAGTGGCTCCGCATGTTTGCCGAGGTTAAAATAGTGCAGGAAGTGCCTTGCTATAGTTGAGGCAGAAGAATAGCACGAGTCATTGTTCAGCCTGCGATTGTGCAGCAGAGCCATCTCGTTACAAAACACTCCATTCCAGAGACTCTTGGCAGAAGCACCTGCGCTGAAGTGACTGTGCACTTGCAGTAATATTAGCATGGCCCTGGAGGACATCACGCACATGATGCACACGGGGTTAGTTTGGAATATAGAATTTTCACCAAAGCTTGAAGAAAAATGTACATTTTTGTGTCATATTTGTTTCACAATTAACACACTATTATCAGGTTACCTGTTATTAGATAAGAGTGAAGTCAAATCATGCAGTTTAGTGATGGCATGAATAGGTGGAGTTATTAAAAACAAGAAGAGAATTTCTCAGCTGATATCATTCAGATAAATATCTCAGACAATGATGCCTCTCACTTGTACACCAATAGGGAAGCTTGTTCATTAAACACACACACACACACACACACACACACACACACACACACACACACACACACACACACACACACACACACACACACACACACAAAAAACACACAAGCATTACCTACCGTGATTCACATCGATGCAGTTACCTTTCAATTGTGCTTGTATTGTGCTTGGCATTATTGAAAAAGTTCATGAGCTCATTGACAAGGTCTCGCCAATTAATGGAGCTGTTTGATAAAAACTTCACGTTCTCATCGGAATCTTGGCCTGAGTGCAGATTTAATGAGATAAACTGAGATGCAGGATGTTTCATGTAACCGAGGGAAGAATATATTCAGCAAGAGGCGTTCTGATTTCTAATTATACAACAATCCTGACTAGATATTGTGTCTCAGGCAGTTACCAATGATACAAGCCTTTTGTTGGCTTTAGATCTTAGGGTTTTGAGTTAAAACCCCTGACTGTCGTTGAATTAACACCAGGTGTGTTGACAGCCTGTCATCCTTCTGAGGTTGGCAAAATGAGTACCGCTTGCTGGTAATAGGGGCATTGCATCAGTGGCACAGCAGTGTTCTCAGAAAACGATGCAGCCAAGCAGCCACAGGTTGCATTCGAATCAATAAATAACCAATGTACAAGTTTAGAAACAAAAACATAAAGTTCTACTCCTAATTGAGGTGGAGTTGAAGAAATAGAAGCAAACTTTCAACAACTTGAGGATTGGTGCGCAGAAGAGCAACTACTGTATACAGAACTATTCACAACAGATGCACAACCATACGCAGCAACTACACACCACATGCTGCACAACAAAGTGTATATCACACAGAACAACATGCAATTCTACTGAAGATACAGCACAACACATATGAGGGCACACAGTGCATGCAGTCTATTACACATGAGAAAAAATGACACATAGAACATAGCATACCACAAATGACACAGTACAATCCAAGAAATAGCACAATGAAAACTACAACAGCACTCGGTAGAGCGCATACCGCAGGCTGAACAATTTACGTTTTGTATCCGACTGATAGACTGGATCTGGATTCAGACCTGAACCAAAATCTAATCAGCTGTTATTGTCACCTGCCCAACTCATCTTCCAAGTTTCATCCAAATCCGTCCATAGCTTTTTCAGATATCATGCTATGTATCATTTTTGGCTCAATCTCTCAATTGTGAAGAATCACCTAAAAAAATTTTAATCATATCCAGAGACAGATGTTCACCAAAATTGAATTAATTCGTCCTTGTCACACACGCAAGCTGCCCAACAAATTTAATTCGAATCTATCCGTAACTTTTTGAGATATCCTACTCACAAACAGACAAGCCGGTCGGCGGACATGGGTAATCGATCAAGTCGAATTTAGTCGTTTTTCAGCCGTTACTTGCCAACAAAAGTGTCCATAGCAACGGTTCTTTCTCACACATAACTAGGACAATAGGACATACCATGAACCTACCATACCAGTTTCATGTATGTCTGACTCATAGTCTCTGAGATATAACGAACTTCGTTATTTTATTGTTTTCGACCAGGGTTCATTCAAAGTCTATCTTCTCCGACAGTTTTCAGAGGATCCGGCTGGAAATTTGTGACAATATGGCTGAATGTACTGCCCACAGTTGCTCATGGCCCGATTTTTGATTTTCGAAAAAACAAATTTTTGAGATTATTTTTGAAAATTTCAAAGGTCCGTTTCTAGGCAACAGATGGGTTCATAGCAACGGTTCTCATTTGCACACAACTCGGTCATGGTATGAACCTACCAAGCAAGTTTCATTGAAATCGCCATTGCATTAACGGAGCACTGGACCGAACAGGCATACATACAGACAGACAGACAGGGGTAAATAGATAACCTCCATCCACCTTCAGTGGCGGAGGTACAAAAAAAAAGCAACAAACATTTAATTCTGATAACAAAACACACATAACCATGATAAGCAGGACATTTCCTCACAAGGATTTTCTACCCGATTCTCACTCCATTTTTAAATATCCAGTTTAAAATTCCAAATCTTGATAAATTTTTTAAATCATATATATATATATATATATATATATATATATATATATATATATATATATATATATATATATATATATATATATATAAACGCGGTGTCTGTCCTTGCTTTCTTTGTGTCCCATTTATGGCGGCCGCCTTCCATGATGCGTTTTGAGAAGTGTGAAATCCATAATTCAAAATGTTTTTCAAACACAATTTTCAGCATTTTGACGAAAGAGTGGCAATTTCAACACGGTTAACCACAATTGTTCTGCTCCTGAAATCGGACTCACGGAAATGTAGGAAAGATGAGAAATATCCATGGATGACACCGAGAGGCGGCGATTTCCTATCATTTCCCATTAATACAATTAATGGCTGCAGTGCGCGCGTGCGCGCGCACATGATTGCAGAACCCCGTCTCCCGCCGCACGTGGGATGGACTATCAACACATTAAATCCAGAACATAAAGCACAATGCAAAACACACAACACAATCCAGAAGGACACCACAATACAAGCTACGGGGTTCAATGCAGGACACACAGCACAAGGCAAAAACATGGTACAATGAAGGCGCATGGCACAATGTAAGCTAAATGGATCAATTTTGTGGGGAAGCATCATCGGCTGAGGGCATAGCCCTCTGTAGGTTCGGGCAGGAATTTGGAATTTGGAAGGAAACCATGGGATCTTTAATGTCCACTAACTAATGACAGCAGAAGGAAAATTCGTTTAACATCCATCCGAGAGACAGCACACACATTTATGAATCACCCTGCCTGTGAAATACAGGGATGACAGTTTATAGCTCGGTTGAGATTCAAACCCAGGTTGTACAGCTTAGAGGAAACTGTGCATACTTTTAGACCGTCTTGCCAGCCTCATACCACAATGAAAACAACAGTACTATCCCAGATACAGCACCATACAAACCACACATTACCATCGAGAACAGCACAATGGAATCTACAGGGTACAATAAAAGCACAAAGCACAATCAATGTTACTGTAGCTGAGCAAAACCACTCACACATGTGAAATCCTTGGACCATCTGTTGGTTTGTAGCTGTCACCACAGCTCTGACAGATTGCACGAATGACTGGAGCATTGGCCAATGGTCGCTTTGTTCAAATGCATTTCCCAGCAAATCCAGTACATCCAGAAACCTGAGCCACATGCATGCACCACATCACATCGTACATTATAATGCATGAGCAAAGAGGGAAGAAAAAGGTACGACTCGTACTGAGGGTGAAACCAAAGTCATCACGTACATTTGAAGAGGGACTGTTATACGGTACTTGCATGATGTTGCGACACCAAAACGAATTTCATCGCACAAGCTAAAAATGTCCTTTCTCGAATGAGACTTACACTTTTCCAAATAATTGTTCTTCAGAACGTTTTGCATCCACATTTGGCACCATGTCCAGAAGAAAAGCCACATAAGCCTCACTGTAGGTCCTGAAAGCCTGATGTACTTCCTCCCATCCCAGGTAAGTCTGTGATAGAGTCACTGGAACCAGCACTTCAAAGGAACCATTCCAAAGCTGGGCCCATTTATGGCTCTGTGAAGAGAAAGAAACAAAGAAGCATCATGAAAGGGTGAAACAATCAATTTCCCAAAAATAAAGTTGATGTTACAAGTGAAACTCGGCGAGTCCAACAATTTGAATAGAGAGGTATTACCGCGTCAATAAATGACCCGTGATGTTTGAGTTCGTCGGTGTAATTATGCAGAATTTTGACGATGGCAGCTTCACAGGCAGCGTTTAAGTCATGAGTTGTTCTGGAAAGATTTGTGTTTCTCTCCCAGAACCACAGGATCTCAGCACAGCTGCTATTAGACTGTCCCAGCATCACCTACTCACCAGCAACATACTTGTGAGCACATTGTAAAAAGATGGGATGCACAAGTGGCTGAAATCCTGAAGAGCAATGTCATGCTTCGGGTTGTGCTGTATGTCTGTTATTCTTTTTCATCTGTGGATATAACTCGTCGAGCTTATGAAACAAATCCCCCCAAAAAGGTCTAAATATACCCATTTTCCTCTTGCAAAGCCAAATCAGTTGGGGTAGGTAAGTAAATAGTGAGGGTTGGTACAAGGAAGCAAAATATAGTTGGAGTTGGGAAGATCCATATTTGAAAGAGACGAGACTTTCTGGTCTTGCACCCTCTGCCCCCTTTCCTAAACCCACCTGAACTAATATCTACCGACAAAACCTTCATCTGTAGCTTGATGGAGTACTGCTCTCCACTCTAAGATGGTGCCCTTGCCTCACACCTTGCTCAACTTGCCATCAAAACCAAAGCCTTCAAGATCACTGGAATCTGTTGTGACAAAGTTGAGTCTATGGGCCTTTCACTTTCACATTGCAAACAAGTCGGTGGTCTCTCTGTCTTCCAGCACCTCCTTTCTCCTTTCTGGTCTTTCATCCTCTGCTCTTTCCATGCTTTGTCCCCCCCCCCCAGGTTTCGGCAGGACACACATGGTCTACCAGTAACCCCCTTCTGTTGAAACTCCCAAAATCCAGACTCGCTGTTCACCTCCACTCATTTGTTCGTGTTTTGTTTTTTTTTTTCATCAGTGGAACCAACTTACTAAGTCTCTTCAATGTCATTTTCCCCTACAGGGCTTTAAGACAGCTGTTCACCACAATTTCAAGTTCACCACACTCCCCATCCACAGCCATGATCTTTAATATCCCCCATTAATCCTCCCCAAGCTTTCCAAGGTGATGTCGTTTATTGCAATGCTTTTGTCTTTGAGTGATGGCTATTAGTTTGGCATAATTGGCCAAACTTTGATTGATGGCGACACCAGCTTGGCCACAACCATAATCTTTTACACCCCATCAATCCTGCACTCTTTCCGGTTTTACAGTTTTTACTTACTTCTGTCAATGAGAGTTTGTAGCTACATCCATCTTGTTTACCTCCTGTGTCCTTCCCTTGCTCCCATTCCTTATTTCCTAGTCTCCCTCTACTTTGTCCTTCAACCCTGCTGTTGATGTGCCACCCCCTCTCTCTTTCTTCTGTTCTTTTCATTCCGTTACGTCCTGGTCTATTCTGTGTTCTCGCTTTTCCATGTCTCGACACTATACAAAAAAACCAATGGAACCAATGAGTAGTCTGTGTGTGAATGTATATGGGAAGGGGTGTTGAAACTTCACACTTGATTTATTCACCTAATGTGTAGAAAGTTCCTCTATTTTTCTTTCCCAGTTATTGAGCAGTTTTTTTTTTAATCAAAGGGAAATATTCCTTGTGTAAAGGCCCAGTCACACCTTGACGTTTTAGCCAGCAATGGCAACGTATTAAAATGTATGTAAAACGCTGGCTTACGTTGAACTTTTGATGTTTTTTTTAAAAGATTCGGACGTATTCCTAAGGAGTTGGTCTTATGCATAACATATTCGTAACGGACACAGAACGTTTCGTTGTCTTATAGATAACTTATACCAACGAATGCTTAACCTGTTGTCGGCGTTCACAACCTATGCCCAACGATAGTCTAACTTGGGCATAGCGCGCTGCACGTATCGCCGACGATCACGTGGCGTAGCCTATTATGGCTACGTAGCCTCTGAAAAATGCGTCTAAAACGCTGGGGAACATCGAATACGGTATGGGTAAGTTTGGTTTTCGTGAATAGAACGCTAAAGTACGCTATCATACGTCATAGTAAGTGGAGTACGTCTTGTAATTTTAAACGTGTTAAACATTTTACGACGTACTTGCCGTATGCCTCACACGTTCCGCATGCGATGGGAATAAGTTGTACGCACGATATGCGATCGGTGACACACTTCGACACACATTACTTGTAAGGTGCTCATAAGTCGAAACACGTCAAGGTAATGGTTAGCGTCAGTGTTCCAGACTTCCTGGTTTTTTTTTTTTTCTTCGGTATGACGGTGATGTTGACACTTCGATTTCTAGTGCGGTTGTAATATAATATAATTAATAGGCTGCCGCTCAACGATTTAAATCATAACCGCACTAGAAATCGAAGTGTCAACATCACCGTCACACCGAAGAAAAAAAAATTAAAAAATTAAAATAAAAACCAGGGAGTCTGGAACACTGACGCTAACCATTACATTGACGTATTTCGACTTATGAGTATCTAACAAGTAACGTGTGTCAACGATCGCGTAACGTGCCTCCAACTTATGGCCAGCGTAGCAGAACTTGTGAGTCATACGCTGGCATAAGTCGTAAAATTTCAAGCATGCTAAAATTTGAGGACAACCGCAAAGTACAACGATGAAAGCCAGCGTACTATGACGTATGGCAGTGTTTTTCAGCGTGCTCTCAATATTTCCAAAACTTACCCATAACGTATTCGATGTGTGCCAGCGTTTTAGACAAATTTTTCAAAAATCGGCATAAGCTGGCTAAAACGTCAAGGTGTGACTGGGCCTTAAGGATAAGTTATTCTGAAGCAGAGTGGGAAAGGAGAAACCCAGCCAAGCTGTAAACTTTATAAGTACAGGTACCTGTCTGAATCTTGCAATTGGGAGATCTATCAAGTGGTGCAGAAGAACCTCGACGTTGCTGGAGCTGGTGATGTTGACATCTAGTATTTCCTTGTCGCTTGGGTTCACGTAGCTCAGGTTTTTGAGGAATGTAAGTACATCTTGTGGAACACAACAAAGAAAGAGAGATAGAATAATATTGCACATATTAGATTAAAATTATTATTCGATAACAATATCATAATAATAATAATAATAATAATAATAATGGAACACGACAAGGAGAATGCAATACTGTTACGTTCATGCGTCTTCAACAGCCATCACACCACCCAGCAGGTACAGGAGTAAAAGATCATCACATCCGACGGGTTAAGTTAGCGCAAATCATCATCTCCGAACGCAACGACCACCGGTGAAAGCCGACAAGATAGCTGAGTGAAGCTTGTCGGCGCTCCTTGTCGAGACTCATATGCACAGACCCAATTTTCCCATCTAATGGGTTAATAAACCAATCCTTTAAGCGCTATGGTTCCTGCTCCCAACGACCACACCACGTTTCATCCCAGTGCCATGACGGACAGAAGCCCCAGGACAAAAGAAGAACAAGCAGGACAGAAGAACCACTATGAACCACCACCAATAAGAATGAAGAACCACTATGGTGTGCACACTTTTATTATGTCCTGTGGGAACCATCGAAGCATCCCCGGCCTGTGCACAATGGCTGACGCAGCCTGCTAGAGGATGATTTATGGCGAGTCAGGAGAATTCCACACAACAAACAGATGGCAATTTATGGGCTTGTTTTCCAGCTCATCTGATGGCCTTGAGCCTGACAGAAGTCAAAATGGGGCACGTTCTTGGCCCTTGCTCTGAACGCGTGATCGCTCTCGTGAGCCAAGCCGATCGGCTGTCAAATACAGAAGAAATTCCATACAAGGACAGATGTATGATGCGGAAGGCTCCAGAATTTTCAAGAATTATACCACACTTACGCCTACATGTACTATGAAATGTATGAGTCAAGAGACTTGGTGGTGTGATGGTTAAAAGGTCCACTCCGAGTCTGGGAGGTTGGCCGTTCAAACTACGGCCGAGTCATTCCAAAGACTATAAAAATAGTTAAGTGTGGCTTCCTCGCTCGATGTTCAGCAAAGGATAGAGCACGGACAAACCTCATAGGTGATCTAATGGGAGAATGAAATTACTCCTCAGGAAATGCCGCACTGGGAGTGATGAGAAAGGCGGCACCATTGTTGCGACATCACTGGTTTTGAATAGAGTTTGACTATTTTTAGCTTCCATTTCTGACAATCCACCAGTCCGTTAGCTTCGATGAAAAATACTTAACAATTCATTTGCAAGTCTCCTTAAAAAAAAAAATCTTCCGTGATCCACTTTGACCTGCTTATTAATATTTATTGATTCCTTTAACCTCATTAAACAAATCACCATGCGTCATACCGTACACTCTTCTTCAATGGCGCTTGGATTCCTTTAAACCTTTGAACCCTACTGACCGTTTTACGAGCCGTTTTTCAAACCTCCATACACCCGAGTGGCCGGATTTTTCTCCCGGGGTGGGGGAGCCAAAAGTCCAAAGAGCTCAGGGTTCAAAATTAAACATGTAAAACACACACACACACACACACACACACACACACACACACACACACACACACACACACACACACACACACACACACACACACGTTATGATTTATTTGTGACATCAAGGGACACAGAAGAGTTGTAAACCCCTGAAAGGAAGAAATGCCGAGTAATTACATGTCCATTTATTTTATGATCGAATCGCATAACGCTGCGTTGTGGTGAATGTTTTCTCATCGGGATGCAACGTGGAAGTAACGGTCTCAATATTCAGGTATGTCCATCTCCGAGAGCAATCACTGCATTGCACTGTCATTGCAATGACCCTATAAGCACTCAACTCTGAGTGTGGGGAATGGTATTCTATGCCTGAATCACCCCCTGTTCCAATTGATCGAGGACTCTGCGGCTGTCTTGGCAAGGTTTGAACGTGATGATAAATTATATCCCAGAGATGTTAAATTTTATTAAAATCTGACGAGATGGCATGAGAGTGTGTCATGACATGAAAATTGGCATTGACAAGACAATTCCTTGCTCGAATGACCCTGTGAGTAAGATCATAACGGGCATAAAGATGATTCCTGGACCATATTGTTGAAGGGTAGGCAACATATGTTGATGTAAGATCTCATTAATGCATTGATCTGCCCTCAGATTGCCATCCATCCATCCAATGGGACCCATCCATTGGGACCATATTCTGTGCAGAGCATTGGTGTGGCCAAAGCAGTTTCCTGGGCTATTGGGCATAATCCTGGATGGGTCGCCACTCCGACACAGAATATTCAAATGGCTCAATCATCCCAGCAAGCTGGTGCTCATTTTGCCGACCTCGGAAGGATGACAGGAAGAATCAACCCCACCTGGGATAAATTCAACAGTGAGCATGAACTCAGGACTCTAGGATCCCAAACCTGCCACCCTAACCATAAAGCCAACACCAGGCAAAGATTTCCATGGATACGGATCAAGTTGGGGTGAAAGGTTTCAGCATTGCCACCCCACATCATGACATTCTGCGCCTAAAACTTTGGCTTCCTGGACACAAACTGGGGTATATTGCTCATTGTTTCTTCTGCTGAACCATGCATGATCATCATGCCTTTCAAGGGGAAACCGAGATTCATCATCGAACGGAACACTTTTCCATTGCCGCTGTGTCCATCAGACGTGCTGATTTGACCACTGTGAGTGTGTTTGGATGTGTCATGGTGAAATTGATGGATGCTGAACAAGACGAGTACAGATATCTGCAGCATGGAGATGTCTTCGGACGCCGTTGACAATTATCCTGCAAGGTCAAGGGAATGTCTTTGCAGAACTCTCCGCAGTTTGAAACAGATTGCGTAGATGGGCTGTGTGAATGTATTGAACCTGAGCGACAGTCATTATCCTGGGACATCCAGTTTAAAAAAATAAAATAAAATTGTATACCTTGTCGAGGCTTGTGTGAGAGCTAACACACAATGCACAGCAAGGGGGGCATGAGGCAAGAGGGGCAGGAGAGGGAAGAACAAAACAGTGGGGAACAAAGACATTAGGAGATCTGTGGAAGGGAGAGGGATGGGGTGTGGAACATGGGGAATACAAGATGGACATTACAGGGACTTTCAGGAAGGAAAGCAGGGAATTTGAAGGAGGTGGGCTTGGGTGGATTATCGGGGGTAGAAAAGATCGAGGATTTGGGTGGGGGATGATAAGAGGTGGTGGTGAACAGCTGTTTTGAAGGCCTGGAGGGAAGAATGCGATTGAAGAGAGTGTGGGAGTTTATCCCAACGGCGAGAAAAAAAGAGGAATGAAAGAGTGAAGGAGAGCAGTGATTCTTGATTTTGGTAGTTACACCAGAAGGGGTTTGTTGGCGGACCTTGAGCACCCTGCGGAAATGTGGTGGGGGCAAATCGCAGAGAAAGCAGGGGGGCGAGGCTGGAGAGGAGACGGTGGAAGACAGAAATACCACCGACCTGCCTGCGGTGAGAGAGTGAGAGGCCCAAAGACTCAGCCTCATTGCAGGAGATGCCAATGATCCGAAATGCTTTGGTTTACACAGCGTGAAGGCGTGAAAGGTGGGAGGCAGGAGCACCAGCCCAGAGGGGAGAGCAGTACTCCATCAGCCTGTGGACGAAAGCTTTGTAAGTGGTCAAGAGCTCAGGTGGGCTGAGGAAGGACTTTGCACGATGGAGGATTCCCAGTCGGCGACTGGCTTTGGAGGCGAGGTTTGAGATGTGGCTTTCCCACGAAAGGTCATGGCAGATAGTGAGACCCAGAAGCTTGAAAGAAAGGACTTATTCAAGAGGATTGTTGAGAAAGTGGATGGGGGGAGGGGGGGTTCTAAACGGTCCTTTCGGAGAGACATAGTGAGAGTGTGAGATTTGTCCGGAATGGAAGACATGTTCCACGTGTTGGACCAGTTTGTGATTTTACCCAGATCTGCAGTGAGTGAAGAAGCTGCTGCTTGCCGCTTTGAGGGATGACAGATGGTAAGGCAGAGGGTGGAGTCATCAGCAAAGAGATAAAGAGGATTTTCCAGAGTCGGAGAAATCATTGATGAAAACCAGAAAAAGAACAGGGCCCAGAACGCTACCTTGAGGAACTCCAGCCTGGACAGGAAGAGGGGATGAAAGAACTCCATTTAGGGCCACATGTTGACTGACAGGAGAGCAAGTCTACGAGCCATGAGGTGAGATGGCCTTGGATACCATAGGAAGTGAGTTTGGTGAGCAGGGCAGGGTGCCAGACTGTGTCAAAAGCACGTGATATGTCCAGGGATACGGCTCGGATTTCCTGTCTGGCATTGAGGACCTCCATCCATTGATGGGAGAGCAGAAGCAGCATATCCAGGGTAGAGTCGCCTGGTCTGAAACCAAATTGATGATTGGAAATCAAGCCATTGGAGAAGAGGAAGGATTTCATGTCTGAAAGCGATGATGGATTCCATAAACCTTGCTGATGATTGGGAGAAGGCTGATTGGTCCGTAGTTACAGGGATCTGTTTTTGCACCTTTTTTATGCAGGGCAGTGATGTTTGCTGATTTCCAAGCAGATGGCAGATGGCAGATGACCTTGAGCAAATGAGAGGGTGAGCAAGAGCAGAGAAGCAGGTTTTTAGGAGATGTGCGCTGATGCCATCTGGACCGGTTGCAGAATCTGAGTCGAGGTTTGACAGCAAGCTCTCCATCTTGTCAGGGGAAAAGGACACAGAGTCCAGGGACAGTTGGGTGTGACTGGGTAAGGTGGGTAGAGAAAGTGATGGGTTTTTGACACAAGATTTAGCTGCAAACACCGAGTTGAGGCATTCAGCCTTTTCACATGCGGTATCAGCAGTGTGGCCATTTGAGGTCAGGGAGGGGATGGAGGGGGAACATACACCAGAAACAGATTTGATTAGATGCAACCAGGATTTTGAGGAGGGAGAGAGGTTTGAAAGTTCAGACTTGAGCTTCTTGGTATGTACGTATCTTATTGATCCTGTGGCCTGCTAACATCCTCTGAGGTTATAAATTGTTCCTCTTCTCACTTTAAAGTGCCTTGTGACATGGCTAATAGAAGACCGAGGTTGAAGACCCCAAAGCAAGCCCCGAACGCCCTTGGGTTTTAGATGCTCTCTGGTACATTCTCAGCTGTCTTGAGGTAATATTTTACAAAACCGATTCACTCCGTTTCGTTCCCCCAAAAAATGCTTTTGTATTTGTTTATTTATATTCTCATTGTTTATATATACTTTATCCTCTCTGTTCCCCAATATTTACTTATTTATTTTTTATATACACGAGAAAGAGAGAGGAGTATAAGGAACAGAAACCTGGATGTAACAGGGTTGAATTAGGCTCAGTCGAGTTAATGGAGGTAGAAAAGATTCCGAGTGAGGATGGGGGATGACATGAGATGATGTTGCACTGCCAGCAGCAGCTCTGGAAGGAAGAGTGGGATTGTGGTATTCAGTCAGTTAGATATTATGGGGTTATTGGAAGAATGCAAGCTTCCTGGAGTTGTTGGGAAGGGTCGGAGGGTAAGAGGGCAGAGTGAAGTGGACCAGAGGAGAGGCAATAAAAACAACAGAGGCCATGAACTGCTCTTGATGTGAGAACAAGCCTTGTGCTTTGGCCTTCTTGTGGAACATAACAACAACCTTGAGAGCTTTGTATTCCACATATTCCAGGAAATGCTTGAGTGCCAGCCAAAAAAGATCAGTACTCCATTGAGCTACCGACAAAAGACTTTATAGGCTATTAGTAGTTCTGACTTTTCAACGAATGACCTGGAATGACTGATGATGTTCAGTCTGTTGCTGGTTTTGGAGACCTGCTTTGTGATGGCATGTGGAGATGTCATGGCTGGTGGTGAGGCCTGGATCAAGTTCAAGGGAATACGCTTCTAACCATGGAAATACATACGTGGCTTGGTTTGACAGTCCTTCTGGAGCGACCGGGTGAGACTGAGATTTTCTTGGATTGAAAGACATGTTCCATTTCTCGGGCCAGCATATATTGAATTCAAGATTAGCAGAGAGTGATGCAGCTGCTTTTGGTCTATCATTGGGATGGAGTACCATACGGCAATGTGGATTGTGGAGTCATGTGCAAAAAGAAAGAGGGCTTTTCAAAGCTTCAGAGAGTTCATTTCTGCAGACGAGGAATAAGACTACACCGAAGGTACTGTCTTGGGACACTCCAGCCACCATTGGGAGAGAATAGAGGATTTCATTGATGGCAGTGCATTGAATGCACAAGTAGAGGAAGTCAGCTAGGTATGAAGATGGCCCTTTATGCCACAGCCAATGAACTCGGTAAGCAGAGCAGGATGCCAGACTGTGTCAAATGCCCGAGATATATCCAGGGAGACGATCCTGACCTCATGTTTAAGATTCAAGGCCACCATCCATTGGCCATTGGAGCAAGGAACAGAAAACACATGTGATTTGAATGCAAATATAAAACAAAATTTCTTAACCCCTTCAACTACTCATTTAGGATGTGCCTCTCTTTCTTTTGTCCACCTCTTTATCTTCTTCCCTCTGTCAGTCGAAACCAACTGCTTTCTGTCATTTAGCTCTACCATGAGTCGAAACTTCTGTCTGGAAAGGAGGAAATGAAGGCATTGGAGATGATATCCTATTCGGATGCAATGAAGTAACTCTGCAGCTCTTTATGCAAGAGCATTTGCCACACGAGTTTACACAAAAATATAGTGCTGAGAAAATGTTTGTGAACACTTCAGAATTTTCTGTATTTCTGCATATATTTGACCTAAAATGTGATCAGATCTTCATCTAACTCAAAATGATAAATAAAGAAAACCACATTAAACAAATAACGCACACAAAAAAACCTATTTATTTATTTATTTATTGAGCAAAATGATCCAACATTCAATTTCTTCGTTGGAAAAAGTATGTGAACCTCGAGGTCAATCAGCTCAATTCAGGGGGTAATTACAATCAGATGTTTCAATCAATGGGATGATAATCAGGAGTGAGTTTGGGTGGCCCTGCGCTTCATGAAAAACATCAACTTCATTGATCACCATCAGAGTTTGGTCTTCACCACCCGGGTTTGTGGAAACGTGTCATGCCCCGATCAAAAGAGATTTCTGAGGACTTCAGAAAAAGATTTGGCGATGCTCATCAGTCTGGAAAGAGTTAAAAAGAAATCATTTCGAAAGATGTTGGGCTCCATCAAAAGATGATGTTGGGCTCCATGTTGGGCAAAAGCAAAGCGTACAATAATCCAGTAGGTCACAAAGAACCCCAGGGCAATGTCTTATGGATCTGCAGGCCACTTTTGCATTGGCTAATGTCAGTGTTCATGAGTCCACCATCAGGAAAACACTGAACAAGAATGGTGTGCTTGGGAGAATAGCAAGGGGGAAACCACTGCTCTCAAAGAATATTACTGCCCATCTCAAGTTTGCCAAAGACCACCTGGATGAACCAAGAAGGCTATTGGAAGAATGTTCTGTGGACAGATGAGTCAAAAGTGGAACTTCTTCTCTTAAATGAGAAACGTTATGTTTGGCGAAAACCAAACCCTGCATTCCAACATGAGAACCTCATCCCAACAGTGAAGCATGGTGGTGAGAGTATCATGGTTTGGGGCTTCTTTGCTGCCTCAGGACCCAGACGGCTTGCCATCATTGATGAAACCATGAATTCTGGATTGTACCAGCAAATTCTACAGGAGAATATCAGGGCATCCGTCTGTGAGCTGAAGATGAACAGAAAGTGGGTCATGCAGCAATACAACGATCCTAAACACATAATTAAATCTACAATGGAATGGCTGAAGCAGAAGAGATTTTGCGTTTTCGAATGGCCAAGTCAAAGTCAAGACTTAAACCCAATTGATATGTTGACAGAACCTGAAGCAAGCAGTTCATGGAAGCAAGCAGACAAATATCTCTGAGTTGAAGCAGTTCTGCAAGGAGGAATGGGCCAAAATACCCCCAGGTCGATGTGCACGACTGATAGAGTTCCTATCCAGGAAACTTTTGGTTGAAGTTATTGAGCTGCTCAAGGGGGTGCCACCAGCCACTGAATGTCAACGTTCACTTACTTTTTCCAACAAAGAAATTGAATGTTGGATCATTTTGCTCAATAAATAAATAAATAAATAAATATCTTTTTGTGTGCTATTTGTTTAATCCGGTTCTCTTTATCTATTATTAGGACTTACAGGAAAATCTGATCACATGTTAGGTCAAGTTTATGCAGAAATACAGAAAATTCAAAAGGGTTCGCAAACTTTTTCTCATGACTGTATACTGCAGGATAAGTCGACTTCATCTCTAGCGGCGGTTAAAATGTGGTGAACACTATTAAACCAGATCTCCCATTGTCGCATTTCCTATTATCTTTCCAATTGTCAGTGTAGAACACAAAGATTACAACGAATCCACACTTGCATTTGGTCTAGCAATGGAACCATAATCTGATCCCAACCACCATGCCTCAGTGCGAGGAGCACTAAGTTACAAACAATTTCTTATGATATTTGCATAAAAGTCAAACTCAGGCTTAAAATTGGAATTTGTAAACAGCATCAGGCTGTCCTGATGTGATTTGTTGTTTTTTTCATACTTACAGTGCTGGTGAAGAGTTAATTTAGCTTCTTGGGTACTATCCAATCGTACAGAAGGTTGTAAACAATCCCGAACAAAAAGCAAGCTTTCCCTGCCGGTCATACACTCATTCCCAGTTCCCTTTGCTTGAATAGTTTTCCAATTGCGACAGGAATTTTCATCAGTATATGTACAAAGGATTTACATCTCACACCAACCAATCATCAAATGCACAACAGTTTTGTCCCATGCAGTACAACTTATTTTGAACACAAAGCCAACAGAACTGACCATGTCCAATGAGGAGGTAGTACAAATCAATTCCTTCAAGCTTTAATTCCTACCAGATGTTATCCAACCCTAGATCTGCTGCATAACATCATTCACCAGGTCCCCGCACAACACCCTGTGTATTCATCTTTCATGCGTTGTGCGATTCTTAGCAGTTTGACACTCTACCCCAGCATTGGTGGTATGTACGTACTCACCTGTATTCGTGTTCAGCATACTCAGCAGTACGTCACGAATTGCTTGATCCACACTGAGCTGCACACTTATGTCCTGCCAGACTGGAGACATCTCCAACGATTGTTGTAGTGTGTCCAGCATTGCTACCACGGGACTGTCCCTGTATGAAGGAGAGGGTATTTCATTTAAAATTGGTCCCAGTTCTTTACAAATTATCTCGAATCTGATTTGAAAAGTCTGACTCTTCGAAATGATAGTTGGTGCTGCTCAACCAATTTCCTGAGAAAAGATTTTTGTAAGTGTTTTTCCATTGCCTTTGCTGCAAAATTCCAGGGGAAGCAAGTGGAATTTAAATCGGGTACCGGAACACAATGGCTTGTTATTTTATAAAGGCAAGCAGGACGCCTTTAACATTCACAAGTGAATGCTATCAGATGGGATGGACGGTTTAATGTCCCACTCTAAAAAAAATCACATATTCTGAAGCGATTCCATACGTTTAAAGTACCAGAGTAAAGGGATGGCAGGATAGCTCAGAGGTGGCAAAACTCACTTTTGAACCGTCTCGACTGAGTTCATTTACCAATCCAAGTATAAAATATTCACCTGGTGATTCTCAGGTCAAGTCTGGAATCAATGTGTGCTGTCCTTCAGAGAGACCTTAGTACCATTGTTTTCTGGCATTCGATGATGGAGGTTAAAAAAAAAAAATCTCACAGTACCTTTCAAAAGGAGTAGGATATTGTGTGTCACTACACTGGTCCAATTTCAAAATCCTGCTATCACTAAAGCTAGGGAAGAGCAATGGCAAACCACCCATTGCAGTCTTTGCCTCGTGTCGGCTTTTACAGCTCCGATTCTCTGGGAAAGTGCGTGGCCGACCGTTAATGCAACAGCAGCGTGCAGTTGGATCCGATTATGTTGTGGATTAAATTATTCAAAGAAGTCAAAAATTAAAATCCTATGAACTTATAAAGCCAACCTACTCATGAACATTCAGCATGATGTGCATATTGTAAACGTCGCATGAAGAGGATTGTGCCAGCCCTGAGCCACCTTGTCAGCCCACCTTTCTGTGTGGTTCATTCGTCTGACTTGCGAAGTGAGCAGAATCCACTCCCGAGCCACATGCAAGCTCTGCTTCCAGGCATCTATATCTCCATTGACGCCCATTGAAGCCAGCAGGGGAGCGAGCTTGTTTGTGCTGAACTCCGAAAGCAGGTCAAAACCCTCGACAAGGACCTGCACACCGTGAGGGTACAAATTGCTATGAGCAGAAGCATGCAATGTGGAGAACCTTCTTGCTTTTAAGTCACCCCATTTGTAGTCTTACTTCAAATACATTTTGTATGTGCGTACATGTAGGTAGCCGAGGTACGTTTCTATGTGCGTATATGTTTGTAGCGAGGTGCGTTTGTAGGTGTGCATATGTATGTAGCCTATGTATATTTGAATGTGTGGAGTTAGCTGAAATGGCTCCCCCTGGTGGTGTGTGTGTGTGTGCCAGCCCAGAAGGAAACTGAAGCCAGAATTAAATTATGGTAAAGATGTTTATGCACACAAAATCATTTACTTTGAAATTAATTAAATAATGCAACTATCACAGAAGATAGTTTATATGAGCTGTTTGTATATCGTAGACGGGCCCTACCGCTACTTTGCTATAATGCTTCACACAGTTTACGCTTTGTACCAATTCCATGGACACAATGTTGAAATACAAAACCTTTGGCCATTCAAACCTTAAGCAAAAAACTTGTAGTTTACTTTTAAGTGATGCATAATTTTACAAACATTCACTTTGAGCACTCACTGTGCTGTGATTCTCTTTTGCAGACAGTCCATTCTGCAACGTCAGTTTCAAAGTCTTTATGAGTCCTAAGAGCAAAAAACAAGTCAATAATCTCCGATTTTCGCAGATTGGTCAAGTTTGCAAACATGAACATTAACACAACTAGGCCTCGATGAAGGAATGGTTAGACCATCAGCTCTGACTTTTGGAGATCAGCAATTCAAACTCTGGCCGAATCATACCAAAGGTATGTGCTACTTCCTTGCTCGACTCCCAGCATTTGGAGGACAGAGCACAGACAAACAATAAACGGTGTTGAAGTTCTTTGTCAGGAAGCTCATATTATAACACAGCTTGGGAAGAATAATCATAAAATCCTTTTCAATGTGCATGAACTGTTCAGTCAAAGTTTTTTTTTTTAAATGAATAATGAATAGGCAGAGATGAATCACCAATAACCAGTGGAAACGTAATGCTAATTAACTGAGGGCGACTAGGGGGAGGGGGGGTGGTTTTCATGATGACTCAACGTTGATATTGGTATCAACGATATTTCTCTGCATACTGAGGATTATTCAGTAAATGGTAACCAATTGCAGAGGCACATGGAATAGTTGTCGTACTGTGTACATTCTTACAAGCCAGAGTTGGTTGTCTCCGTTTCATTGACTGACCCCGTCTGATCCCCGAAGGGACGTGTTGTTCAATGCGATCCTTCAGCCTCAAAGATGTAGCGCCCACGTATCTAGCATCACACTGGCACTGAAATTCGTAAATAATCTTACTTATATGAGAGGCGGGCAGATCATCTTTTTGGGTTGACGGAAACAACCGGCGGGTAGTGAAAATCACTTGTGGTTGAACAGCATCGTAAGAATGGGACACCGTCTGTTTGATCTGGTTTTCAAACCTTTGAGACACTTTGCCTTTCCAAGGTAGACATAGGTATACTAGACATTTACCGGGTCTGATTATAGGATTCTTTGGTGAGTTCAGGAATTTGTGTGTATACATATATCTATTGATGATCTGTTCAGGATACCCATTATCAAGAAGAATAGTCTTGATGGTCTCAATTTCAGCATGGAGTTTATCTGTGGAGCAGATCTTTCTTGCTCTATTGACCAAGATACCGATCAATCCAATCTTGCAAATAGAGGAACTGTAAGAGTCCCACTTAGTATACTGTCCGGTAAAAGTAGACTTACAGTAGACTGTGGTTTTATAAGGTTTGGCCAATTTCTCAACTACGATGTCCAAGAAGGGAAGTACGCCGGAGCGTTCCGTCTCTAATGTGAACTTTAGAGATGGATGGAGAGAGTTCAGGTATCCCAAGAAGACTTTACATTCTGAGGTTGACTCAAAGACAGCAAAGATGTCATCTACGTACTGATAATGGATGAAACAGGGTTGAACTGCAGGATGTGGATCTACAAAGGCATGTTCTCATAGTAACCTACAAAGATGTTTGACAAGATGGGGCCGAGAGGGGATCCCATCGCTACACCGTCGATCTGAGTATACATTGAATCATTGAAACTGAACTCGACAGAATGGGTCGCCATATTCATTAATTCAGCGAAGACAGACTCAGAGATCGGTGGAGGTGTCAAGTCACCATGAGACTGAAGTTGCATGCAGATTTCGATCATTTCTGTCAGTGGGACATTCGTGAATAGACCGGCTATATCATATGAGCACATTGTGGAATTCTTGTGAAGGTGTGTGAAGGACCATATGGCATCGGCGGCGAAGGTGAAGGAATCCACAATTACATGATCTGAGACACTGTTCAGTGTTGGCTGCAATAGTTCGCATAACCATCTGGCGAGTTCATGCTGTGCAGAGCTCGTCATTGAAAGGATTGGCTGGAGAGGAACACTATCTTTTTGAGTCTTTGGTAGACCATACATCGAGGTCTTTGTGATCAGACAGGTCTAATTGTGTCATAAACCTCCTAAGAGAGGTCTCCTCAGTTGCAAAGTTGCAATATCCTTTTCGCCATTTGTTTCTCCAAACAAGATGTGTGGTCACGTTCAGTTGCATTTCCCAGGTGTTGGAACTTGGACACCGCTCAAAATCACAGCCATTTTCTCAACGTCCTCACTCTTGTTCCGAATAACCATGCTGGAGCCTTGATCTGGTCTGCAAATCTGGATTTCAGGGTTGGATTTGAGGTCACGTATAGCGACCAAGCAGTCACGCTGCATATGGAAAGCAGACAAATCCTTTGGAATCGCACAGGAAGTGTGAGCGAGATCGGCTCGTCTGACCTTAAGTGCTTCATTTGCCTCGGATACTGGTAAGTGCTGGACCAGCTGAGCAAGCAGAAGTTCGAACTCCGCAAATACCACCTCTCGCTTGATGTTACTATTCGGTATTCCGAATGTGAAACCATGAGCCAAGACAATGTATTCGTCATACTATATACATTCTTATCATGTGAAACCATCGTAAGAATGTACACAGAATGACCACTAGTCCCTGTGCCTCTGCAATTGATTACCATCTACTGAATAATCCTCAGTGTGCAGAACATCATCGTATCAGCTGATTGAAAATCCTAAGTAGAGGACACAATTTAGCTCACCTTCATGCAATGGAGGCCACATTCCTCAGGTCAACCAATCCTATTCTTTGTTGACAGAAAGAATTTGTCCGAACTTTGTATCTATTTTGAATATGATGGCTTGACTGTATGACAACTGCACCTCAGTCAACGTTGAGTCATCATGAAAACAACCCCCTCCCCCCACCCCACTAGCCCTCAGCGAATTAGCATTACGTTTCTGCCGGTACTTGGTGATTCATCTCCACCTACTAATATTTCATGATGGTTCATTTCTGCCTATTCATTATATTCATGATGCTCTGTGGTTCCACCAATCAGGTAATCCCATCCTTTCTTTCTCTCAACCAATCATAGTTGAGGACATGACATTGTAACTTTATCAATGAGCATTTGGTGCTTCTTTTTCATCTGCTTGCTGATTTATCCTTAGGAGTGCAAGTTGAAAAACTTTGATAATGTCTATTATATTGAAAGGCACACTTAAATTCTCTATTTTTTACAAAAACGTAGAAAAATGATTTATGGTGTGACACAACACTCAATCATAAAGTAAACTTTAAAAGTTTAATCTTTTAATAAGTTTTAAGTTTAATCTCACAATGTACACATTACCTAGAAACTGCAAGTTTTATTTTAGGACTAAATTTACACATATTTCTCAATTCATATGTTTGTTGCTTCCATCTGAGCACTTCGAAACAGATTATAATCACATATTCTGTCGAGATTTGTCCATTTTGGCTAATGTTCTTGTCATACGTACAAGCTGTTAGACACTTAAAAAAAGAAAAAAAGAACAGAATATTAAGACAATGCAGCACAAGCACATAAAGACAATAAAATAATGATATTTTGGGTTAAAAACCAACCTTCCATCACAGGCTCAAAGGCAGTAAAGTTTGTGTGCCATGGGAAGGAATCTGCTGCTTCCCATATGTCTTCCAGCAAGCTTGAGGGACAAAGGGTCAGAAATGGACATTACGTTGTTGGAAGAGCATTTTGTGAAACAACACTCGGCGTCACACTCCTATCTGTCTGCACTACAAACCTTGCGATGTAACGAAGGAAATGCAAGACTTGTAAAGCACATAGCCAGATGTAAAAAAAAACAACCACACAAACCACACATTCACACACAAACGACATGATAAACAACTGTGCTTCTTATTCTTAATGTTTGCTTTGGTTTGGTTTGGGAGAAACAGAGCGAGAGAGAGAGATAGAGATAGAGATAGAGATAGAGATAGAGATAGAGATAGAGATAGAGATAGAGATAGAGATAGAGATAGAGATAGAGATAGAGATAGAGATAGAGATAGAGATAGAGATAGAGAGAGAGATTTGACTTTTGTATCTTTTTATTATAAAAATAGAAAAGAAAGCCCCCAAATGGGAGTTACATTTTTATTTCAGAGAAAGAAAGAAAACCATGAAACCATTTCTGAAGAAAGGAAAGGATGAATCGGGTGGATAATATCCAAAACATTTCACAAAAGGATAAACATTCCTCTCGGACTTTGCAAATAACTTCTTTGAAACACCATTTTGATTCGATCTGTGGTTATCTTCCCGTTACAGAAAAGAAAGCAAAATCCAATTTAACACGACTTATTACAAGGTTTTGGAACAAAAACAAAGCATCTTCATCATTTACTCCAACACCATCAAGTTTTCTTTTCCTTGACTTATATACCGCCATCTTTGCCTGAGCAAGCAGGAAATTGACTAACACAGCATTGGAATTTTTGTGTGGGATATCCAATCCGTAGATGAACACACAAGTGTTAAAAATCAAACCAAACCTCACAAAACAATTCTGAAGTAAAATAAATAAAGGTGCCAACCGTTGGCATTCAACATGGATGTGAAAAAGGTTTTCAGATTTCTTACAAAAAGGACATTCATCGACAAGCAGATTTGAAAAATGGTGCAACAAGTGATTAGAAAGAAGGATCCAGTGTACTCGTCTCCATTGGAGGTCACCATGTCGTGGTGGTACAGGAGGGTGATAAAAACCTTTCCAGTTAGGAAAATAAGGGGGAGAACAAGGTAAGAGATCTCTCCATCGAACCTTCTGCTGTGTTATTTGCCGATGCGAAAGAAATTTTACACAACCCAAATAAAGGTCTTTTTGTTTGGGAAGGCCATTGAAGCCTACGCTAAAAGGGGGACAAGGAAGAGGGCTGGCAAGAGAAAAAGCACATACGAGTTCAGGAAAGGTAGAGAGAGAAGGTATTCGGTGTGCAATTTTGTTCATTGCTTTGGTGATCTTGCTCCCAAGCAGGTGTGAGCTGTGTGCATGTCCAAAGCACACTACATAATATGCGTGCCACGATTCGAGAGGATCGCACACCGACCAGGCTTGCCAACGCGTCAGCTCCGATCCAGCTGCCGTTTGGGCTGAGAAGATCTGCGACAGATTTAACGCCTTTGTCGGTAAAGCGTTGAATAAAACACCTATCAGCAGGCATATCATGGAAAAGGGAGTTGTAGAACAAAGGTTCTTCCAGAAACATCTGTTTCGTGTAAGAATGTGTAGCTCTTGTTATTGTCAGAGCTTGCCATGCATTTAGTATGCTCTGATAGAAACCAGAGAGAGGGGATGTGTCGATTTTGGAAAGGTCCATCAGGAAAAGAGAGTGGTCATAGCCTAGCCTCCCAGCCTGTTGCAAAAGGTGACAAGCGACGTTGACCCATGGTGGAGAGGGTCGCGTGTATAGCATGCGAAAAGCAACCGAGAGTCGAAAGGCCATGAGCCGGCTTTTTATGTCGACCAGGCCTTATCCTCGATCGGTCAGTGGTAAACTGAGGACCCCAGGTCGCAGCCAGTGTTTTCCGTCCCAGAAGAAGGACACGAAGCACTTCTGGAGCTGTTGAAGCAACGCCGCTGGAGGATGCAGCACGAAGAACCTGTGCCATAAGGTAGAGGCCACCAGTGTGTTGATAACCAAGACCCTTCCACGATATGACAGTTGTGTGATCACACCTTTCCATTTTTGCAGTTTACCCTCAACAAACTCAAGCAGACCAGTCCAATTTTTTGCTACTGTGGTATTATTACCTAAGAACACTGCAAGGTATTTCACACCATCATTGGCCCATGACAGTGGAGCAGGAAGTCTTGGCGCCAAGTAGCACAATGGACCGAGCCAAAGGGCGCTCGTTTTGTTCCAATTTACTTTGGCTGAAGAAGCCTTTTCAAATAAGGACAAACAATAACGAACGATGTTAACGTCATTGATATCTTGTACGAATACACATGCGTCATCGGCGTATGCCAGTACCTTGATGGGCCGTTCAAGCTGGGACAAACTAACCCCTTTTAGTCTAAGCACAAAGAAACCAGTAGGGGTTCGATGGAGAGAGCATAAAGCAACCCGGAAAGAGGGCAACCTTGTCTAATTCCCTTGTTAATAGACAAAGGTGCAACATGTTCATTGTTTATCTTAAGCACACTATCAATATTATTGTATCGTATTTTAATATAAGAGATGAAGGTTGAACCAAGTCCAAACCGCTCAAGTACTTTGAAAAGGCACCGATGGTCAACACGGTCAAAGGCTTTCTCCTGATCAAGGAGAAGAAGTCCTCAATCTTTAGGGTTTTCCTTGCACAGTTCAATGATGTCTCTTACAAGGGAGATGTTGTCATAGATGGAACGTTTTGGGACACAGTAACATTGGTCTTCTTTCAACAACGAGGATAAATAAGGAGTAAGTCGTGATGCCAGGGCTTTCAAAAAAAATCTTATAGTCCGTACATAACAGGGAGATAGGACGCCAATTTTCAATACTCAGCATGTCTCCCTTTTTGGGATGAGGGTAAGAAGAGTTCGTCGGAAACTCCGAGGTAGCTCTCCAAGCTGGCAGCTTGCGTTCAAGGTGTTAATGAGTTCTGGACCCAATAAGTGCCAAAACTTCTTGTAAAATTCGGTTGTAAGTCCATCCAATCCAGGTGCTTTCCCAATGGCAAGGCCGTGCAGGACAGTGCCAAGTTCATCCAAGGTGATGGGTCTCTCCAGTTGGGAACGCCCATCTGCACACGACACTGCCAGGCCTACAGAGATAGAAGTGACTGACAGGTTTTATTTGTTCCATTGAATATATTTTCGAAAAGTATTCCTTCACGAAAAGTTTGATTTCTGATTGTGTAAAGGTAATGGATGAATCTGCTAATCGCAGCCGAGAAAGCTGTTTACTGGGAAGATGTTTCTCTAAGGAAAAGAAGTACTTGGTTGGTACGTTTGCCTCATTCAGGTGTCGCACCCTCATCCGAACTAAGGCACCACGTGCATTCCTCTCGGTTATTTCCTTTAATAAGGACTGTTTCTCAGTTGAGGTTTTTTGTATGTTACTATTATTTTGTCCGATGACCCGTTGGAGTTGTAAAATCTCTAACTGTAATGTTTTCTTAACTTCATGGTCAGCCCTTGTTGAGAAAAAAACGATACTGTTGACAGAAACCTTTAATTTGGGTTTTTACTAATTCCCACCATATCAACGGGTTAACGGAACAGCTAAGCTTCTGTTCTAGGAGAGCAGTCCAGAAGGATTAAAAGGCCTGAATGAAGTTGAGGTTTTCTAGAAAACTGTTATTGAATTTCCAATGAGAGCTCCCTGGACATGGTTTAGAGAGTTGAATAAAGACTCGAGCTCGGGAATGGTCAGAGAAACTAGAAGGCACGATATCGGATTTATAAACTCCATGTAATAAATGAGAATTTACATAGATGCGATCAAGCCTCGCAAGTGAGATGTGGTTGTTTAACCAACGACACCATGTACAAGACCGATCAGAAAGGTGCTGCACGCGCCAAATATCATGAAGATTATATTTCGCAATGATGTTTGCAAAAAGTTTTGCGGTACATGGTTGGGGTTCCGGCCCGTTCCGGTCAAATGAAGCATTAACATAACAGTACAGTTAAAATCGCCACCAATAATTAGAGAAGTCTGCAAATCCAGTGTTTGCAGGAATTTTCTCAGTTCAGCAAAAAGGGAGATCCGCTCGTCATTTTTGCTTGGAGCGTACACATTGAGAATTGTGAACTTGACCTGATTAATAGAGAAGGTCACAGAGGCAAGGTGTCCATCAATAATACTCATAAATTTAAGGCAGGACGGATGGAAAAGTTTCCCCAAGACAAACATGATGCCTGCCTTCGACGTGGAGTTGTTACTGAAGAAACATTCCTTGTCCATAAATAGTCGCCACTGAGCCTGAACAGATCGGACAGCATGGGTCTCTTGTAACAAAGCTATGTCAAGACCGTTGACCTCTACCAACCGTTTAATTTGGATCTTGCGGAGCGGACTCCCACCACCATTAACATTTATTGTTCCAATCTTGAAACTGGCCATGAGGAAGATAATAGTTTCTAAGAATACGATCAGAAGTGGGATAATTGATTAGGATCCTTTTTCGCCTTGATGATCAGTTTTTTTAAGCGGTGACAGTGTGTCTGGTGGAAACCGAATAAGTCAGGCTTACGTACGATAGCCTGAGCACACTCAAGGAAGGACGGTAGATCTGGAAAGTATTCCGTCAGGTTTGTATTTTGTAAGAAGAGTCATATTTGTTCAGGGGGGTTAGGACTTTGACCGGTGAGCTTCTCCACCGTTTCCACCTGACTGTTCCTGTTTGCTTCCTCCAGGTCAGATTCGTCAGAGTCGGTTTTAGTTTCTGAGTCACACAAGCTTGGACTGTCCTGCATATCGACACTGTCGTCAGTATTGATACACGGATCTGTATTGGTTACCACGTCTATGTGCTCTTCCATTGTGGGAACATCTCCTGGTGAAGTTATGGAAATAATCGGGGGATTTGATGAAACACAAACACCATCAGTGGATGTAGCGATATCGCTTCCCTCAACGGCGTGGAGGTATACAGTACTTTGGGGGTCTCTCGTAAAACATCCATTTTCACATTTCCTGCGTTTCCAGCTTCACCACGTGATGGACTGGGAGCAGTAACAGGGTTAACATTTGTTTCGCTATTTCCCGCTGACAAGGATTCAGGGTTAACATTTACCAAAGTGACAGCAGGATCATCACGAGTGGTCTGTGTATCACCGTCAATGGACTTTCCAACAGGAGAGTTTTTTAACGAGTGAAACGGTTTTCTTCACTGCAATAACAGGTAAAGTGGTCTCTGTGAGGGAGACGTCTCTGTCCTCACCGGCAAGTAGGCTGAACTTGTTGGTCGTAGGTACCGGGGTCCAGGTCCATTCCGGGTAGGCCTTGTAGAGTGATGTCAGTCACAACTGTGGGAACATTACCGACAGATTCCTCGTTTGTAAATGCTCCTTTCTTCTGGGTTAAACGACCATCAGGTGAAGTCTTTCTCTTTCTTGATGAAACCATCCCAAACATTCGTTTTGCTGTTTAGACAATCGGACTGAGGGGACTGGGGGTTGTTCCCAGACACGGGATTCGCTTCCTTCACAGTCGAGGAAGAAGAAGAAGACGTATTCTTGTTGACGAGGTTTGTTTCATTGTTCGACGAGGTTGACTTTGGGCAAGATCGTTTCAAGTGTCCGAAATTACCACATTCGAAACATTTCAGGGTGTCAGTGGTAACGTAGACTTGGTAATCATGATTATCCTATTTGAGTTTTAAAATGATATTCAAGGATCTTTCAGCGTTCGAGGGAGGAAGCACCACATAAGCTTGTCTCCGAAAAGACATCACATGCTTCATCCGATCGTCCAAGCGACGTAAAGGTAACATGGTGATCTGAGAAACCACAGTACCATAACGAGATAATTCGAGGATCAGTGTCTGATTTTTCAGGAAAGGGGGGGGCGTTCGAGATAATGACCTTCACGGCCGGTGTGTCCAGAGGGGAGACGAGCACGAAATGTCCGTCATCTGTTGATAGTCCGGTCGATACGATTTCGTGAACCAGTTCTGTCTCAGACACAAAGATTACCACACGTTTGTTCATTCGTGAGGCTGCACGAACTTTGTCAGTGCCGACTATGTTTCCCGTAGCGATAACGAGATCCTCAACGCTGACGTCGTCGGGTGCGACACAGACGATGCCATGTTTTCTTGTTTATGCTTCAAATGCCGAATAACGGGAATACGAAGTTATGTTTAGAAATGGGAGGAGGGATGATTACTCTCGTGCAGTAATTAAATACGAGCCGAGACAGGTTTCCAAAGGAAATAAACACAGCTCCAGTGAGGAAAAAAACGATCAGTTGAAGGCCCGGGATGGGCCGTGAACTAAAAACTATCCACAAGAAGCTGTGGGCTCTTTCTCTCTCTATCTCGGGGAAAACGTATGCGAGGAGAAAACAGGGGGATGGGGAGGGGAGGGGAAGAGATGAACCGAAGGGCAAACCGTGAAATAACAAGGACAGATGGGCGGGGTGGGGTGGGGTGACGACGGCGCGAGGGAAGGCCGGAGCGCGAGGTCTAACGAAAAGGGGAGGGTGGGGGCACACATAACGATGCGTAGAAGGAAACAAAGGAAGGGAGGTGAAAACGATGTGAAAGGGGATAGAAAGGTGCAAAAACAGGGCAGATCACAACTCACCAAGACCACACAGCTGCCATGACACTCCACTCGACTCACCAACAGCCAGCAGGGGGCGAGAGAGAGAGAGAGAGAGAGAGAGAGAGAGAGAGAGAGAGAGAGAGAGAGAGAGAGAGAGAGAGAGAGAGAGACAGACAGACAGACAGACAGACAGACAGACAGACAGACAGAGAGAGAGAGAATGAGAGAGACAGAGAGAGACAGAGAGAGACAGAGAGAGACAGAGAGAGACAGAGAGAGACAGAGAATGAGAGAGACAGAGAATGAGAGAGACAGAGAATGAGAGAGACAGAGAATGAGAGAGACAGAGAGAGAGAGAGAGAGAGAGAGAGAGAGAGAGAGAGAGAGAGAGAGAGAGAGAGAGAGAGAGAGAGAGAGAGAGAGAGAGAGAGAGAGAGAGAGAGAGAGAGAGAGAGAGAGAGAGAGAGAGAGAGAGAGAGAGAGAGAGAGAGAGAGAGAGAGAGAGAGAGAGAGAGAGAGAGAGAGAGAGAGAGAGAGAGAGAGAGAGAGAGAGAGAGAGAGAGAGAGAGAGAGAGAGAGAGAGAGAGAGAGAGAGAGAGAGAGAGAGAGACAGAGAGAGAGAGAGAGAGAGAGAGAGAGAGAGAGAGAGAGAGAGAGAGAGAGAGAGAGAGAGAGAGAGAGAGAGAGAGAGAGAGAGAGAGACAGAGAGAGAGAGAGAGAGACAGAGACAGAGAGAGAGAGAGAGAGAGAGAGAGAGAGAGAGAGAGAGAGAGAGAGAGAGAGAGAGAGAGAGACACAGAGAGACAGAGACAGACACAGAGAGAGAGAGAGAGAGAGAGAGAGAGAGAGAGAGAGAGAGAGAGAGAGAGAGAGAGAGAGAGAGAGAGAGAGAGAGAGAGAGAGAGAGAGAGAGAGAGAGAGAGAGAGAGAGAGAGAGAGAGAGAGAGAGAGAGAGAGAGAGAGAGAGAGAGAGAGAGAGAGAGAGAGAGAGAGAGAGAGAGAGAGAGAGAGAGAGAGAGAGAGAGAGAGAGAGAGAGAGAGAGAGAGAGAGAGAGAGAGAGAGAGAGAGAGAGAGACAGAAAGAGACACAGAGAGACAGAGACAGAGACAGACACAGAGAGAGAGAGAGAGAGAGACAGAGACAGAGACAGAGACAGAGACAGAGACAGAGACAGAGACAGAGACAGAGACAGAGACAGAGACAGAGACAGAGAGACTTTGACTTTTGTATACCTATATTTATACAAGCTGAGAAAAAAACAGTTACACATAAAAAGGTCAAGTACACAGCTTAAATGAAATGATAAGATGACTGTGGTCTACTTTACACAAAGCATTCCTGTGACACCATTTTTGCTTAAACATTTCAAGATTATTAATATTTTGGTGAAAATAAAATTCTGCATGTAATCTGGCCACGGCAAGGGCCTTAAAAACTGTTAAAACGTTGTAATAAGCATCAGGGTTTGCAAGAAGTTTAGCTTTCCTTGTTTTATAGATTGCTAATTTCCCTTCAGCTAATATAAAATTGGCGAGAGCAGATTCAGCATGATTTTTGGAATTTAACGGTAATCCAAAAATAAAAGTACGTAAAGAAAATACAATTTTCATATGACAGTACAATTGTGATAAAAAGGTAAAAAGTTGGGCCTGTCTTGCACAGCCAACATAGTATAGGCATGTAATGGTATAAATCTTCAGAGGCCATGTACAAAAGGGGCACGGAACGGAATTTAAAACATTAAAATGATGTAGTAAAACATTCGGAGATAAAATCATATGTACAATTCTCCAAGATATCACCAGTCCGTTTTACAATCGGTGGGACATACATGGTAGCCCATTGTGGCACAGAGGGGACCCCGGAGGCAACATCCCCATTCCATCGGGATCCAAAACTATCTTTGCACACATCAGGATGCCGTATGGTGACACAAAGGTGGTGCAGGCACTTTTTAGCAACACTCGGAAGTGGAGAGGAAGACAGGATCACAGTTTCTGTTAATGCCACTGATGTTGTATGCAACTGCGGAAAGAAGGGGGAATGGATTGCAGGGACAGCGTTGGTGGTATCAAAATGGAGTCCCAAACTTATAGAGGTACGCAAAACCTCCGAGACAAGCTGGGAAACAGTTCGGAAAGAGCGCATTCCAACGGTAGTCACAATATGGCCGACTGAGTGCCATGTTTTGTTCTCGTTCCACAGATCTCATATGAGACGTATACTGGAGTTTATAAAGCATTGTATATAAGCACGTGATCGAGGTATGTTTGTAAAAAGTGCATTGTAGAAGAGAGGCTCGTTGAGAAAGTTGTTGATGTTATATTGAGCCATATCTCGGTGCACTACAAGAGGCTACCAGGCTTGCAACAGGTCTTGGTAAAACAAAGGCAATGGAGAGATGTCCACATGTTGCAAGTCCATGAGAAAAAGTTCCTGATTGAAGTCGAGCTTGCCAGCCATTTTCAGCAAATGGTAAGCAGTGGGGCACCATGGCAGTGATGCAGAAAAAAGAAAGCGGTGGACAGTGGCGACTCGAAATGCCATCAGTCGGCTGAGAATGTCAAAAAGACCATGGCCACCATCTGCCAATGGAAGGGAAAGGACTTCAGGCTTGACCCAATGTTTGCCACCCCAGAAAAAAATCAAGCAGATGTTTCTGGATTGTCAGCAGCAGTGCTTCAGGAGGGTGCAGGGCAATCATTTTGTGCCACAAGGAAGCCAACAGGTTATTGATCACGAGGGCATGACCACTGTACAACAAGGTCATTAATATTCCTCTCCACTTCTCTCGTCCATTATCAATTTTGTTAACTGTATTTAACCAGTTCTTAGTCATAAAATCTGGGGTGCCAATGTACATACCTAGATAGCGGATGCCTTCCTTCTCCCACTGCAAGTTTCTGGGAAGATGAGGCAAATCAACAGCCGGGGTATGGCGAATCCATAGAGCTTTGTATTTGCTCCAACTTATTGTAGTTGTGCAAGCCGAAGAGAACTTTTCCAAGTCATTTAGTAACATGGTGACATCATCACGAGCACGCACCATGACACACACATAATCAGCAAATGCTGAGATAGCAATTGGCCATTCAGTTGGCATCACAGGAAAGCCTGGTAGACTAGCACGGAGGCGAATTAGGAGGGGTTCAATACAGAGGTAGTAGAGAATGCCCGATAATGGACACCCTTGACGGACTCCTCTTACATATATATATATATATATATATATATATATATATATATATATATATATATATATATATATATATATATATATATATATATATATATATATATATACACACTTCTTCTTACTCTTTCGCTTGCTCCCATTAGGGGTCGCCACAGCGGATCAACCGTCGCCATTTCGCTCGATCCTCCACATCTTCCATTGACACTCCAACCACCCGCATGTCCGCCCTCACCGTATCCATGAACCTCTTCTTTGGCCTTCCTCTTCTCCTCCTGCCTGGCGGCTCCATCTTCAACATCCTTCTCCTGATATACTCCATTTCCCTCCTGTGCACATGTCCAAACCATCTCAATCTCGCTTCTCTCACTTTGTCTCCAAACCGTCCTACCTGAGCAGTCCCTCTAATATACTCATTTCTTATCCTATCCATCCTCGTCACTCCCAACGAGAATCGCAGCATCTTTAACTCTGCCACCTCCAGCTCCGCTTCCTGTCTTTTTGTTAGCGCCACCGTCTCCAAACCATACAACATAGCTGGTCTCACTACCGTCTTATATACTTTCCCCTTCACTCTTGCAGCTACCCTTCTGTCACAAATCACTCCTGCAACTCTTCTCCACCCACTCCATCCTGCCTGCACTCTCTTTTTCACTTCTCTCCCACACTCTCTGTTACTTTGGACAGTTGATCCCAAGTATTTAAACCCATCCACCTTCCCAACCTCAACTCCTTGCAACCGCACCATACCACCACCCTCCCTCTCATTTACGCACATGTACTCCGTCTTACTCCGACTGACTATCATTCCCCTTCTCTCCAGTGCGTACCTCCACCACTCGAGGCTCGCCTCAGCCTGCTCCCTACTCTCCCTACAGATCATGATGACATCCGCGAACATCATAGTCCATGGAGACTCCAGTCTGATCTCGTCCGTCAACCTGTCCATCACCATTGCAAACAGGAAAGGGCTCAGAGTCGATCCTTGGTGCAATCCCACTTTTACCTTAAACCGGTCCGTCATTCCTACCGCACACCTCACCGCTGTCACACTGTCCTCATACATATCCTGCACGATCCTCACATACTTCTCCACCACTCCCGACTTCCTCATACAATACCACAACTCCTCTCTTGGCACCCTATCATAAGCTTTCTCGAAATCCACAAACACACAATGTAACTCCTTCTGGCCTTCCCTATACTTCTCCATCAACATTCTCAAAGCAAACATCGCATTAGTGGTGCTCTTTCCTGGCATAAACCCATATTGCTGCTCACAGATCGTCACCTCTCCTCTCAACCGAGCTTCCACGACTCTTTCCCACAACTTCATGGTGTGGCTTAACAACTTTATCCCTCTGTAATTTCCACAGCTCTGCACATCACCCTTATTCTTGAAAATCGGAACCAGTACACTTAATCTCCACTCGTCCGGCATCCTCTCACTTTCCAAGACTTTATTAAACAATCTGGTTAACAACCCCACTGCCATCTCTCCTAAGCACTTCCATGCCTCCACTGGTATACCATCTGGGCCAACCGCCTTTCCACTTTTCATCTTCTTCATAGCAGTCCTCACTTCATCCTTACTGATCCACCCCACTTCCAGATTCACTATCTCCACCTCTTCCAACCTTCTCTCTCTCTCATTTTCTTCATTCATCAGCTCCTCAAAGTACTCCATCCACCTTCTCAACACACTCTCCTCGCTCGTCAGCACATTCCCATTTGCATCCTTTATCACCCTAACCTGCAGCACATCCTTCCCAGCTCGGTCCCTCTGTCTTGCCAATCGGTATAAATCCTTTTCCCCTTCTTTTGTATCCAACTTCTCATACAGCTCGTCATATGCCTTTTCCTTGGCCTTTGCCACCTCTCTTTTTGCCTTTCGCCGCCACTCCTTGTACTCCTGCCGACTTTCTTCATCTCTCTGACTATCCCACTTCTTTTTCGCCAACCCCTTCTTCCTTATACTTTCCTGTACTTCCTCATTCCACCACCAAGTCTCCTTATCTTCCTTCCTCTGTCCAGATGTCACACCAAGTACCTTCCTGGCTATCTCCCTCACAACTTCTGCTGTCGTTGCCCAAACATCCCACCCATCTTTTCCACCATCCAACGCCTGTCTCACCTCCTCCCTAAATTTCACGCAACAGTCTTCCTCCTTCAGCTTCCACCATCTGGTCCTTGGTTCAGCCCTCACTCTCTTCCTCAACCTCATCTCTAAAGTCATCCTACAGACCACCAATCGATGCTGTCGAACTACACTCTCCCCTGCCACAACCTTACAGTCACTAATCTCTTTCAGGTTGCATCTCCTGCTTAAGATGTAATCCACCTGTGTGCACTTTCCTCCACTCTAGTATGTCACCCTGTGTTCCTCCTTCTTCTTGAAATACGTATTTACCACTGCCATTTCCATTCTTTTTGCAAACTCAACCACCATTTGCCCTTCCACATTTCTCTTGTTGAGACCGTACCGACCCATCACCTCCTCATCCTCTTTATTCCCTTCCCCAACATGCCCATTGAAATCTGCTCCAATCACCACTCTTTCATCCTTGGATTCACTCTCCATCACTTCATCTAACTCACTCCAGAAATCT
Source organism: Eptatretus burgeri (assembly GCF_056783735.1). Taxonomy (NCBI): domain Eukaryota; kingdom Metazoa; phylum Chordata; class Myxini; order Myxiniformes; family Myxinidae; genus Eptatretus; species Eptatretus burgeri. Next base: position 114,397,264 of record NC_140964.1, read on the forward strand.
TCTTTATACTCCATCTCACACCCCATATGTGGGGCATATGCACTGATGACATTCATCATCACCCCTTCAATTTTCAACTTCACACTCATCACTCGGTCAGACACTCTCCTCACCTCCAATACCCTCTTGACATAATCTTCCTTCAGGATTACCCTGACACCATTTCCCCTCCCATCCACACCATGGTAGAACAGTTTGAAACCACCTCCAATGCTCCGAGCCTTACTCCCCATCCACTTGGTCTCTTGTACACACAGTATGTCCACCTTTCTTCTCTCCATCATGTCAGCCAACTCTCGCCCTTTGCCAGTCATCGTCCCAACATTCAGAGTTCCAACTCTCACCTCCACACTTCTACCCTTCCCCCTCTCCCACTGCCTCCGGACTCGCCTTCCCCGTCTCCTTCTCCTCTTTCGCCCAGCAGTAGCACAATTTCCACTGGTACCCTGCTGACCACCGGTACCGGTCGTTGGTAACCCGGGCCTCGACCGATCCGGTATGGAAATTCGTTTTGTTGTCCGCATAATGATTTGGCATAGGTTTTTACGCTGGATGCCCTTCCTGACGCAACCCTGGTCGCCTCTTACGACACACAGGGATATATAAATATACAATATATATATACATATATATATATATATGTATATATATATTCATATATGTATATATATATATTCATATATATATATATATATATATATATATATATATATATATATATATATATATATATATATATATATATATATATATATATAGAGAGAGAGAGAGAGAGAGTACGTACATACAGTATATATAATGTTGCAGTTTTAAAAACTGCATGCTGAAATTTAAACGTAAACAGCATCCAGACTTTCAGAATAGCTAACTCCGTAAAGAACGTTAAGAATAGCGCCTTCTCTATACGAGTTATTATGTAATCAAATGTGTTGGGTCGGGTAGTTAGTGCTCCTGTCAACCTGTTTGGAGAATAGAAACATCAGCACATGACGACGTGTGCCGCCGCAGCCGTCATCACAGGGCGTGTGTGTTTTACTGCCCTGGCGTTCAACATGCCCTCCCTACACCAGCATTCTGGAACGTGCTCCAAATTCTCCCATTCCCCTTTATTGTTTGAAGCCCCACAAAGTCTTTGGTTGTCTGTTCGTCTGTATGGACGTCGACCCTGTAATGTAATTTATTGCAGTCTTCCCCTGTACTGTATTTAGTTTCCATAATCCCCGTTTATTCCCCTCCACCCAAAATGACTGGCAAACAAACCAAGACACGACCGAGCCTCCCTGAAATGATTGGCCCATTCCCTGGCTTTGTGCCATGAACATTGTTGGACGTTTGGGGTTCGTCCCAGGAGCATGAGGGTAGAAATGATTCCCCCCATGTTAAGTGTGGAGCTCTGTTCATGATGACAGCTGGAAGAACCAAATGATTGAATCTGCAGCTGGGCAGCAGAATGTGTCAGGCTGCGGGGGAAACCTCCCATGGCTAGCATGGCATTGGCTCGTGGGGTCTGACTTGGCCCAATGGCTGGTCCCGGGCCTCCTCGCGGGATCTGACATGAGGGTCTTTTGCCCCGCCTGCCCTCAGGACTATGAATCTTCGCTCAGCATGCTGATTCGGTCACACTGTCGTCGGCCTCAAGCTACCTTGGTCCTGCTTGCCGCTCTCTCTTTCTTCTTTTGTCTCAAGCTATCGGAGTCCTGATTGTGGCAGCGCTTGTTTTCTCTCTGCCTGGGTCATCGCACTCATTTCTTCCCTGGTCTTGGGCATGTTGATTCATACTCCCGATGGAGCTGGTGGACCCTCAGTGGTGGAGAGCAGTGTTGGGGCCAGGTCATTTTGAAGAATGGTACCAATTGGGGAGGGTGGCGGTGACATACGTACCAGTCGCAATTTGTCTCCCCGTTTGGGTGTGGTCTGATGGGTACCCTGTTTTGTTAGCCAGTAGGAAAGGCATAGGTTAAGTCTGCAACTTGTATACTTGCTTTCACTTTTTATCAACACACACCTTGATTACACTTTTTTTATTGCATTTCCCCTTTTCCTGCCCTGGTTTCCTTTTTACGCCATTGAAGTCCTTAAGTTCCCCTCCCTCGTTCCCTTACCTCTCGTCGCTCATTATAAAGAAATAATTCTTGTTTTATTTCCAATCTTCCCATGGTTGTCTCCTTTCTACCATTGGTCCAGCAATGTCCATATGTAGATTAGCCGGGGGGTTATAATTCCTACTAATGGGCTCTCATGTCAGTCTGGCATTGTGCTATTGGAAAGCTTGGCCGTATTAATCATGATCCAATAAAGATAATAGCATAATTGATGAGGGCATGATTTCCTGATTGGGAGATCACATGTTCTTCGGTAAATGGTGTCAGATGGAGGACCCTTAGTCACATGGTCAAGCTATTGGCTTTCGCGGTCGTTTAGCGACCCGCCGCGACACAATGTTTACCTTCGCATGCTGCGAAAGGTTATGTTTTGGTCGCTGTGTATTTATTTATTTGTGAATATGTGTGTTTGTTTGTCATTCGCATAACTCAGAAAGTATTACACCGAATTGCATGAAAATTGGTGGGATGATTCGTGATTATCCAAGGACGATTTGATTAGATTTTGGGAGCGATCGGGTCAAAGGTCAAGGCCAGGGTCATGAAAAGGTCAAAAACAAACTTTTGAGCATAACTTCCTTCATAAGACAGCTATCGACATGCAACCAAAGCCATATTGTTCCATGACGAAATACCTTCCGGGTACGTGGTGTCAGATTTGACGTGACGTCATCAGAAGTGCATCAAAATGACGTGACAAGATAACGTAAATTTTCAATTTTCGACCTCATCAGTTTTGATCAAACCGTTTGGTAGAACTTACCTTAAGGACGTCACACACCAAATTTGACGTAGATCGGACTGACCGTTATGACGTCATTGACGTTTGAACATAACGTTTTTCAATTGTGGCTAAAATGTCCTGATATTTTATATTCAAATATCTATGTAATTTGTAAAGGAAATTGTCCCAAATCCAGGCATTATGATCAGGACCAAAATATGTTTATTGATGTACAGGTTTTGCAAATTAACTCTATGGTCAAGGTCAAGGTCACACTCAAGGTCAAAATATACTTGTAGGCATAACTTCAGATCTAATAGAGCTATTGACATGAAACCAACATTAAAATGTTCCATGAAATAAGAGCTTTCAGGATGGTAGTCCGCGATTGGTAGTGACGTCATTGGAAGTGCGTCAAATGACGTCACAAGATGACGTCATTTTTAAACTTTCGATTTTTTCAGTGTTTATCATTCCATTTTGTTGGACTTCCCTCAATGACGTCTAACACCAAAT